>NC_064544.1:4743333-5095000 GCF_023856365.1 Brienomyrus brachyistius | reverse complement strand
CTTATCAGTGCACGCTCTGGCTTCATTGTCGCATCCTTGAAAGTCGTTAAATGAGGAAGTTGGCCGAATGGTTGTATGTATTGATGTTTTCATTTCGGTAGCTGCAACCTTACTGTTCTTAGGTTTCCTCTTTGATTTGTTTTATTTGGTTTTTTTCCATCTTCGTCAATTTCTCTGCATTAGTTTGCAAAAAAAAACAAAAAAAAAACAAGAACATGTTAGCATCTGCATCCCAGTTTTGTGCGACTTTTGTCCCATTTGCTTGTCATAAGAACATATCTGTGTTTGTATGTCGGTGTATTTGTGTGTATGAACTGTATCTAACATACAAATAGAAATGGCGCCATGGGGACATGCTCTGACGGCTGCCCCTCTGTGTGCCGCAGGTGACGTTCACGGACGCCATGAGGAACAAAGCGAGGCTGTCGATAACAGGAAGCACTGGAGAGAACGGCCGTGTGATAACGCCAGACTTCCCGGACGCGGTGCATGCTGTACCTTATGTGAGACCTGCTATGGGAATGAATGTCAGTATGACCGATCTCTCCTGATGGAAACGGACCTATCGAGTGCCTTACACAGTGGTTTTAATCGTGCGTTGTCTGGCCATACTGCTAGAGGGAACGTTCACTACTACAGTCGTAAGGACATCATTCCCTTCCTTTAAGTCTCTCTTTACACCTTTATACCAACGGGGGAGGGGTGAGGGTGAGGGTGCACAGCTGATGACATCGTCCCGCCTAGTCTGTCTACTCCAATCGACATACACAGCTGATGACATCATCCCGCCTAGTCTGTCTACTCCAATCGACACGCACAGCTGATGACATCATCCCGCCTAGTCTGTCTACTCCAATCGACACGCACAGCTGATGACATCATCCCGCCTAGTCTGTCTACTCCAATCGACACGCACAGCTGTTGTTGGAAGTATCATGAGTCTCAGCTGAAAAAAAATCATTGTCGAGGCAGTGCATCCATTTTTTTTTGTGTGGCCATCGTCGTTAAATCCCGGACCCATACTGACTTTAGCACACTTGACTTCATTCGCATCGAGATGTGTTTTTTTTTCTTTTTCTAAGAAAATTCAAATAAAAATACCCAAAAATATTTTTATGTATTTTCACAAACAGAACGGCTTTTAAATAAACCTGCTTCCATATTAGTTGACTATATGATCTGTGAGGATGTAAAAAAGGCTTTAGGTTTTACCAAATTCATATTGGTATTATTCCAAATATGTTCATGCTAATTGAGGTATAATGTTTAAATTGTGTAATTTATTACTGTTATAATCTTCCTGTGTATCTTATTCTTTAACATATGGTGTTGATATAAGAGGTACTCAATGCTTGACATTTGAAATAAGTTCTTTTCTCATGGTTTTATTTGTAAAAGTGTAAGTTCTTTATATTGTGATGCTGTTATAATCTTTCCTTTTATTTCTTTAGTTTTTAGGAAGTGTGCGGTGTGTTGTCCTTATATTTCAATTTTCCAGGCAAAGATCAGGGTAACAGCTTCACAAACTGTAATCTAAGAGCAATTTGCGTGTAAATGCAGAACACAAACGGCCACGCTTTCTTTCTTGAATAAGGCAAACGGATTAAAATAACAGCTAAAAGCTTGTTCCAAGATGCCAGACAAGGCATATAAATTTACATCCAGAGGTTTAGGTCGAAAGACATCTGCCACCACAATCCAAGTGAACGTAGTTGAAATATTCCCTGTTTTTATAAGTATATGTAGACATCATATACGACTATTTTGAAGCATATATATATATATATATATATATATATAGCTTTATTCTCTGATTTGACATTAAATATCTAAATTGCCATTAGAAGCATGATTTCCTTTAATTTAGCTCTCGATATGGTTCTTGGTACCACAAACAGGAAGTGTTTTAGATATACTGCCACTTTGAGGACAAACTTAACTCACCCGGCTTATTTTTATATCTGTTTGACCAGTAATGGCGTTATTCTGTTGCTGTTATCGGACGTTTAAATGAATGGATAGAAATGGACACAGGCGGCTATTTCAACCTGGAATGGGAAAATAAAATGCTTAGATATTTCTAAATTTGTGACACGTACTTCTTTAATCATGTCTTGAGTTTTAAAAACAGTCAAGGACACTTAACACTTTTAAGAGGCTGTTTCAGACTTACATAATCATTTTGTATCTACAGTAAATAAACCACATGGCTGAATTGCAGATATACGAAGGGTGGCGTAAACGTGCTAATTTTAGCGTTTACTGTCTCGTTATGAATTACAAACAGGTGTTTGACTGAAATTCAGAGCAATTCCTGAAATATTGTAAATGAAATCTGTGATACGTGTGGTTTATTTTTGGGGAGTCTTTCTGAATAAAACAATGAAAATATCACTATTATGTTCTTTATTTTTCATCATCCCTGTTTTGTACTTAATTTGCATGCCACCTTTTTCATTTCCTGGCTATTGCTAAACACCCGAAACACACTGTAATCTCACTTACATTTTAACAGAGTATATTAAAATCAACCGGATAAGTACATTGATCTGCACATACATACATGCTGATTGAGGTGATTTTGGTGTTTGTCATTGACGACATGCATACCAAACGTTCTCCAGATGCAAAAATGGATTTTAAGCCATTTGTGCCTCCAGTAGTTCAATTAAGATAAAACTAAAATCTATAATCAGTTAAGGTAAGATAGAAGCTATAATTATACTGGAATCAATGTTAAGAGGTGAACCCAGACTTTTATCGATATAGCCACGTTATTTATATGAACAGATTGACTCGAATATGTCTTTTAGTGTAAAATATGATGTTTAGTGTATTTGTATGAGATTGTGGCTGTGAGTTTTCCTCGGCAAACCTTTAACTCGTATGTAATTACAACAAAAACAGCTGAACGCCACAAAATAATCATCTGTAACAAAAATGCCAAAATGCAAAAAAATTGTAACTAATTCTAGACTAATTTTCCCGCATTTTCACTTGCTGCTGCTCCCATCCAATCAGCTGCTGCTGTCCCTAATTAAATCAACCACAGCTACAAACAGCTACATTTTCGTCTAAATGTAGATTGACACTGCAGCCGTGCCGCCCTCTGCCTTCCATTGGCCGATTCATCGAACTGTTTGTTCTGCCTTTGCCAAGCTTCTCTTTCTGTGTAGAATAAGATGTTTCCTGGCGTGTATCTGACTCACCTCCGGGGTGAGAACCTTGTCTACCGAGAGATAATCACATCACTTTAAGACAACGGAAGCCCTCATCTGCAGTACATGCACAATTTTGTGGCTAAATGATCCAGCGATACATTCCGTTGCTCTGTGATTCTGCTTTTTTCTATGTATTTCTAATAAAATATTATGTGAGTCCAAATATTGCAATAGAACCTCTTCTCTTTTGAGTTTTCTTTTCCTGATTGTTGATCTCCTGCTACGAGGTACAGATGATAAGTTTACTCCGAACAGCAGTATATGAATAATTGGATGATGTAACGATTCTTCTACCAGAAGAAATGGTTTCATACAAATGGGAGCTGGCAGCTTTTGGGGGGATTAACGCTCGGAGACCCTGTGTTGTTTCCTGGGCAGTCTGTATGTGGACAAATTGTTGTAAGTTGCCCTGAAGTCTTGGAAATATCTGTAAAAGCATTTTCATTTAGACTTGGGGTGTTTCAAAGTCCTGTTAATTGTTTAACACTCCACATGCTACTGAGGAGCCAAGAGGTAGAGTGAATTCCCCAAGCACATTTCACTGAGAACATT
The DNA here is from genome assembly GCF_023856365.1 of Brienomyrus brachyistius. Taxonomy (NCBI): domain Eukaryota; kingdom Metazoa; phylum Chordata; class Actinopteri; order Osteoglossiformes; family Mormyridae; genus Brienomyrus; species Brienomyrus brachyistius. The sequence continues at coordinate 5,091,227 of NC_064544.1, read as the reverse complement.
TCTGCAAAATGCTTCCTGTTACCTTCTCAGCTGTTGGGTTAAAATGCTGATGTGCCTCTTCTTTCTGCATAAAAGCAAAATTAAAATAATTATTGTGCATTCACGAGAATGGACTTCATGAAAGGATTCTTCTCTTCAGGCTGAGAAAAGTAATGTTTGCTTCCTAAACTCCGATGCCAATGTCCTACGCTAATGCCGATTTTTTTTTACTGACTGATGCCGCTGTCAGTGGTGACATTTCATTCTGTGCTGTTTTGCTAATCATACGTCGGCTGGAGGAGAATTTCAGTTCACGTCATGCCTGCTTCATCCTGTCTGTGCCGCTGTGTCAAACACAGAGATTGTACGAGTTCAGCTGTTCAAAAAAATCACCTTCACGTCATTTCCTTGACCTGAGGTGCGAATATGCTGATGATATGATTAAATATTCTCCGTAGGCTGTCTGCTTGCATTCATAGCAGTTACTTGCTTGACCCTTGAGATTGTCAAGTGAACCGTCTCAGATCTCTACAGCGATCCATCATCCTGCCTCTCACACTGCTGCTAGCCTCTTTTTGCCATCAAAAAAAAACTGATGCACAACCATCCTTCGAGGTACACAGCTTCAGCTCTGATGAAACCTGTAAATAAAATAAATTCCTTGTTGTTTGGTGATGAGTATTTGCAAGATGGATGGATGGATGGATGGATGGATGGATGGATAGGGTAGTCATGGTTAGCAGCCGACATTCAAATTATTATTTTTTAAAGATTCTTATAGTTCTGAACTGTTTCATTCAGGTATTCATATTTATTTAAATGATTTACTTGTGTGTTGACATTGATGAGGCTGGACATTCGTGCACTTTAACACTTCCACTGAATGTGATTTTAAAGCTTATGACCATGGTGCTAAATCGCTGCTTTCATGGACACCTGTCCAGGGGCTTCTATAACCAAGGCAAAAACAGCAACCAGCCATATGATCTGACTAATTAATGTCCTCCTGAACAAGGAAAGTACTTAATTATTTGAATTATTGGGGGGTTTAGCAGTAGTGTCCTCTGTCATACACCCGCTCTGGGATCATTTAATTTAAACCTTCTGCTTTAGAATTAACGCTGCATGTATTTTCACAGTGGCCCAGTAGGTGGCGCTATAACATGAGACCTCCAGGGTTGGGGGTTCGATTCCCGCCTCTGTGTGTGTAGAGTTCTCCCCGGGTAGCACTGGTCTCGTCCTGCTGCGCCGCTTTCCTCTCTCGGGTCAGGAACATGCAGTCAGGCTATTTGGCTGGACCGGACTGGGACAGGCTCCAAGCCCTTCCGTGACCCAGTCCAGAGCAAGAGGATGTCGGGGTACTTTGATTTCCGCATGGCTTGGCTTTGTTTGTCCCAAGACGCCGCTGCTTATTACCCGCCAAGGCGCATAAGGAATCTCAGTGGCAGAGGTTAACATCTGGGCCTTTTTTCATCAGCTGCTCCACGCTGCTGGTACTGAGAAGCTGAAAAGGAAGGTCAGTGTTGTGAGACACTGTTCAAAAACTTCTGAGTGCAGTAAATTGTGTCATTAATGCTCTTCTGGTTTTTGTTGTTGACATTCTTTTTGGTGATACATTTTTTGCACAAAGAATAAAAATGATATTATAATACACACACACACATGCACATACTCCAGATAACTGAGGATGAATGTAGGTGATCGGTGGGGATTGTTTGAGGGAGAAAATCAAGGCGAAGTACCTTATGCAAAACTTGCAGGAGTATTTTTGGTTCCATGACTCGGTATGATTGCCGATTACACATGTAGCGTGAGTTTGCATGCTGTTTGACCCACCAGAAATGAGATCTGCCACCTGGGCGGGGGTCGTTTTCGGTCTGTGAGTGTTAATGAATGTCACACCCGGCAAAGATTATCGTGCACGCAGAGACCGGCCTGGGGCCTCGAAGATAATCCCGCATTCAGGCCATGTGCCGATCGAGCACTTCCTGAGACGGACATTCCCCATTTCAGCCAGAGGTTAATTACGGGATGTTAAAGTCGGGTAGATGGTCTGTGCTGGAAGCACCATGCAGGAGATGCTCGGTGTCTGGTCACTGCACATGCAAGTGAAAAGAAAAAAAACAGCTGACAGCATCTTCCCGACGTGCTTGTAAGGGACGTGCTAAGGTGACGTGTGTGACTCTCTCCTCTGTCGTTCTCTTCTTGTTAATATCTGTCCTGCCTGCTCATTCCACCTCACTGCAGACCTGAGAACTCACAGTTACAGTCTGAAAAGCAGCACACCAGCATTCTAAAGTAAATACAAACAATGATCTGCTACCAAAACGAGACGTCAGCACTGAGTAGCTAGAATAGAATGACGCAAGCTGAGTTTATTACATCCAAAATGCATCGTACCTGTTCATCTACCATGTGCTGACCTGAAAATGACATGCGATCATTTATGCTGACAACAAATGCTGTCTTTCCCAACCCAGCTTCCCTTACATGTCGTAACAAAATAGATGCATATCATGATGTACAAGTGGAACAATACAGCAGTTGAAGGGAGCAAAAAATAACTTTCCAAAGAATATGAAAAGCACTGTACAAATTGCATTTTAATTTACTTCCTTAATGCGTTACAATAAAACGCACTGAGTGGCAGTAATGGTTATTTGGAAATAGAAAGATATGACACAATATCAAGGATCATGTCTTTACTAAAGAGGAAATGAATTAAATGATCTGAACCCTCTTATTGGAGCATGCTAGAATATTTTAGTTGCCATGGAAACTTCAATCAGCTACTGGGATGGTGTGTCACAACAGACAGTCTACTGGGAATGCTGTGCATATAATACAGTTTCACTAAGGTGACACTGATTTCAAAATGAGAGCTTTAACTTTTTAAGGTGCAGAATCTAGTTACAATGAAATAACAGGCCTGGGAAATACGGATGAGTTTAAAATAGTGTATGTTTTTGAGTTTTCTGTGAGTCTATGAATTAAATGGTTTAGGGGAATGGTCTGTGACCAGGCTTAGGCAGTGTGTCAGTGTGCTCTGCGGTGTGTCAGGTTGCTTTGCAGTGTGTCAGTGTGCCCTGCAGTGTGTAAGGTTGCTCTGCAGTGTGTAAGGTCACTCTGCAGTATGTCAGTGTGCTCTGCAGTGTGTAAGGTTGCTCTGCAGTGTGTCAGTGTGCTCTGCAGTGTATAAGGTTGCTCTGCAGTGTGTAAGGTTGCTCTGCAGTGTGTCAGTGTGCTCTGCAGTGTGTCAGTGTGCTCTGCAGTGTGTAAGGTTGCTATGTATTTCTAATAAAATATTATGTGAGTCCTTATTGCCTAATAAGTCAAGGTACCTTCATTATGAACTTCACATATGCAGAGATGGAAAGTTCAGGTTCAGAAAGTAAAAAACCAGACCAAGAAATGTATTTCTACCAGCCAGTTGAGTTCTCTGAGACTCTTTATAATCAACTGGTTGTATGAAACAAAATCTTGGTCTGGATTTGTACCTTCAGAACCAGAACTTTCCACCTCTGCCCATATATGAAGTGCAAAGTCAGGCGAAATATTGTTCCTGTCTGTCGTAGTGCGAATGAGAAAGTAATAAAGAGAACATGAACACAGAAGCATGGAGAACATGAACATCACATTCTAAGACATGGACAGTAAAACACAGACAAAAGAAACACAGTAAACCGCCGACTGGTGGGGGCTGGAATTTGGCATGGAAGCAGACTTAGGGGCTCTTAACAGGGGGATGTAAATAATTCTAAAAGCCTGAAGACACGGAACATCACAGCCACATGTGCAGATGTTTGGACCGTCTCCTAGAGAAACAAAGAAAGCAGAACCGGGAAAAGCTCCACAGTCACATCAAACTTGTGTATGATCCAAGTCCAGCTTTTCAGATGTCGCCAAGGTAACGGTCTTAGCGAGTTTAGAGACGGTATTGATGGCGTCGCAGTGGCCAAATGAAGCCTGAGATGCTAATGATGCTTAAATGAGGTTTAATTAAATCAATTTTTTCCTTGGTCTTTATGGAACAAAGAAACCGGAGTAGCGTCTCCAGTCACAATGTTTTTCACTTATAAGTGAAAGTATCTTTCTCATCCATAATAACTGGCTTTTAATATCCATCCATCTATCCATCCAATCATCCATCCATCCATCCATCCATGCATGCATCCATCCATCCATCCATCCATCCATCCAGCTACCTTACCTGGGTGAGGGTCCCGGGGGGGGGGGGGGGGGCAGGCCATACAGAGTCCCTTTGGCACATTCTGGGTTGAATGTGCTTATTACATGTTTTATAGAAATAAATATAGAATATCAGTCAGCATTATTTTACTTGAAGAATCACTCGGCGTTTTTCATGCTTATTTGCTCTGCCTTCTGGAGTATTTATATGTGCTAATGCTAATTTATATGCGTAATGCTAACAGCTAAAGCTAAAGTCAAGTGAAGTTTATTGCCATCTAAGCCATGTATAGAAATAACGGAGCTCATGGAGTCGCAGTACGACATTAGCGGCAGGAAGCGCATGACAGCGTTGAAGACGGAGCATTAATCCCCCTGAAGTGCCACAGAGGGCTGATCTGAAGACCCGTGGTGTTCGGCACCGTCTTCCTTCCAGCGTCACCTCAGGAATTACCTGCTGCTTCTCTGGGTCCTTCGATCCCCAGTCCTTTGTTCTGCGTCGCATCTTCCGTTCCCTTTTATCTCTTACATCAATATTGGGCAACAATTTGAATTTTCCAGTTGCTTTTGCAGACACTGTAGCACATGGAAGCTGTAGCAGGCAAACCGTGCGGCCGTTTCCCGTGTTTGCAGTGAAGTGTGTGTCTCAGATATACGTGTTTATGTCTGAGCCGCCTTGTGCCTTTCGGGCTGTAATGGTCGCTATGTTTTGTCAACACTTAGCCCACATAAGAAGCGTCTTGCAGGTTAGAAAAACAAAGTCTTTATTGATCACTGAAGGGTAACAGTAGGAACGAGGACATTCTCAAAAAGCTTGATGTGTGGAGGAGGGGACTGGAAGGGCAGGACATAGCGAATGAGCATCGCAGAGGAGAACAGTGTAGTGCTACAGGGTGTCCCAAGGACACAGCCAGGGGCGGGTTAGCAGTCTCAGGGGCCCGTCTCAGAAAGTCGGGCCCCCCGATCTTCTCGGATGTTTCACAAACTCAATACGTACTGAGTAGAGTAAGAAGATCGTAGCTGGTGAACAGGACATGCTTAGGGATTAAGGATTATTTAGCATTTACTGTGTTTATTTAATACTTAAATGTGGTGACTATTTGTGGCCAACAAGGGGCCCTCTAGGTTTGGGGGGGCCCACAGGATGAGTGGTTTGAGAGGCGGTAAACAGTGTGGCTGGAAATAACGGAATATGTGTCAATATGTATTAATGTGGGTCTGATTCAGAGTCCTCTCTGTGGAGCTGAGCACCCATCCATACTGGGTCCTTCTGTTAGACCACATCACATCCACATCACATCTGTCGTTTCTGTTCACATCACATCAGCGTCACCTTTCCAGACCGGCTTTGTTCCATGTGGTACCGGTAGTGATTAATTTAAAATTAATGGAGGCTAGCAAACCAGATCTGCACTATCTTATATCGGGCAATTAATCAATTATTAATATGCTGCTGAGACAAATCTGCTATGCAATTAGCATAACGGGCTGGTGCAGGATCTAGCGAGATGGAGGCCCGTTACACAGTGCCCAGTGAGCTGCCTGGAATTTAGTGCGGGAAGCTGAAATATCGCAAGGACCAAATACCAATTAAAAAATAACTAATGAATCAGCTAGAGGGCAGTTAATGTCAGTTTCTTTAAATACGGAGTGTGCTTGTGACTAGTTAATTGGCGTAGCAGAATACTTTAAAATGTCAGTGTTATGCTGGGGTCTGTGGACCGTTTTCTGAGGTGCATTTTTCTGGCAATTTCTCTGTGAGCTGCTATGTTTGTTTAGCAGGGACGGACAGCTAAGGACAGCTAAGTGCTGTTTCCAGTGCCTGCGCAATAACGCTGATCCTGACCCTGCAGCACAGTGAAGGCGGTGAGATATGGTCAGTTAGCTTCTGTCATATTTTCTGGGAGGGAGGATTTGTCAAGATTTTAATGACTACAGAGGTACACAGAATAAAGCCATTACTGTATATGAGCAGAAAGATGCTGCATATGAATATAATCTCCAAAGCATTTAGACATGTAATGTTTCACTCCGATTTACTCTGTCAGGACAAGATATTTTTTAAATCATGTACTTTTTTACATAATGAAAGTACTGGTCAGGATCATCCATCCATCCACCCATCCATCTTCCGTACCTGCTTTTCCTTATGTGTTTGTATTTGTAGTGTGCTGGTTCTATATAGATGGGACATTTATTTTCGAGTTTAAAATGTCAGCTTTGGCACAAGACCAAATGAACAATCACAGAAATCATTTAAGAAAAATATATCGGTTTATTAGTTACATTTAGGCCCTATTGCTTCTGCAGATGTTCACATCCACAGACTTAAAGGTTTTCCCTTAATAATATTTGTGTATCTCTTGATCACTCAGGCTGACCTCAGCTCCCAGTAGGAGGCTGCAAGCTCCTTAACGGCATGGTGGGTGAGAATGAGCACGACAACAGGAGGGGAGTCAGTATCGATCTGGGAGTAACCTGTGGCTCCTTGGGAATGACCTGCAAATGGGCTCCAATATTTTCTTTCTGAATACGGAGACAACGTCGGCCAACTGATTACAGCACAAAGCAGCGCTGTGAGCTGTAGGAACACAGGCTGTTATCAGAGAAGGTCTGCAGGGCTCAGAATGAAATGCTTATTAAGAGGTTCCTCTAAAAAGCAAGGGGTTACATACCAAGAAGAATTAGCAGACCGGTGTGAAGTGATCCATTCCACCGCTGTCAGTTTATTGTTTAATGGAACGAGACTGTGGCAATATTACAGTGATTAAATCGAAGAATTTTCTTTTGTGTGACATTTTGGTGACATGAATGAAAATAGATTTCGCTCTTATTGATTTGTCAGTATTTAATACCAAACATAAAGATCCTAAACGATATCGAAAGGCGGATAATTACGGTTTGCTGTAAAAAAAAAAAAACCTTTAGCATAAAGGCAGCCGTCCATCTCCAGACAAAGAACTTCACTTTGTTGCTGTGGTGCAGAGAAACGGCTTGGGTCTGTTTGAGGACACTATGTGTACAATATAAAATAGTGTGATTTCATCACTAATACCCTCCATAAATCACCCACATTACATCAGTCATTGATGAGTCGTGCTCAGATTGGACCTATAGTCATATCCAAGCTTAAGCTATACACATAATTAGGAAAGAAAATCAGATTCTACCCCAAATATCCCAGTGATCTCTAGCGTAGCTTATTAAATAAAAAGAAGTTAGGACCCCGGTGTGCCACCTCACGTGTGCCTCTCTCAGTGCCTGTCTGTGTCACTGGCAAATCGGCTGTCTAGGAAGATGCCTGAATGGGTCCAAATAATATCTTCAGAATGAGTGCTTGAGTGTTTTGATAGACTGAAACATCATACTGGCCATGCCTGCCAGGGTGGTGTAAAGCAGGGGGGTATTAGGATGATGCCCAGAATCCTTCAGTGACGGGGGGCCCTAAAAAATATGGAACATAATTGACTTGGTCTGGGTTGGGGCCAGACATGCAGCCACATAGTAAAAATACAATTATGAACCCCCCCCCCACCCATATTTGTTTGATCCCGACCAGAAACATAGGCAGAAATCAAAATGACAAAATGAACCCTCCTCGAAATTTTCCAGACCCAATTGAGGGCCCGATATGATATGCGTTCCTGGGGCCAAAAATTTCTAGCGCCCCCCCCCCCCCTCCCCCGCTACCAGGACCAAATTTGAGGAGGCCTTGGATAATAACGGGGTGATCATGTCAGTGTGCGTAAAGATAAATGCGATATTCAGCGTGTGCAAAGGAGGCTGCTGCCCTTAGGAATTACTGAACCTGGCCTGAGGCGCGAGTGGACGGCTTTTCAAATGTCTGTTCTGGGGATCCTGTAGTACGTGGCGTAAATGATTGTGCTGCTGCTTGCTTTTTCGATCTTCTGCCACATCTCATTCTATCAGCCCTTCAGAGATACGTTTGTAGGTTGGTTTGTACCAGTAATAATGTCTCATATTACTGTACCTCATAAAAGTCATTTTCATTCATATCCCTTTATCATGTTCCTTTAATGATTAATTGATGATAAAATTCTTTAGTAATCGCTAGTCTAGTTTTCTAGCCTTTAAACAATTAAGTAGCCTAATGACTGATGAATCTGAATTAATTTGTAATTTCTACTATTTCATTTGAACTGAATATAATCAGAGAGAGGGGATGCGGTATACGGTATGAGTCATTACTCTTCGTTTACCTAAACCTACGGCAGGAGTCTCTCCGCAGTGGGGGAGGAGGGTCCCTTGGTTTGGTCTCCCCACTGCTTTCAAGGGTTTGCTGAAGCTGTTTGCAGGACCTCCTCTGTGGGTGGCAGGGCGTTCTGTGTGACTGCACCTACACTATGGGACACACTTCTTCACAGTCTGCGAGAGATTCAGTCTGAGATTCAGATTCAGCTGAAGACTGTATGCTATAATGTAACTGCTACTACGTAACATTCCTCTTGTTGTTCTGTTGTTATAGTTACTGCTGCGTTTGTATTGTTTTCTGTATCATTGTTTGCATTGTAAAGCGTCCTTGAGTGTGAGAAAGGAGCTATATAAATAAATCTATGGGGGGGGGGGGGGGGGGCAAGGATAATCTATGCGGTAAATTTTGTCAAATCGTAAATTTAACTGTTCTGTTTTTCCTGGGGCGGCGTGAGTCGTTCAAGAGTATGACTGGATGGGCTAAGAAGAAAGGTATCAAAATCTCATGGAAGAGAATATTTCCATAGTGTGAACATTTATGTCCACCAACGGACTCCATTTTCACCCAGGATGGCTGATGGATCCAAGCGCCACAAAAACAGTTGGGTTATCTTCACACTGGGAGTGTTAATGGTAAGCCACAGTTTACTGGGAGTGTTAATGGTAAGCCACAGTTTACTGGGCGAATAACTTAGTCCTGCTGATGTCAGCAGTGCCTGTGTCACTGTGCACACATCAGATCTGCACTGTGTGTCATTCTGTGCCCTTCTGTCATGCTACAAGCGCTCTAACAGAAATTTTATCACTTCTCTGGGTGTCGAAAGTCTTGCACATCCTGCCGATAATCGTCACTTGAGCCTCTTTTAGGCTGATATCCGGCGACAGAAGCGACTCTTACCCCGCTGTTGAATGCTAAACATTACATCCATTTCATGCTACTCGTTAATTATGGTAAATCTGTAAATATACCTTTTTAACCTTCAGATCTTTGAGCTACAGCTAGTAATTAGTAGCATGTTATTATTCCGTAGGTGATATGTGCAGTTAAAGAATATTTCTAATAAATTCTGCATCCCTGATGTTTAGTAGAATCCCATGTAGGCAGTCAGTGAAGCACAGGCGAAAGATAACCACTATATCTTAATAGACATTCCGCACACAATAACACACTCTGATCTTCCACTTATCACCGGAGCATCAGCAGGGTGTCTGTGCTGTGAAGGATCAGCCGGCATATCAAAGCGCATGCAGAGGTATAAACGGCATCGCAGCTGGAGTATCATAGCTCCGCTGATCTGCATGATGCTCCTGGATGATTGGACAATGTCCTCTCATACAACATTGGCTCTCTTAGGCCAGGCAGACTTCTTTCCCCAGACCATCAAACAGGTGCCGCATTGGGCTTTTGTTTGCTCGTCCTCCAGAATTTGAACGTTAATTTGAGTACTTGGAAGGTCTTGCTGTACTAATGCTCCATCACTCACCTGCATTTGGAACGACGTGTAACCTGGGAAGATTTCGCGCCCCCTCCCCCAGGGCCCCATGGTACATTTTGTTGACCGTGGGCAGGGGTCTCTCACAGTACATTTTGCTGACCGGGGGGGCAGGGGTCTCTCACAGTACATTTTGCTGACCGGGGGGGCAGGGGTCTCCCACAGCACATTTTCTTGACCGTGGGCAGGGGTCTCTCACAGTACATTTTGCTGACCGGGGGGCAGGGGTCTCCCACAGTACATTTTGTTTACCGTGGGCAGGGGTTTCTCACCTGGAAGTGAATGCAGGATAGCCTGTATTTTTATGTGTTTTCAGATAAGCCTTCGCAGTTGGTCACTTGTGATGCTGAAGTGACCTTTTCTCTTTGGTTTAAATGCATAACAATCGCTGAGATTTACATCTCATGGCCATGAGACAGACAAAAGACAAAATACCTGGTAAAACGTTAGACTTGACACCTCTGTAATCCACAGAAGTTGGTGTTTGTTGAAAACATGGACGGATTTTACAGGGACTAAATTTATATTTAATTTAATTTTTTGTTTTATAATTTAGAGGTGGCAATTGCCCAAAGCGACACACAAGTGAGACAAACAGCATATTACAAACGTAACTTCATTACTGGCTGTATTTAGGATGATTTACAGGAGGATTGGATGCAACTAGATAGATTTACATGCACTGCACAACATAATGCTGTTAGCTATTACAATTTTTAAAAGGCAATATGCATTGATAGCTGATCTTCAAAGCACAGTTTTTATGAGGCAAAACCAAATCATTCTTTACCAGTGGTTTACTAATAACACTTAAGGTATATTTCCTGGAGTAAGGACACAGTAAAAAGAGTGCTGTGTGCTGAATGGCTGCTGGATTGTGCTGTATTCAGCTTCCCATTTTATGTTGAATATTAGGTCTCAAGTAGCTTTAGAAAACTTCGGGCTACTTCCTCATTTTCATCGATATCTAAATGGAGGAGGTGGGAACACGCAGCGTGCTGTGTAGGACGCAACCATACTGTCATGTTCGCTGTGGTGTGGTGCTAATGAGCCACACCTGTTCCTCGTTTAACCCTGCCTCTCATTTCAGTCCTCGTGTGGATGATCCCAGGTGCCTCTCGTCTGCTCCCTCATCTGTGCTGTATATAGTGCCTCCTTATCCTGAGCTCCCCAGTCCGGTCATTGTATTGTTGCGTGTGTGAGCCTGCCTGCCTGCCTGCCTGCCTGCCTGCCTGCCTGCCTGCCTGCCTGCCTGCCTGCGCGCTACCCCTCCGGTTACCCTGTGCCCCTCCCCTGCTCTCTCAGCCTGATTTTGACCCCTCGTGGTCTGTTTCATTTTGCCCTTTTGTATCGTGTTTTGTTGGAATAAAGCCCCTTAGTTTTTCCCCACTGGCTGCCTTCACCTCTCTCCTTCCCGAGTCGTGACACACACACAGAAGATGGAGGTTCTGTCATACCATTTTCTGCTCCGTGAGTTGCACATGTGGTCTCGAAGCCCCTCGCAAACAAGCATTTCACGATGACTTAATTTTGAAAGCCTACCTTCTGATTTTCAAAAAAATATAACAAATTTAAATGTTCGAAATGAATTCTCCCCTCCCCCCTCCCCAAGCAGAAAACTTTTTAAATTCAGTTGGGAGTTAAATCCTTCACCAGGGGTGAAGGGTTTCCTGCTGAGAATGGTTAACTGATTAGCCCCAGTGTCCAAGCTGTCAGGTCACAGGGGCAGGCAGCTAAACGCCGCCTTGTGCGTCTGACTTAATAACCGAGAGCCAATCATTTTCACGCTTGCTAGATTTCTCTCTCCTGCCTCATTTTTTTCTCTCTTGGCAGCCGGCTTCAAAAAAGCAGACAGGCTTTAATGTCCCTTTTGTGATAATTTGGTGAGGGAAGGGGAGTCACTGTCCATCATGGGGGGGGGGAGCTGTACTCAGGTGATCGTACCCTATCCTGTCCTCATGCTTCCTTAAGTAAAAGCAAATGTGGGGTATGATTCTGAATTGCCCATGGGGTGGACATCCTGTCCAGGGTGTACCCCAGCCCCGTGCCCTGTGATGGACCGACATCCCATCCAGGGTGTACCCCAGCCCCGTGCCCTGTGATGGATTGGCATCCTGTCCAGGGTGACCCCCAGCCCTGTGCCCTGCGATGGACCGGCATCCCATCCAGGGTGTACCCCAGCCCCGTGCCCCATGATGGATCAACATCCCGTCCAGGTTGTACCCCAGCCCCGTGCCCTGTGATGGACCGACATCCCATCCAGGGTGTACCCCAGCCCAGTGCCCTGCGATGGACCGGCATCCTGTCCAGGGTGTACCCCAGCCCAGTGCCCTGCGATGGACCGGCATCCTGTCCAGGGTGTACCCCAGCCCAGTGCCCTGTGATGGACCGGCATCCTCTCCAGGGCGTACCCCAGCCCTGTACCATATACTACCTGGGATTGGCTCTCGCCCCCCACCTGACTCTGCACTGGAAAGCTGAATGGATAGATGGATAAATAGACTAACCTGTAATTTTTCTGCGCATGAGCCACAGAGGCATAAGTGAACAATGTTTTTTTGCATTAGTACTTCTGTGAACTCTGTGTATGTCTATGTATTTTTGGAGTAAGTTTCGATTTACGTAAGTCGAAAGCTGTTGGTACTGAGTACTCGGCTGAATGAGTCCTTTCCTAATCTGAATAAAGATTACCTGGCCTTCAGTGTGAGTGCTCAGTAAGTACATTCCAATAAGCTCTGTATACAATCCTTTTTATTTGCATCAATATCGGGTTTTGCCACACATCCCGTCATTTATATGGACTTCTCAACCTCCCGGTGCCCCTGTAAGTCACTCGACAGAGTACAGGCAAAACCTGGAACAGAGATGACGGGTCATTAGCAGGCAGCACACGGCAGAACTCTGAGGGGGTGTGAGATTAGCGAAACCGCTCGAACCATTAATCTGACTCGATCGCGGCTCCGATTTAAGGCAAACAAAGCAGGTCGATTTAAGCTGCTCTTAAAGATATCGTTGTTAAAATGCCGCAAGCGTCTGCCATGCTGAACAGGGAAGACAGTAAGGGAAGCGCAAAGCGAAGCTGCTATTCTGTTCTTCTTAATCTTTCACGTCAAAGGCCTCGATTGTTGATAATTACGTAAATGGTTTGTTTCGTCCAAGACACATTCCATCTATCCATCATACATAAATGTGTATCAGGTGCCAGAGAGCATAAGGCAGTGGATTCGCTGGATGGGATTCCAGACCGTCACAGGGCTACACTCATTACGCACTAATTCAGAGGTGGCAATTAGCAGAGGCAGTATACAGCCAGCCACAGGGGAAGATCTGACCCCAGGACCCCGGAGGTGTGTGACCAGAGCGCCCACATCCAAAGTAAATGCCGGCGAATGCTGTGCGAAGCGTAACATGCGTAAAATCGATATTCTCAGTATATTACAGAGTGCTACATGATGTTTGCGATCAGTAGCTGAACGTCTACATTCACCACCGCGTACGGTGAGGAGTCAAACTCATAACCCTTCAAGATTGGAAGCGCTGGACTGATAGAGTCGGTACAGACACAAACGTGTCCTTTTCCTCTGAGCCTGAGGTAGCACGTGAATAATGACCACGGTAAAACTCCTCCTCACTCCAGCCTTTGAAGGTAATACATCATGTCCGCAGGGCAGCTTCTTTGTGAATGTTCTCCTCTGAATCGCCCTGTATTGCTCAGGGAGGGTTGGGGGTGCATTTGCCCTTGTGCTGACGTGAAGAGGTCAGTTCCTGCACGTGAATAACGTGCCCGATGAAAGGAGGTGCCGCTCGACTGTGGACTGCAGAGGAAATTGTAGGTCAGGTGTGAAACTGGGGTTTTGGAAAGAAAAAAAAAAAGATTAAAAAATAGCCTCATTGAAAAGCGGCAGGTCGAGAAAGAGGCCTTTGTATCCGGGGCAGAGTGAAATGCATGAAAAGGGGAACGAGGAGGGCAGAAGAAAATCACACAAGGATGGGGGGGGGGCACGTGGGGCTTAGCTGGTGAGGCCTCTGCGCTGGCCATCAGAAGGTCGCTGGTTCAAAGCCCATGTTTGGCATTGCAAAAAGGCCCTAACTCCCCCCAAACAAATGTTGCGGGGTGCTGGAGGACAGCTGTCCCTCTGTTTGGCCCCCACCTCAGTATGTGTGTGTCGCTGCTCCTAAGAGAGCGTGACGGAGTCTGGAAAAAGACAAGTTCCCAAGTACCTGAGCTCACGGGCGCGGAAACAGCAAACAAAGTCTCTTCTGGTTGTGAGATTGCCGGCATCCCTAAGCGCCATTATCAGTCTGCTGGCGAGACACGGATGATAAATGGACCGGAGCCGACAGGAAATTTAAGGACTAACCGATCGGAATGTGCGAAATCCCCTGACCCGGCCCGTGCTGCGCGGCCATCTGCCGCTAATAGACACGTCCACCTCATTAAACAAGCCTGTGTGCTCTTTCACCTCCTCCCGTAGCTCCTCCCACACCTCCTCCCACACCTCCTCCTGCACCTCCTCCGCATGCCAGCAACAGACCCCTCGTGGTGCACGCAGCAGCCTGTCATTTGCACAAATTCAGGCCCTTTATTGTCTCTGCTTCTCCATCCAGCCAGACAGGTGGACGGTGAAGGATCTAAGCTGAGCCCAGGGCTGGCAAGGAATGTGTTACTCAGCAAATATTTCACTCAGATACTCATACTACAATAATAATAATAATAATAATAACAATAATAATAATAATAATAATAATAATTCAAAGGTTCAATGGCATATCCTTCTTGTCCTTACCCTAACCCTAACCCTAACCCTTCTTTAATAAGCACCCCAAATTTTGCTTCACATATAGTCATGTAAGTGCCACTGGTACAAGCAGTTTCTTTGTCCCTTTTACACCGCGAGGGAGATTACTGAGGCGCACTCTGGAGCCCGGCACACTCTCAGCACGCGCTAGGTAACTCGCTTGGGCTTCGGCAGGAATACCAAGACGCTGATGTTCGGCAACGAATTTTCACAAGCATTTTACAACCTCGGGGGTTTGTGACTGCTGCTTCCCATGTGAGGAAACGTCCATAAACCAAGCGGAATCTGTTTTGGGAGCTGCACTGTATAGATTTCCGGCCTTGTTCCATCGAAGATCCCATGCAGGGGGTTTTATAAGCCAAAATAACCAAACATTTGACATAATCAGGTCCCCTTTAAGAGAATCAGGAACAACATAAACGCTGTAACCTACATAATGGCCCACACCTGTCCCGTACCCTGCTGAAAGAAAACCTAACACCCCAGAAACTGCAGTGACCCCCCCCCCCCCCGCCCCTCCCCGTCCTGGCACTGACCACATTTAGCCCAGTCAGCTGTGCCTCATTACCTGGGGCACTCGCAGGCACACAGCTGGTTATTAACTGCTATGGTAACATGAGAGCTCCCCCCAAATAAATTACCGTACCTCAGAGCCCCCTACAGCCACTCACAGTTGGATATTTGTATACTAATTGTTTACTTTTTCTTTGCATTTCAGTATTTTCTTTCCACTAAGGACCTCTGTGGAGGCCGCGGCTCTTCATTGACCTTCGGTAAACAACAAGCTTCTAAAGTCGGCATGAGGCTGATGTGCTGAGATTAAAGCGCTGACCTCGGTTTCTTTGTCACTGTTTGCTCGTTTCCGCTAAACATGACTGATGATGTTTGACGGTTGACCAGCATCCTCTAGGGGTAATTAAGGGCCAAACCACCCACATCACTCAAGCTCAGCAGCTCATATTCGGATGCACGTTGTATTTATGAAGCACTGGACCGGCGGCAGTGGGCTGTTATTTTAAAACCTGACACTGGAAGCTTGGGCAGTCCTCCAAAACCGACCTCAGTGATGTCACCTCTTGCAGGGGAAGGATTTCCTTTAAAGTCCCTACAAGCCGTGACCTTTTGCCTGCCGACGGGATTAAAGCAGGCGGCACCGGAAAGGTGTCTGCCAGGGCGTTTGATACGCCTCACGGGGATGGTGTGCCAGCACACAGCGACCCCCCCCCCCCCCAGTGGGCCCCACTCAGCTCGCAGCTACGCAGCAGCGGCACCTACAGCGTGTCTCTGCAGGCGAGCGCATCATTTATTGATGGACACGCCGCTAATATGCGTGTTTATCCGACACCAGTCGCAGGGCGGGGCTCGTGTTTCCATGAATGAAAACAGCGCATGGAGAAAATGTGTGTTTATGTTATTCAGTGTTTTATTTCGGTTCATGTTTTTATTTCGGTGTTTTATTTCATTGTTAAAACGCCCATCTTGCTAACCGTGTTAACGGACCAGAACTCACCAGCCACTTGGAACGTGTCCTCTCACGCTCATTAGAGACGGCTCTGGCATTAACTTAGCGGGAATCTTAAAAAGCAGAATTCCAACGTGCTGATTGTCCGGTGGACTGGGGAACATGACAGTCAGAGAGGCAAGGCCTGTGGTGGGAGACTGGGGTGTCAATAAGGACACATTTACTGGGTAAACTGACACCGTGATGGAAATCGGGTCAGCAGTTCATAGCGACTGTGGATGGACAGCAGAGACAGCCAGCAGACAGCCCTCACATGACCGCTCTTCTTATGTTTTATTACCAGATGGCCATTTTCTAACTGCTCTTTCCAAATCCGAGGGCGAAAATAGGGCACCGATCTCTATAGAATGTCCCCCCATTCAGGCGCTTTACACCAGTGTGTTTGGGCTAAAAGAAGGTCACGGTCACCCTGTGGGCTATTACTGTACATGCAGTTTATTTTTGTCTTTCTTAATCATGTTGACATTCGACTCCTTCATAAAGCATTAATTTTTAAAACTCAGCAGATTGCTGGTGAAAATGTACTCAGTAGCTTCCATATTTTGTGCAACCCCATTACTGCTCAAGTCCGCTAGATCGTGGTAAGACTCAGTTCAAACTAAGTCTATTCAACTCAACTTTTGATCAACTTTTTGATGCGGTGCTGAAGCCCATCTGGTGCCCTAGGCCAGCGTCACCGCCGGCGCCCCCTGTCTGAGACAGAGTGAAATCGGCTGGCTAAGTCAGCACCCCCTCAGAAGATGGCGCCCTAGGCCAGCTTCACCGCCGGCGCCCCCTGTCTGAGACAAAGGGAAATCGCCTGGCTTTCTGTAAGCCTCTGAGATGCACTTCACCCAGTAGTCCTGGGCGGCTCCATCCACTGCAGGCTTCCAGCTCCTCCGTTTGCCTTCCGATTCAAGGATTCGCAATGTTTAGCGCCATTACGCTTAACACAAACACTAAAAACGATGGATAACTTTAGGTAGAAAAATGAATATTAGTATAAATAGGGTTTGTGCAATATACATGCATAACAGCAGGCAAGAGTGCAAATACAGTGTCGAGCGAGAAAATGCCAGCAGATCCGGGTTCACTGGTCTGGCTCCAAATGTCTCTGAACTTTCGTTCGCTTATTTCCAACGTCTGATTCACCAAAGATGAGCTTCCCATTGCCCTTTTTGAAGGATCTGCCAGGGATACGATCCTCCACTCTGCGTGCCTGTAAAATAACTGGATAACTGGATTATTTCACCCTTGTCGTCACTGTCGCTCCTTACCACATTACCTCTCTTTTTTGTTTATTGACCTAATGAAGATACACTGGTTACCAGCTCAGAAACTACAGCTGCGCTCCAAGTCAGAATCGGAAGCCGTCGGTGGCGAGGGACGCGGGCCGGCCCCTGGCGTAGCGGCACCTTGGTCGGCTGCCTAGCAACACAGCAGCCAGCGGCACGTCGCCGATGTGCCAAGGAGAAGCTCTCCGTCACACAGGAGGAAGCGTGAACAGACTGCAGCGACAGGTGGCGCACGGCGGTGTCCGCTCCTGTCCTGCCACCCATACTGTGCGCGCCTCTACTTTTAATCTCTGCGCGATTCGGTATCTCCTCGTTCTGGGGGGCAAATTCCGGTGGCTCTGTGGAAACTTTCCTCACCTTCCCAGACACGTGCAAAACTTTATCTTTTTCTTCCCCTGTCAGACAGTCGGTGCTCTAATCTCTGTTGTCGTCTGACTGAGAGGGCACGTACCGCCCCCCCCCCCCCCCCCCCGGCAACGGGCAAGAGTGTTCGCCCCCCCCTCACCAGCTGAGTAATCACGTCAGAGACTCTGCTCTTCCTGACGTGCAGAGAGAGGCCAGGATCTGACTGCGTGATGCTGATGTAGCCGCTGGTCTGCCATGTTTTCCGCTGGTGCCTTTTCTCCAAATAAATAAGACAGGCGGAGTCGTCGTCTGACCAGGGGTCATTCATCCAAATATGGCGACCTTCAGACCCCCTTTAAGATACAAAAATTATTAATGCAAACTGCATTTTTCCATTTTTTATTTTCTATTGTCAACATCAAGTTTATTGCCATTGTGCTCATGCACAGGAGAATGGGCTGAAGATTTGTGACGGATAATTTGCTGACAAATAATTGATTTCCACTTTGAAAATGTGAAACTATGAGTTTGCAATAAAAATACTGACAGGAAGACTGTGTGTCTGTATGATTTGTAATTCAGGCAAATCTGATGATTTGAAGAGGGCTCGATACTTTTTCAAGACACTTTTATGCTTCATATTTAAACTGTGTCATAAACAAATTAAAATTAAAAGCAGTAAATTTCTCCTAAAGGTCAGAAATCCCATACAGATGATCCCAGCTTTGTCTTTGTTGCACTGACAATGGAGCAGGTCAGGCTGAGGAGTGATTACATGCGTGAGACCCGCCTCTCTCACTGAGGAGACACAATATATCACGTCTCCATCACAACGGTGGAGTTTCTGCTGTTATAATAAGCTGCGCTGCCACAGCATCTAAAGCAGCTCTTTCCTTTTTAACTTCCACATCCCGAAGTTGTGAGGACAGGCAGTAGCGTGAACAATGTGGTAAGACAGGGCCATGAGTGGTAGCTGTGTATTAGCTGCCCTTAGCTCCTCCAGACTCTGCGTCTGATGTCTACCAGGCTTTGCAGAAGATGAGTGAAGACCAGGAGCACCTCATGTCGTCCCAAAAAAGTTTAAAAAAGCTTAAAGGTCTCCGCTGTAGTGCTGCGTTGAAGAATCCGTGACGTTTCCTTAAAATATCACCCTATATCCACACATTGCATGGATATTATTCAGTATTAACTGCTACTGTTATAATTAACTGGATCTAAGCCCTGTTTGGCTAATTATCTGTGTGGCTGATAATTGCTGATAACATTAACTTGTAGGTCTTAGCTTGACATGGGGAGGAAGGTGTAAACCCTGGCTGTCAGGGGCGGGACGATGGATTCCCTCCTTTGGAATGTTCTGACCCGAACAGAGGGGTCCATGGGGAGTGGGACCGGTGGCCATGGAGACAGTGGCAAAGGCTGCGGAGCTCACAGGCTCTTCATTCCTTCAAGATGGAGCTGGTTTGATTCCTTTGGATGGATGGAAAAATCATCTAAACCTTTAAAAATTCGGGTTATGAACTTCAGTCATCCATATTCTGGAATATTCTCCATGAAATGCATGTGAAATTACGTCTAAAGGTCAGGTAACTAGACCTAAAAAGTCAGCCGAAGCCCAATGATATCCATCCCAAGCCGAGAAGGTTCTCAAAATCCTTCGCGGGGGTGAAAGCTGCCGCAGTAACAGAGCTCGCTTGTTCAGCACGTCCGCCATTGTCAGTTAACTTAGTGTCCTGATACATGCAAAGTGGACCTTTTTCAGAACCACTGCCTTAGCATTAACAGTCTGTTACGACGACCCCCCCCCCCCCCCCCCCACAGAGCCTGTCTCTTACATTCATTTACACTCTTATCTAGGAGACGTTTTTCTCCAAAACGATGCACAAGTGAGGCAAATAGCAAACTACAGACATACCTGCTGTCAGGGAGTCGGCCAGGCGTAAGTGCTAGTAGGTGGAGCTTCTTCTCAATGCCCAGGTGTCAGCAGGATTGGAGCAGGAGCTGCAGAACATCTACCAAACAAAGCAAGAACCTAATAAGGGAACTATATAAATCAGCAGAAATTGCAACATTAAGAGCATCCAGGGACTGTGGTAAGATGTCAGGCCAGCAGAGGTGATCCTAGCAAGGTGTTCCTGGCATTGCTCTTAATTATACGCAGCTCTCTCTGGTATCTAGTTCATTAAAACGCCTTAGCTGTTATAAAGAAATAAACCTCTCTACAGTTTGATTATGATATATAGCGTTCAGGTAACATAAATACATTATAACCAAGGCAATTGATGCGTTAAGTGACATAGGCGGTTGCTTAGGGCGCCATCTTTGCAGGGGCTCCAACTTAGCAGGCTAGTTTCACTTTGTGTCAGACAGGGGGCGCCAGCGGTGAAGCTGCCGTAGGGCAGCACACGGGTTTTGGCCGGTACTGTGTATAGAAATATGTAGGTGACCTAGAGACGGTGGAGTGACGGAATATGCCGGATTTTCACTGAGCAGAGTGACAGCTGATTTTCAAAGAGGCGTGACGTGCGACTGGGAATAAGCGACTTCTCACTGTGCCCCCCGCCACCAACCGAGCTCCTCGACGTCCGTGGTCCTGCCGGAGAAGCCGGGGTGCCCACTTCGTGCCAGCGAAGCTCCGCTTGTGCAGAATTAGCCAGGGATGATTAACATGAGCACCATAAATTAGTACGAGTGCAGTTCAACCTTGGATTAACCTGTATATATTTGAGAAGGAAAATAGTGCTTCAAAATCATGATGGCTTTGAAATATGATAGTGTGGCATCTGTCAGAACAAATATTATTGCACCCTAATTCAGATCCAATATTCATTGCCGTGAAAACAATTGTAGGACTTCCTGTTTCCATGCCGATCCTTCCGCATGACGTTGCAGTGCCGTTGCTGTGGTCCCGATGCACGCTCATCCCTAATTCCAACACGCCGAAATCCCACCGAAAATATTGTGTCCCGGAAAGGAAATGAGAAAGGAAATGGCGTTAGGGATGCAGGAGCGCAGGCACAGGAAAAGGCTCGCCGCTGGGGATGAACCCGCAGGACGAGCCGAAGGAATGTGACGCGATTCTGTGGGCCGATTTCGGCTTGTTTGTTGGGTTCTGACAGCGACCAGGACCAGACCGACTCGCTGTGTCATGTTAACAAACCCTCCTCTCCCCACACACACAGACACACACACACAGCTATGGAATCGATCTCGGTGTCCTCTCTCCCTTATGGTTCACGCTTACTCGCTCCTGTTTCCGGGGCAGGGCTCCCCGATGGAGCCATTTATGAGTGCATCCAGGCAAATGAAGCGGGACAAGCAATCGGACCCTCAGCGCGGCCATCAAACCCATCCAGGCGATTAACCCTCCCCCCCCCAATTTCGAAAGTGCGGCAGCATCTGCAATGTAAACTGGGATCAGTGGCGGCAGCCATCCGTCAAAGATGAATCCCACTGCGGATAAAACAAAGCCAATTTGTCTGTCCAAATATTAACCATTGGTCTTCTGGCGAGCCCCCACCTGTTTGCTGTGTAGGGCTTACTCTAATAACCTGGTAGGCTTAAAGACAGACGTACCCTGCAAATAGGGATAAATGAAAACTCCCCAGTGTGAACAGGCGAGGGCCGTATGCTCAGGCGTGGGAGGAGATGAAGGATCTTGATGACTAGTCTCCTCGGGGTGGAATTTCATAGCTAAATTTAGGCAAAACGTCGCTCTTGTCCGGATATTTGCGGAACACTTAGATTTTTGTTTAAACCTAAGATCTATGGCTTGATGCTCTTCAGAAAACTACTTCTTTAGCGTCCCAAAAAAGATTCAGCTATATTTTCTGCCTTTTTTTCATCTTTTCCCAGATTCTAGGACAGAACCCCAGAGTGCGGTCAGGGCAGCCGCCCTCACATCTAAATATACCCGTTCCGGGCTCAGACTGCTTTTGAAGCTGATAAAAAGTGCAACATTCACCACTGGCCTTTCAAAACATCACACTGCTACAACAAAGGAGTTCCGGAAATGGGTGTTCGTTGGATAAATACGTGGTTTATGGCATGAGGGGTCTGCAGGAAGACAGAGGGGATGGCTGGGGATGCTTAGCGTCTCCATTTGCCTGTGATTCTCCACTTTGGTCTCATCAGACCTGTCAGTTTGTGTAACCTGGCCGTGAGGAAGACCCGGAACGCAGAGCCTGGCAAGTGACGCCCCCCCATCCCGTTAATGATGTGTCACGCGCATCTTATCTGTCACACAGGACATTAAGAGTGTGTCACCAGCCCAGAGAGTTTTAGACTCGGGGACATGTGCCAGGGAACAGAATCAGACATCAACGTCTGTCCTGAGATTAGGGTAAGAAAGCTGAACATCCATCCATCCATCCATCCATCCATCTATCTATCTTAGCCTTGCATAGATTATCAATATATGGGTCAAACACATGGATTCTGAAGGGTGTGATTAATTGTTGCCAATATCAGATATTTGCATGCTCTGACATCCAAAATACTTCCACGGATGACGGTGGGAAACCAATCTTCTGGGACTATGAAAACTAAAACAAAAATGTAGGACAGGACTGTTAGATTCAGATCGGTCTCCTCTGACAATCATGTCTAATTACAATAAATAAATAGTAGACCAGAAGGCTAGGTCTTCAGATGATTCTGCTCGTCCACCGAGGACCAATGTAGTTTTTCAGGTTTTGATTATGTAAAATACGAGATTGAAGAATGAAAGTCGTGATTTGATGTTGCACGTAGACGACACACACACACACATACTGAGAACAAAAGTGCAATTACATGCATTGCTGCGAAAAACCACGCAGTGGGCGACGGTGTGAACCGAAACCCAGAAGTACAGAATACTCTGGGGACTGCCCCAGTTCCTGATTAATCCGATCTGGTGTCAATTCTCTGTCTCTCAAAAGAATTATCACCTAGATTTCAGTGGTCCCCGTGTGCGTGGTCTAGGAAACTGCATCATCGCCAACTATAAATAAACCTCAGCGCCGTTGTTATGGCGACACAAAGATGTGCCCTTAGCAGCACAAATGTAGCTCAGTCTTACATACATCATATGCTTTTTTTTCGCCATTACAGAGAGAATGCATCTCATCGGCTGAATACCTCCCATGGCGTCAGTGAATCTGCCGTCCGCTGTCTGTTTGCACTGCTGAGATTGGGCCATGACACTCAAACGCAGGGGAATTTGTTAAACAAAAGGGTCACGTGCATTTGTGACACTCATATATACTATATATTAATTATCTTTAAATGAACAGAATAGGCAATGAAGGCTTCTGGCTAGTGAGATGTGCTTGAAAGGTGCTGTTACACATTTTATGACACTAATGCAGCGTGTATAAGGCTCTGCTTTATGTGACACAGGCGTACATTTATGACTGATGCGTTTCCAAGCCTTTCTTCAGCCATTATTGGACGTATATATAGATTTTCCTTGGACTCTACATTCTTACTTCCTCTGTATTGTTTCTGTCAAATGAGTAACAGACTCACCACTGTTTGGGCTTGAGTCCCCCCCATCGGACTCACGGCCAGCGACAGGACTGGGGAATTTCAGGCCAGTCTGCCACATTTCTGGCTTCTGTTCCGGCATCTTAGGCACCTCTTACAGACCGAGGAGACCATGAGATGCTTCCTTCCCAGCAGGTAATCAGCATAGTCAGGCAGACAACACAGGAAGACATTTTACTAACGTTTTCTGACCGTTCGTGCACCAAAGATTCAAGGTTTGTACAGTTACACTGATACAACTCATGGTGAAAGGAAATCCTGGCTGCTGTGACTGTGCAAGAAAGGAGCACGTAGATTAATCGGTGACACTTTACCTGAGGGGATACAAATAACTTAGTTACTCAGTTACTACTCAAGAACAAATCGGGAGCTAATATACTTCCCACATGAAATACATGAACCGTCATGATTGATTACTGATTGACGAACATGGGATCAGTACATAACAAACACTTAGTTACTGGTTAATTAATACATTAACTAAGAGTGTGCTACTACATTATTTGAGCCCCCTCAAGTAAAGTGTTACTGATAAATAAAATTAAATTAAATTTAATTTAATTTAATTAAGTACAATTAGGAAGGGGTAGTATTATAAAACAAAGGATGAATAAAAGATAAAAGTACAAAAAAATGCTCAAAAGCAGGGTGCAAAATAGCAGCATCATTATACTAAAAGCACTAAAGCGACCCTTTGCTGTAAGAGTGAATTTGCTGTGTGTGGCTCTGCCTTCGTGCCGCCTGGCCGCCCAGAGTGTTAGACGCACTCCGAGAGTGTAAGGTAACCTTTCAAGAGGGAGCTGCAGTGAGCTGCTGACATTTGAGCACACAGAAGTTCGCGTGACTCTCACACTCGCTTGACTTGGGCTGTTCAAACATGGCCGTGCAGCAGCCCGACACAGAACACCTGGCATCTTCCGGCCCTCTGAGGGACACATCAGACGCCAGGAATGTCGTGGATCATCAGGAATAAGCAGGGACACTTTCTGTAGGTGTGACCGTGCTCTGTGTGCGTGAGGACTTCATATCGTGACCATGGTGACATGTGACTGCAGTGTTTGCACCCTGTGCCACTGTGCCAACCAGTACTGGTCAACCCATTAGGTGACATAGGCAGCCAACTAGGGCACCATCTTCTGAGTGGGCGCTGACTTAGCCAGCTGATTTCACTTTATCTCAGACAGGGGGCACCGATGGTGAGGCTGGCCTAGGGCACCATCTTCTGAGTGGGCGCTGACTTAGCTGGCCGATTTCACTCTGTCTCAGACAGGGGGCGCCGGCGGTGAAGCTGGCCTAGGGCACCATCTTCTGAGGGGGCGCTGACTTAGCCAGCCGATTTCACTTTGTCTCAGACAGGGGGCGTCGGCGGTGAAGCTGGCCTAGGGCACCACATGGGCTTTGACCGGCACTGGGGACAGCACCCAAAACCCCAAATCCTACCAGATGTACAGTATGTCCTGTAGTAAAAAGGCTAATAAATTAGGCTTTACTGTGTCATATTGCAATGAATAAAAACAACCTTTAGAACATATGAACCTTTTCAAACACGTCGTCCTTGTTCCGTTCTGCCCGTACAACACGATGCACTTCAGCGGCTCAGGGTCTCCCGTCCTGGGGGGGGCCGAGTGTCCTCCGATTCTTACTCCCATCCAGCCACATCTCCCACTGGAGGCTGCCGGCTCCTGGGAGACCCCCACCCCCCTGCACTCTCTATAGCTTGGCTTTCTGTTCGTTTCATTAGGACTTTTCTGTTCACATTTACATATATATTTTTTTAATACTAAGTTGATGCTTTTATCCAAAGCGACAGGCAATTGTGAAAACAGGGTCCGCCCGTCCTGGGGGAGTGTGGGGGCTAAGGGTCCTGCTCAGGAGCCCAGCGGTAACATTACTGAACCACACGGCATCCCTAGTGAATAAATTATTTCACTAATTGCCTCTGGTGTGACGCTCTGAGCAAACATGGGGCTCCGACCCAGGGGCCCATCAGCGTGTAGAACACCATCGATTTATCTGCATGTTTGACCCGCTGCGCCACGCAGCACGATGTTTCCTTTGACATATTCTGGCCTTTCACTAAGAATTCCCAGAATTCCCCCTGAATTCATGATAAAGCACATGAAGTTATGAGGCTTTTCCTGCCACGTTTGTTAACCTTAAACCTAGAGAGCAGTGGGTGAGGATAGGAGGACTCGTCTTAAAAGGACAGACGTTCATGCAGGTTATTTAGTGTCAAATTTACACAAAGATAACGAAAAACGCTACGCAGCGCTGTACTGTTGTTCAAAGATACTTCCGGGAGAGACGTTCTGCATTGAAACTGCAGTTTTTGATGTATAATTTAAAATAGCACCAACTGAAGAATGTATGTGTTGTGCGTTTGGAATACGAACCTTGAAGGCAATGGATTTTCTGTGAACGTGCAACATAAGGCTATTTTCAAAACAGGCCAATCTACGTCTGACTGTAGGAAGTTTCTGGACTGGGTACCTCAAGGAAGCAGCTGGCAAGGCCGCCAAACAAACTGTTTAGCATCTTATCAGAGCGTAGCGAGCAGGCATGTTCTCCATTAGCTCCTCTATTTAAATTATTATCTATTTAAACCATGGCAACGGCAGAAACATTTCATTTAGATAGATGGATCGATAGGGAGAGTGACGGCTCCCTGCTCTGTCTTCCATACAATAATGATTTCTGTAATCCCATCAGTGGAGTTTGATAACTGTGTTTCCGAGCGGCATCGCCGCGATGCCCAGCCTGTTTCTGCAGAAGCGAAGGCCCCAGGGCGGCGGACGACCGTGCCTCAGCTGCCCCTCCACCAGCCTGGCAGCTCCAGGGCATTTGCTGCTGTCTTTGTCGACAAATACATCCATCGTAATACTTCATTTCCACATAATTCGTCCCCACTATCAACAGACCTTTCCTTCTGTATTCTTTTGCTGTGTCCCTCACAATATCAAACTCTGCCGTACACCATCGCCCCTGACTTCTTGCTTTTGCCTTTGAGAGACGCAGTGATGTTGCACACACTGACGTTAAATGGAGGGATGTTGAATGCAGTGGCATTATTCTTTATATTGTGTTATTTCAAAGGAGAGGAAATGGACAGACTCGTCCATCTAACAGAGCCACACTATCTTAGAGCTTCGTGAAGCAGCTGCTGGTTACGGACATGAACAGAACCACGTGATGCGGAGCTGGACTTCCTGGGGGACATGGGCTTGGGGGTGCCAGCACTCAGGCACAGGCTAAGCAAATATGAAGAGAAAACTGCCCTTTCCGAGCAAGCAGACGAGGAAATGAGTCAGGGGTGGATGCATGTACAGGCTGTCCTTGGGTGTAGCTGGGGGCTCCTCAGCAGGTTTTACCACCAGCATTCACCTTGGCGAATTTCACTGCCAGCACCACCACCCGGCTTGGTAATTTTTACTCCCAGCACCACCACCCAGCTTGGTGATTTTTACCCCCAGCACCACCACCCAACACGGTGATTTTTACTCCCAGCACCACCACCCAACTCCATGATTTTTACTCCCAGCACCACCACCCAGCTTGGTGATTTTTACCACCAACACCACCACCCAACTCCATGATTTTTACTCCCAGCACCACCACCCAGCTTGGTGATTTTTACCACCAACACCACCACCCAACTCCATGATTTTTACTCCCAGCACCACCACCCAACTCGGTGATTTTTACCTCCAGCACCACCACCCAACTCCATGATTTTTACTCCCAGCACCACCACCCAGCTTGGTGATTTTTACCACCAACACCACCACCGAACTTGGTGATTTTTTCTGCCAGCACCATCACCCAACTCGGTGATTTTTACCACCAGCACCACCACCCAGCTCGGTGATTTTTACCCCCAGCACCATCACCCAACTCTGTGATTTTTACCCCCAGCACCACCACCCAACTCTGTGATTTTTACTGCCAGCACCATCACCCAACTCTGTGATTTTTACTGCCAGCACCACCACCCAACTCGGTGATTTTTACCTCCAGCACCACCCCTGGCTCAGTAATTTTTACTGCCTGCACCACCCGTTCACGATGTTTTTTACCTCCTGCACCACCCCTGGCTCGGTGATTTTTACCTCCTGCACCACCCCTGGCTCAGTAATTTTTACTGCCTGCACCACCCCCAGCTCAGTTATTTTTACTGCCATCCCCACCCCTGGCTCAGTAATTTTCACTGCCTGCACCAACGCTTTGCGATGATTTTTACCTCCTGCACCACCCCTGGCTCAGTGATTTTTACTGCCATCCCCACACCCGAATCCGTAATTTTTACCACCTGCACCCCATGCTATTAAGCAGATTACAGGTTTTACATCATCTTTAACTTTCTTTCATTCTCAGTAAATGTCTCAGATGGCTCTGCTGGGGACCCTCCTAGCCAGGTCAACCGAGGGCCCCCACATGGGCGAATCTGCCCCTGGGTGAGTTGAGTCTCCTGTTCAGTGATTTGGGGCTGAAATCAGTTATTTATACATAACATAGAAAACAGGAGACAAGTGGAAGGAATCAAAGTTCCAGGCTCACTTTACTCTCGCTCTCCAGACTGACATGGGCCTCCTTCAGGCAAACATCTCCCATTGTAAAGCACTGTATCCTCAACCTCCCATGACCGGTCACTGCACCACCGTGTTTCACTGTGAAGTCTCCTCACATGCTGCCCTCCTTGGGATTTGGAACAAAGAAGAGGCAGCAGTTCAGTCCAAAGTCTTCTCACTGGGAGAGCCAGTAAACAAACTCAATCTGATGACGGCCAAGGTCCCAAAACCCTCGCCATTGTCTGGGAAATCCCTCATCGAGCCACCCCGCCCCTTGTTGTCATGTGTGTTTACTCGCTGTTTGAAAAGCGGTTCAGCAAAATTACTTCTTCTAATCTTTACCAAACGGGCTGCTGCCCAGCATCTAAGTGCATGTTCCAAATGAGATTTCTGTGACCTACGGCAGCAGCCCTGCGAAAGGCTCTAAGTCACACAAAGCAGCCACAGTAGCATTTAGCTGCGGGCCAAAATACATTTTTGAAGGGTTTTCACCAAGTCCCATTAAAAATAAGGTCAGGAAAAAATGCTTGTGGTGGCATCCCACAGATAACAGAGCCTGGCAGGCAGGAGAAATGGGAATTCCTGGCCAGGAGTCACCCGCGGATGGGATTTCTGTAGGTCACTGAGGTTAGCATGCGCTAGCTGTATTAGCCAAGCCTCAGGACCAAATTTGCACTCCATTCTCAGCTCCTGCCTCCCTGCAGAATTGGGTCAGCAGGAAAGGATATTAATCAGCATCATGCATGAAGAGCAAGGCTCAATCCACACCCACCTCTGGGGGCTTGATTTGTGTGGCCCTTGGGCACCCGGGAGCTATTGCTCCTTGTCAAACAACAGCATCCAGCCCCCAGCCCGGCCCCAGGGAGACCACCATCCTGCTGAGTTTAATGGCACTAACAGCCAAAGTGCGACTGTGACTTCATGTGTGGCTTTAAAGAGCTGTGATCGCCGCCGCTGAGGTACGATATCTGCGCCATGATGAGGTATCACCCGTACGTGGGAAAGTGTGAGGTGGGGAATGCTCTTAACTGTCTGCTTTAATGGCCTCTAAAGGGGCATCTTCTATGGCTACAAATGGGAGCCTGTACTTTTTAATATCTTTGACGAAAGAACTTTTAGGTGAATAATAAACACGTGTGTGTGTGTGTGTGTGTGCACGTGTGTGCGTGTGTGTGTGTGAGCGGGTATACCTATCCTTATGGGGACACAATGTCCCCATAACGTGATAAATATCCGTTTTTTCCCCTTATGGGGACTGGTTTCCTAGTATCCAAAGGGAAAACTCTATTTTATAAAAATTGGCGACTGCTATGAAAAAACTAAAAATGCAAAAACTCTTTGCTTGGTTACGTATGGTTATGGTTAGGGCAGGGTGGGGGTTAAGGTTGTCATAGTTAGCGTTAGCATTTTTCCCATAGAAGTGAATTAGCGGACCCCATAAGGATAGGTATACCCTACATTTGTGTGTGTGCGTGCGTGTGTGTATGTGTGTGTGTTAACACAGGTGTGGGACATAAAGTCCAATGATGTTTGTGAAACTACTAATCTATACAGTACTTCAGCTTGATTTTCCATCCATCCATCCATCCATCCATCCATCCATCCATCCTCTCATTAGCTTGCATATGCATTTATTTATGTTTCGCTTTGTTTTTCTTGCATAGCTATTTACCATTGTAACCTTTCGCTAAACTTCGCCACAGCAGCTTTTCGAGACATCTCCGCTGGAGGTCCCGTTCCTGAGACGGATTTCCTGCAAAAGAGGAGCTTCTGGGTTGCGCATTAACGGAGTGGGATCACATTAAGCAGCATCCAGAAAAATTAAATTTTAATGCGACCCGCAGCGTTTCCATCTTCACGGCCATAACACGGCTCGCTAATTTGCAGAGAATTCGCTCTCTCTGCCGTGGTGATCGTGCAGGACCTGCAGGAAGTGCACGGACTGTAGGACACTTCGCAACCAAGGACTCCATCTGCTCCTGCCCCCTTACTGTGTATTTCAACCACAGATGCTTTAAAAACTTTTACAGTGTTATGAACAATATAAGGTGGCTGAACTTGTTTTATTAGTCGATACATATAGCCTACCCACATACTAATTCATAATTCTAGACGCACAATGTATTTTTAATTTTGTGCAAATGTCTGGGGCCCTGAATAACGTACGGGCCATTCTCATCGGCACGATATCTTAGTTCCGCTTTACGTTCGCTTATATTTACATTTTTGTGCATGTAAATCAGGTTATCGCTGACAACAGGCATATAATTGCAGAGGTCTCTGCTGAGGTAGCATGGAAAGCAGATTATGGGTAAAACGCAAGAAAGATGGAACAATACTGCCCTCACGTGGCGGAATTGAAAATCATCGTACAGATACGCATTATCGGAAAGTTCCATATGTATAAAACAATCATGTGGAAGGAAATTGTCCAACTGTGAACCATGGACTGAACAATTTGCCTTAGTATTTGTAGTAGGTTTGTCACTGAAGGTCGTGGGAAAGACATTTACTGTATGCAGTCTGGAGAGTAGTGGGGCATTTCGCGGAACAATGCCCATGTGTACAAAGCAGGTAAATGAACAACTTACAGCTTCAGCAGTTTTAAAACAGGTAAAGAGCAAGTTGTTTCTAGGACGAACTGGCCAATTTCCTATCCGAGCTCCCCAGTCTGTGCTTAAATCCAGTTTTCTGGAGCACAGGAGACCCGCCAGTAACAGTAACAGTGTGGCCTGATGCTGGCTGATGGAATTGCCGGGATCGGGATAATCCAGTAAATAAATGACACGATGACACTGGAAAGTGATTGATGGTGCCTCTCCCTCCTGTTTGAAGGACTTAAACCTGACACGATTTGGTGTGATTTAGCCATGAATGTTTCTCTGTCTCAAGTTATTTTCTCGTTTCTATCTCCTCCTGTGGTGTCAATGGTTACCTTGCGGAAGTGGCAGGTTATCCTGCGCGAGAGCTGTGATAAATATGCAAGCCGCGTGCTATGCTAATAAAATGGGATTCTTTCTAACTCGGTGGTTAATTGCTGCAAATGTATCCGATTATGTTTCCGCGTGCCGTCCTATCACTGGATTTCTGTTCTACTTAAAGCAATACAGCTGCGAGTTCTGGCTTAATATCACACAATATCACCTGTGATCTTTATTATTATTATTTGCTCCTACTCTTCAACATGTTTTGATTTTAAAAGTGAAGCACTTTTTCAGCCTACCCACTGCACTCTGTGTGTGTGTGTGTGTGTGTATGTGTGTGTGTGGGTCGGGGGGTATTTACAGCCCCCCCGTTTTATTTCGGTTCATTTATGAGTGTTTGATTGTGAGGAAATGGAGTCAGGGCATCGCCGGGTGTGCTTCGCTAACAGGCTTTCATCTTGGAGCACCTTGACTTGACCCCCATGAAAGACAGATTGGAAACATGCAGACTCTCTATTCTCCCGACACTGGAGCCGACAGACAATACAGAATTTGAAAGGACGGAATGTTCCTGATAACGTGACATTGGCCCTGTCAGGACCTTGGCGGCTGCGTTCCTCAGCTTTAAGCACTGCTTCAGGGCAGAGCTGGGAATAGCAGGGAGAATGTAGAGATGACCTGAAATGACCCTTCCCCGCCTTTACCAAGGATGCTTTGCCACTGGTGTTCTTCTGCAACAGACACAGCACCAACCAAAAACCAGGTCTGCATCACCACCGCCAACTCAGCTTCATGGCCAAAAGGATTAATTAACTATTAAGTCCCCAGCTGAGGGAAGTTCCAATGTCCCGGAAGTGACATCACCGTGCCGGGAGAATTTTCCTGCCAAACAAAATACCCCCTTGTTTTACCAACTCCACCCAGAACGGCACTGCCTTTGCCAAGGGCGTGCTTAGAAATGCCGCTCAGTTTCATTCGGCTGAACTTTCTCTTGGCACGCACGGGAATGTGGGTAGAGACAGAGTGTAATTTTAAGGAGGTTAAAAGTCTCTTAGAACAGGAAAGGCGCTTCGCTACCTCTGCTTAGAAATGCATACATACAAGTGCCCTTAGATTTGCTTTTGGCGAACATGTTATCACAAAGATCTTTGTCAGGAAGTGCTATACTAATGATAGTATGCTGTTTGCCGGTAAATCAGGGGGATATGCACACCCCCCTCTCCCCAGAAGCCCCTGATCACAGGGCACAAACATTAATTTACCTGTCGGCATAAGGAAGCATACAGAACGCAGGGAGAACATGCAAAGACTGCGCACGCACAGCCGATCCTAAAGCAGGGTTCAGCTCCAAAGGCCGGATGTATGACGCGAAAGTGGTATTTCGATCTCTGCTTTTTTTCTGTGGCCACAGTCTTATGTCGAGGTCAGATCGGACGCAATATCCACAGCATTGACCTTTATGTTATTAGCCCATTGTTCCACATCAGGCTTACTTAGTCATTTTGATCGATCAGTTAAGTTCTCTTTTGATAGATATTCATAGAATCATCACAACAGAATTACATCGCAGTAAAAATTTTGCTCGGACTTCCACGGTTCATTAACGTTTTTCCGTCCCTATTCAATGCGGCTCTTTATTGGAGCAGCGGCCAACGGAGCGCACTACCCACCATGTACGCTGTATATAACGCATATAATCTTACACACTGTATTTATATACTATTTTTAAACATAGCCTTTTATTAATTTTCTATTCATACCCCGTTTTACTTTATTTTATGTACTCCCCTTTCTGCAGGAACCAGACATATTTTCATTTCACTGCAAGTTGCTCCAGTATAACTCTGCATGTGACAAACAAAATCTTGAATCTTGCACTCTGGAGATGTCGCCGCGATCTCAGCCGCCACGTCTCTGCGGTTACCATGGAAACGCTCCCACGTTGCTAAGAAGACGCGCGCTTGACAGGAGGGCAGGAAACGGACGTGTTTGCTTTTTAAAGCTCAATATCTGCAAGATGTTTCATTTAGCTGTAATATTTAAGAAATGGCTAAAAACACCCCAGCTGGATAGCATATAGGTTAGGTTGTTAGTCATAGAATGAAATGCATGAAACACAAACAATAATTTTATTTGGAATACTTACATACAATTGTTATATGAAAAAATAAATGTATTTCATAATGAATTTGCTATGTATGCCACGTATGAATGCATGTATGATAACGACTGTTCTAGATTGGCAGTATGGAAGCTGAATAGATGTAAACACTTATTATATGCATTGATCTTCGTTCTATGATGCAAACGAACTGCAAACGAACCGCAATAATATTAGCGCATGTGGTTAGACTGCATTATTGTAAAGATGTCACAATTATACAGATCAAGGTGGAAAATGTCCTGTAAATTCCACTAGAGGGAGCACCAGCTGCATGTCAGTGCTGATGTTAATGCTGAGCGTACAGCCCTCATTGACTGTTGAGGTAAAACGAGCTTATTTCTGATTGCAGAAGGGTTACGGTACTGTTAGGGTTTGTGTCTGGGGTGTCCGGCTCGCTCGTTACAGACACTCCTGCTCTGTCGTTCCCCTGTCCTTTGTTTCCATTACGAATATGTCTTGGAATGGCGTCTCGGTCTGTCCTGGGCTTATTCATTTCCTCTTGACCAATTGCCTGTTTTGGCTGACCAGTCATTCCTGTTTATCCTGGAGGGAAAAGGCCGTTCATCAGCGGGAAAGTCCGTCTGCTGCTGGACACTCTGCGGATGTTTTGCTAATGAAGTCACACCCATATATGGCTGACCCCAGACCTGGACTGTGATTAAAAAGTGGTTCTGCATTTTTGTCCGTTCAGGCCCATCAGCAGCTGGGTGTGACCGGGAAGATTTTTTTTTTCAATAAGCTGGGTTTTTACGGGTTCTTGGAGAGGAAGGTAACTTCCTGTATGTGTATGTTTCCTTTACGTCAGAAATATGTAAATTATATTGCAGATACAGAACTGCAGAAAAGGCTTCTGCCATGGTGCAGACATTCATGTTCCCCCAGTGATACAAAAATGTTCCTCAAAGTCCATTTCTGTACCTCAAAAGGTAGAATGACCTACAGCTAGGTTACATGTCACAGACCCCCAAGGGCGCAGCCCCAGTGACAGGTCATTTTACCCTCAACGGGTAAATCCAACAAAATGGTGCAGAAAATGAATCGTGTATCAGTGACAGTGGGGGCATTACGAGACCCCAATCCCCCCCCCCCCCCACCCATGACAGGATGGTGAGGTGTGTCCCCAGTGATGAATCTTTGTGGCCTACAAACTCATCGGTCCACTGGGGGAAATCCCAGCTTTCACAGACGGCCAGTCAGGTCTGACACCTAACAGAATTTTACCCACAAAGTATAAATAGTATGAAACTGTTAACTCATTTCGGTATGGGTGTATTGAACTTACAGGAAGCAGTTTAAGTTAGCTGGTTGTTGAATAAATGAAATCATTTAATTACTGTTTTGGCGGCAAATCATTAAACATCCTTTGTACAGCAATTCCAGCCTTTCATCTGTGCCGTGGGAAAGTACAGAACATGATTCATTTTCTCAGTGTCCATGTTTTATGAAGAATATGAAGTCATAATTCATGTTTATGTCCGTAAACTAAGTCAAAAAAGGCGATTTAATCTAACAGTGATTCCCCAAGTCAAGAAATAGACAGCTGCCTAACCCTAACCCTAACCCTAACCCTAACCCAAACTGGGCGTAAAATGCAGTGACCAACACCGGTCCCACAAAACAGGGCCCAAAATCCTCCCTCCCACAACCTCCTGCAGGAACATTTCAAATGAAATGAAATCAAATCAAATCACTTTTATTGTCACCCCCCTTGTCCCCAGTACCCAGGTACAATACATGTGAGTGAAATGCTTGTGTTCAAAGCCTCTCGAAGCCGCTGTAGTAAGACACGAATTAACAATCAAAATAAATATAAATATTTAACACATAAGACATTTGACAACAAATAAGTCTGACATTTAAAACTCATAAAATCAGCCACACATCATAACAGCCAATCAAACAAATCGTAACACCTCGTCAGGTCGTACCATGTAGCTACTAAAATGAGGTGAATCATATGACATTATCTTTATGTTTTAATTCATTTATAGTGGCCCTTTGTTGCCCTATAAGTGCGTTACTTAGTGGCCCTTGGTTGCCCTATAACTGCGTTACTTAGTGGCCCTCGGTTGCCCTATAACTGCGTTACTTAGTGGCCCTTGGTTGCCCTATAACTGCGTTACTTAGTGGCCCTCGGTTGCCCTATAACTGCGTTACTTAGTGGCCCTTGGTTGCCCTATAACTGCGTTACTTAGTGGCCCTTGGTTGCCCTATAACTGTGTTACTTAGTGGCCTTCGGTTGCCCTATAACTGTGTTACTTAGTGGCCCTCGGTTGCCCTATAACTGTGTTACTTAGTGGCCCTCGGTTGCCCTATAACTGTGTTACTTAGTGGCCCTCGGTTGCCCTATTAAGCGTTACTTAGGGCCTCGGGCCCTGAACGAAAGAGGCTAACTATAAATCTCCTGAACGGACCCCGAGAGCAGAAATAACCTGTCCTGTTCCTCCGTTACGCGCCAGGCAGCCAGTAGCAGATGAAGATCTCATGATGAGTTTGTCTCTGTGACCCGTTACGTTCAGAAGGCTGAGGGGGCACAGCCCTGTCCACAGATGACCCTGCCCACCACAAGATCACTGCTTAGACTTTGGAATCTCAGTACGCCTTTAACACTCTCAGTGTTCCAGTGGGAGGCCGACAATCAAACTAAAATGTGAGTTTAACCCTCTGCTTTCCGGCTCCTGCTGCCGCAGGATGCCCTGCTTTCTCTACGTCATTTCAGCCGATATTCATGACAGAAACCTCCTTAGATGGCACCAGCTTAAGCACTCAGAGTATAACAACAGAGATACAGGACAGATTCATGGTATTTGAAGACGTGCTAAGACAGCGCTAGTTGTTTATCAAAATCTACCAGTGTGTGAGTGAAATGTTGGCAAGCACTTTTCTGTATAATGTTTAAGTTAAACAAAAATCTAAATAAATTCTACAATTCCCACCCAATGTTGCCTTCAAATCTAAATGCCTTTTACATTATAAAACCAATACGCTGAGTTGTGTTTATTAGGTACCAAAGCAGTTAATCTTATTATAAGATAACCCCCTGTTTTCAGTAAATAAATATATGAAATTAAATACAATAAGAATATGAGTATAATCAAAATACCAGGGATCCCATGTGACTCGAAACTGCGTAGCTGCATGAGACCAACAGGGAATCAACTGGAATCTCTGTCCTCAGAAATAACTTATTTTTTTAAACATCCTGGAAAAATTAAATGAAGCCTGCATACAGGAACCATCCGGAAAGGGGAGTTGGCACATACGCTTTGGTTCGATTTATATTTTATGATTCAAAACATTTTAGAAACGAATAAGTATTTTTGATGGTTTGTGCATAAACTAGAAAATGGTGAGAATATTCTTGCGCTACGTTTCGTGGCAATAAAATTTAATTTAAGAATAACCATGATGCACTGTCTTCATCAGGGAGTATAATGTCAGAGTAACGTGGTGTAATATGGCGTAAAAACATAAAATCTGTTAAAGGAAGCATACAGAGTTTCTCCCAGTGTTCCAGGCACGTATTACTTACTGAAAGAAGGCAGTGGAATGAGCTTCATCCTGCATTAATGTGCGATATTTATAGGCTTTATTGAATATTTAACTGAAATCTGTGTGCTCCTCAGTAACTAAAAACACAAAACAAATGTAAAGCAGAAACACATTTTATTTCAGCTCCCCAAAGGGCCTAGACTGCTTTCTTGAGCAACAACAGCAGAGCTGGACCGAACTGCTCTTTGTTCCCTGTCA
The DNA here is from genome assembly GCF_023856365.1 of Brienomyrus brachyistius. Lineage (NCBI taxonomy): Eukaryota > Metazoa > Chordata > Actinopteri > Osteoglossiformes > Mormyridae > Brienomyrus > Brienomyrus brachyistius. The sequence goes on along the minus strand of NC_064544.1, from coordinate 5,054,486 downwards.
GCATCATCTCTAATTTGGGCACTCTTCTCTCCTGTCATTGGAGGGACTATTTATGGCTCTGACATGAGTGGCCCATATATCCTCAGGCTCGTGCTTGTCATGCCTTTGGGCGGCGTAAACGCTCACATGCCCCGTATTTATGGACGCCCGGTTGAGATCTGCGGAGTTTAGACTTCACCGCGTGTCCCGACCAATGGCCAGTAGCTCCGGCCCATTTTTCCTGCGCTGTTACTTCTAATAATCACGGACAGGGCTTATTTTAGCAGCTGAATTACATTCCAGGCTCAGCAAGCAAGGTGATCCACTCCCATTTCGAGCAGTTTGAGACCACAGAGAAACACGTGGGATCCTCTCGAGGGTCCGCATCGCGAGATCTGACTCATATATTCCAACCGGTCCTCCAGTCTGATAAACAAATCCTCGACATGATCTCTGTCAGTCACGTGGTTATATTCATTAAGGGATATGCCTTTGTTTAGCTTTTCTGATGGTAAGAAATATTATATTTTAAGTGGCTTGCTGCATCCAGGCCATGAAAATATGCTCGTATTTAATTAATTATCCTATGTGGACTCTCAGAGCTGGCGTCGGCTCCGTCCTGAGAGTTCACTCTCGTAGATGAATGCCTTAAACAGGACAGCTGTCTCAACTCATTTGAGAGCGATCTCTCCGACGTTGTGAAACACAACAGAAATGCTGGATGTGGTTCCTGGCGTCGCCTCCCGGGGCTGATTATGGGCCTTTCTGTTAGAAGATAAACACCTGACTGTTAAAAACGACAGATCCTCAAACCAGATAAAGAGCCGAGAATGAAGGTATGTGGAATGGCTTAATAATTGCTGTTTTCATTCCTTAGCTACCTAAGAATGAATTTGTTGCTCTTTTTTTTTTCAAAAATAAGTGGGGGTTTCCTTTTCTAGACTCCCCACCAACATGAATACATCTTGTTATGTCTAGAGTCCATTTATCTCCATTTAGGTGGGGGGGGGGTGCTTTGGCAGAACGTGGGACTGCTGCTCTTCCTTACAGTGCGGGAGCCGTAAATGTGCTGTTCAGTCTTGCCTGCAGCAGCTCTGTTGTATTTATTTTGTGATTTACAGCACGAATCCCATCTGCTCATTTATTTTTACGTTTAGGGGACAGCTTTGCGCAACCTCTGGCCTGAGAACCCTAACCCTTCTGCTTTGACCTGCTTTGCACGCCCTTATTCCGTGGCGTGATCCTCCTTCTCTTGCAGGAACACGTGGCAGGTGACGCGTTGCTGACAGGCACCAGCTGGGTCCCGCAGCTCGCTTCACGGTCTGAGAAGAGGACTTTGTGTCGTATCTGCAAGCCGGAACATAACCAGGCCTGCTTCGCTGAAACACTCAGCTGTATAAACTAGAAGTATGTTAATTTGGATAAACAAGTTTCAGCTACGCTACTCAGTAATACTGCACTCTATTAAGAATTTCATTAAGTTAAGAAAGTTAGTAAAGGTGGATGATATATAGCAGAGAGAAAATTACCTTGATTAATATGATTCTCCAGATTTTATTGATGTATATTATTCCATAGTGACTTTTCTGTTCCAAATGGCTTTTTCTCCTTATAGCTGAAGCAAACATTAACCCTTGTCTTTAAAGCATTAGGGCCCATGTAAATCTGAGTTGTTCCGAGTTCATGAGTGAGACATTAAAGGACGTTTCGCTTCTGATGGAAGAGACGCGGCTTCCAGGGGGAGAGTGTTGTTGGTCTTACTCAGAGAAGGGTAGGGCTGGAAAAATGTGCCCAGTAGGAAGGTTTGTACTGGGCTGGGCTGACTGAACGGGTGCTGGCTCGGTGAACGCATGCTCGATCCGGCCCAGCTGCGACTACCCCAGCCATCTGCACAGCTGCGACTGCCCCATCCATCTGCCCAGCTGCGACTGCCCCATCCATCTGCCCAGCTGCGACTGCCCCGTCCATCTGCACAGCTGCGGCTGCCCCGTCCATCTGCACAGCTGCGGCTGCCCCGTCCATCTGCACAGCTGCGGCTGCCCCGTCCATCTGCACAGCTGCGGCTGCCCCGTCCATCTGCCCAGCTGCGTTCTCCAAAGCTGCCCCTCAGCCGCCCGGCTGGACGTGTTTGCCAGTATTTGATGATCTGCCGATTTTCATCTGCAATGGTGGAGCTGTATTTGTGAAAAGGGCCCGTTGGCCGGATTGTGCAGCGTGGGTGTGAATGCTGCTAAGTGTGCATAGTCTTTGTAAAAAGAGCCCTGTGCTCAAGTGGTTGGTGAAGGAGCATCACACTGGGAACACTCATACTGGGAACACTCATACTGGGAACACTCATACTGGGAACGCTCACACTGGGAACACTCACACTGGGTAACTGAGCCGCCGGTGTCCAGTGTGTGTGTGTTTGTGTGCATATGCGCGCGTGCGTGTGTGCGTGTGTGTGTGTGTGTGTGTGGCTGTGCGGAATGATCAGACTCAGCTCAGAAATAAAGTTGCCCTCTTTCGGGGTGAAGCGTCGCAGCAGCAGGCTCATGTCGGTAGTAACACTCACGCCTCTCGCTCACACTCATGTCATAGCGAAGCTCTCTGCTCCCGACCCACAAGGCTCCTTCCGAAACACTTCCTGCTGCTTGCCGGCCTCAATCCTGAGCTACACAAACAGGGCTGCCATTTTCCCACCAGTGAAGAATGAAAACCACCCATTTTTTCCTGATCTGTTCTGCTAAAAACGTCCAATAAAACATTCAGTACAAAACCTCTGGAAGGATTTGGGGTCGTTTCCTTCACAGCGATTTTTTTGACGCCTGCATGAATCTAACGACAATTACAAAACTTCTGAAACATATACTGTACAAAAACATGATGACAGATACTCATTAACCATATTTGCAAAGTTTTATTTTGAAACAATGAAAAATATGCCAGCACAAAACAATCATCCATCCATCCATCCACAAACACTATCACCATCTCCTTAGTACAGGATCACGGCAACATTCATGGTCCAGGCTTAAAAAAATACTGCTGGCCTTATTACTGAATGCATGTTTTATCCTTCCTATAAACTCTCAGTCATACTAATGATCCTGATTACAGTGTTTTCATCTTTACTCCTATAATAAATACTGACATCATATATACAAGTGAAATATAAACATATATTTTTCTGTTGCACAGTCATCGCAGCCATCAGATCTGTAGTTTGCTGTGTATGCGTCTGTATGTATGCATGCATATTTGTTATTAAATGGTTGGGTTAGGGTTGTGAGGGAGGGTTGCCCTTGTCACTGTGTCCCCTCAGAGTCATGGACAAGATCCAGTGGGTCTTTACAGAGGCACCGATGGACTGCTAGCGTGTCGGAAGGCAGTCTGCTACAAGCATTTGTCTCCAAAAAACAGTGAGTCAGAGCACCTGGCTCTGTTTGCTCGTGAAACTGAAACCTCACATGGTGCCATTGTTACACCCCGCAAGTCTGCTGCAGTATTGTGCTGAAGGACTGAGACTTTCATTTCCGGTCATTCGTTTAGCTACATCAGAAGGACATTGGTTCGCATCCCAGCTCGGGTCACTCATCCATGGCCACCACTTTGATCCCGTGTGCGTTGATGTACGTCAGGAGGATCTCGGCCCGTCTCTCGATCACGTCGATGAGCTTCTCGATGCCGTGCCGGCCTCCCTGGCTCTCCCAGTACCGCTGATCCAGGAACAGAGACTGGAGCAGCCTCTGGCGTAGACGCTGGCCCCGCAGCACGCTCACGGCCCGCTCCGGTAACCTGACCAGGAATGGTGTCTCACAGTGAACCGTCACTCACATTTAACAAAATGACACTGACAGCATGTGCTTCCTGACCGTTCCTACAGCCCAAACACACGCAGGCTACGAAGAAACTAACAGAAAGCAATACATGGACATTTTGTGGTTTCATAGTAATTTATAAATATTTAGCCTTACCAAGTGTATAGTATATTAAGTGTGGTGTACTGTTATATATTTTAAATACGAATATATAAACTTTCCTTAATATCCCCCTTTCAAAATATTAATAAAAGTGAAATATTAATCTCTGGCGCTAACTCAGAACTATTTCTGATTAGCGTTTTGTTCTATAGATCATTAATGTCAGGCAGGAAGTCTTTCCGGTATAGCTGATGTCTGAAAATGTGATTTAAAGCTGTTGAACAGCTCAGAAATGATCTCTGCACAAGTAAATGTATTTTTAAAGGTTTTCATTCATTAGCACACAGTGGAAAACATGAGAATTAATAGAGAATACAGTTCACATGCATGTCTTTGTGCTAAAATATGTAAAATAATGAAAGTTGTTGTGGCGGTAAAATAAGAAACTCCGAATCAAATCTAAAGCACATGTGGCCTTGATTAAGACAGCTGGACATGTTAGCGGCTGAGGCAGGGAACATTCTAGCTAACAATCCAAATTCCCATAATCCTTTTCCCACACTCCGCTAGGCCTTGATTTATTTATCACATGGGGAACATTTGTAAGATTCTTGGATGCAGCTCGGATCTTGCTGGCAGCTCTGGCGTGATACTGCTGGTCATGATGCTGCATTCTCATGCACACAGGGACACGTGAACAATGGTTCTGTTGAAGAAAGAGTCAAAGCTACACACACACACACACACACACACAGGTTTGTAATTAAACCTTCGTGGGGACTTTTGATTCATTTCTATGGCTTCTTCCGCTTTTTGATTGCCTGAAAAATGGTCCCCACAACGTCAAAATAACAGGTTTTTATCACATTGCTGGGGACCTAATGCCCATGTATCCGATTCTCATTTGAAAACATCCCACCATGACCTGACTGAGCATGTGCATGGAGATGCGAGAGGCTCCTCCCACAGGTCAGAGACAGAAGTGTGCTCACCCAATCCCTTAATGCTGTCGGTTATGTCAGAATTTCTACTCACTCTGTTATTCCGTCCAATAGCTTAAAATCCAGATTGTCTTCGTTTCGGTCAAAATATCCTTCGTTGTCGATGAAGACTAAATGCCTGGGGTCGTGCATTCTGTGGACGATGTGCGCCAAGCGGATGCTGTCCTGCTCAGCACACTGCAGGTGACGACCGAGCCGCACGCACCGATCCCCCTGGTGCGGTTTGAACCCGCAGCAGTTTCTGTCCAGCCGGTTATAGATCTAGTGATAAAGAGATTATTTTTCACATTTTCTTCAGCTTTTATCCAAACTAAGCAGGGTCAGGCAATCCCAGAAAATACCCACTGAGCCACACAGTCTGAATGTGAAGCAGTAAACTTTGAGATATTCAGATTATAACTTTCACATAAGGTCCCACAAATGCAAAGTCGTTGCGTATTGAGGCAGGAGGAAAAGCATCATTATCAGGTTCTTTTAACATTTCATTTTTCCCACGTTGCCATTTCTCTTCGGATCACGTTCGCCTTGCAGGCTCCGAGCTCACCTGTAACAGGAAGTCGAAAAGGGCGAGTTTGCTCCATTCGTGGTGATGGATGCTGGGGCACCCCCAGCCCGCTCTGGGCGTGACCCCCCTCTGCCAGCACTTCTGCTTGAGTGAGCGCTGATACGCCCCCCAGGTAAGCTTGATAGACGAGTGGGACTCGCCGTCTGTGGGGGCCAGCGAGGAGTCCCACAGCACGGCGGGGCTTTGGTCACCGTCTGCAACCGGCCGCACGCATCATGAGTTAAAATAAGAGACGTGCAAAATCAAAAGCAACAAGAGGGGCGTCTAGAGCAGGACTCTCAAACTGGAATAAGCTGCTGGTCACTGGCGAGAAGGTCTGCAGCTCAAGCTGGGGGCGAGAAGGTCTGCAGCTCAAGCTGGGGGCGAGAAGGTCTGCAGCTCAAGCTGGGGGCGAGAAGGTCTGCAGCTCTCAGCCAGACGTACAAAGTTATCTACTGTTATGTTTCAGCGAGCAAAAATAATGGAGCTCTGAGACAGCCCCCCTAAAGCAGCCACAGTGCCACCCCTGGGGGTGGGACGCTCTGAGAGCCGGCGAGGTGCTGAATTACATTGTGTTTTATTCTCAGCGGAAAACACAGGATCGATCTGCAGGCCAGATTAGAGGGCCGCATAAAACTGTCTCGCGGGCCGGATCTGCACCCCTGCCGTAGAGGATCAGATCATACACGTGACACATATGTACAGGAGACAAAGCGTCAGTCTGACCACAGATCAGATTATACACGTGACACGTGTGTACAGGAGACGGGACACAAAGCGTCAGTCTGACCACAGATCAGATTATACACGTGACACGTGTGTACAGGAGACGGGACACAAAGCGTCAGTCTGACCACAGATCAGATTATACACGTGACACGTGTGTACAGGAGACGGGACACAAAGCGTCAGTCTGACCACAGATCAGATTATACACGTGACACGTGTGTACAGGAGACGGGACACAAAGTGTCAGTCTGACCACAGATCAGATTATACGCGTGACACATGTGTACAGGAGACGGGACACAAAGTGTCAGTCTGACCACAGATCAGATTATACGCGTGACACGTGTGTACAGGAGACGGGACACAAAGTGTCAGTCTGACCACAGATCAGATTATACGCGTGACACATGTGTACAGGAGACGGGACACAAAGTGTCAGTCTGACCACAGATCAGATTATACGCGTGACACATGTGTACAGGAGACGGGACACAAAGCGTCAGACTGACCACAGATCAGATTCACAGCTCCGTAAATAATGGATAAACAACACGATTTGTAAAGGTATGATTGGCCGCCTGAAAAAGAGTTCCCAATTTAGAGAAGCCATCAAAGATGGATCCCAGTGATTCCCCACCGTATTTTACGCCCACACCTCCAATACCCATCGTGAGCTCCGCTTCAGGTTTCATGCTAATAACGGTTTTAAGAAGATCTCGAGTGGGGAGTAATGTCAACAAGAAAAGCCCCCAGTGCTCCCATTAAGATACAGGATGGGCTCAGTGGGCAGATTCCCACCAGGGGTGACGTCACTGCCCTGGCGGGATTATTCCAGGCCAATGGACATTATATTATAATCTTCTACAACATACAAATCATAATACTAATAATTATTATTATAATAACAATAATAACTATTATATTATTATTATTATAGGGGGCACTGTCACCTCACGCCTCTGAGACCAGAGTTTGAGTCTCTGCCAGGGCTCCATGTGTGTGGAGTTTGCATGTTCTCCCCGTGTCATCCCCCCCCTCTTCTGGGCTAGGGTCCAGACCCCCGTGAGCCTGAATGGGATACGTGGTTTCAGAAGATGGATAATGATCATTTTCTCTCGGATCTGTCTAACTCTCTGTACAGTTTAGCAGGTACAACAATATCTATTGTTTAAATATTCTTGTAGAAAACCCTCGACTTTTTTAGTTTATCGTATTTCTATGCAGGTCACGGGTTAACGTTCATGGGCTCCGTGTATCTGAGGTAACGTGTGTGATGCTTCTTTACATGTTAAAGTTAATGAAGTGGCAGCGGCCAGCTATGCGACATTTTAAACCCAGCCATTGTCGCTTTGATTAAAATACCTGTAGAGACGCCGATCTTCCGGCAGACAGTCGGGATGCTCCGGTTCAGACCCAGGATCCGGTCTAAGTGAAAGGCGAACACCTCGCTCATATCCTCGGCTCTTCTGAGCAACCCACAGCGCCCTTGGCAGCCGGGACCGCCGCGGATCCCCACAACTTTATCTGGGGACCTTAAAGTGCCACCTGTGGCGCCTTCAAACAGCACCAAGCGCCCATAAGCGGCGGATGAAACCTCCTTCATGCGGATGATGTTGGTGTCGGCGAGGAAGCGCAGCGCCTGGATGTCTTCCCTACTGAACCAAGGCGGCGCTCTCTCGCTGTATATCCTGATATAGCTATACTGCGGCCCCTTAGGACTGTCTCCATGTCCAATGTTCTTCAGTGTATAGTGGATGTTTGTTCCCGGTATAATATGTATCTCGTTGTCCGGGGCGGTTCTTGGTTTCCATTTACCTTTGGTTTTGTCAAATGCGTTGAGCGCATCGTGCTGGATGTGGTTGTCAATCACAGCCACTTTCTTCCTTGGTTTTGGCCGCACTGTGGCCCTGAGAAGTGGCGGCTTACGACGCTTGGTTCTGAGTGTGATATAGAGCACGTTGGGTGTCGGGGTGACGCCGGGAAAGTGCGCATTCTGCGCCGCCCGAAAGTCCGCCGTCTCCCGCAGATCCGCCTCCAACTCGCCGTCTACCGTCTTCCTCCGGTACTTAAGTTTATCCCGGGACGCAACTTCTCCCAGTCGGGAAACAACGAAAAACAAGTAAATGAAGCATGCGACGACAATGAGGAAGGTGGTCTTCCAAGTAGACGCCTTCCTTACACACTTCGATAACCTGAATAAGTACAGGCGGGGACACGCCAGTAAAACGTCTTTTATTTCCCCAGGCCGAATAGACCGCATTTCTACTTTAATTTGTATTCCAGCATGGGGAGTTTTTCCACGGCTACGTTATAGTGACATTTCTCATGCTGGTGACTGTCGTGATTAAGGAGGAGCTGGAAAAGCCCACCGGCGATACTGGGCTAAAGCAGATACCCTGTTACTTCATCACAGAGAAAAAGAAGCGAGTCTTTGTTATCCAGGCAGAATGAGCGCAAACCATATGTGTGAAATCGGCTCCCCCAGTTTCACTAACCGAACGTAATACAGCCTCTGTGACCCATTTCGCAAACTACAGTATCATGAATGAAACGTCACATACAGCCTAAATGTTCTGCTGCGCTTTCATTTTAATAAGCAGTACTTTCTAAAGTCAATTGTTCAGCAATTCCATTAGATATTTCTATTTAAGATTAATGTAGCATTATGATAGATAGGTTACAGCATTTTCGTCTAGCAACATATACAAAACTGCAGCTAATAAACTATAAACGCATAAAAAGCGATTGTGTTCTATTAATAGACTATTACAGCAGATACGTGCAGATTAGTGTCATTAATAATAATAATAATAATAATAATAATAATAATAACATTGTATTTGTAATTAGACAAAGTGTTACAATAGCTTACAAGCAAACTTTTATTGGAGTGATTTTGAAATTACAGCCGATCGCCCTTTTGACGTCAGCGGTCTCTGTGGCCACGCCCCTCAGATCATTTAACCTGAAGACATAGACATGCCAGTTTCTCATTCTTTAATTAACCCTATGACCTTCTCTAAATGGGGCCGTTTGCAAGGTACTGCCACTGTCGACTTGCTGTGCTGTTAATCGTTTGCCGTGAATGTTTTTCCTAACCCTGTTTGCTGAACCTGATCAGAACTTTGCATTGATGTTGCCCTGGACTGGTCTCTGAACTTAGCCTGTGTTTGACGCCGGCTACGTGTTTGCGCTTGTCAGTCCGCGTTGTAAATCATTAAAAGTGCTGGATCACCGACCTGTGTGATTACACTTTACATTTGCGACCCCTGCTGTCCGTGATCGGCGCTGAATTTGTTGCCTGATTAACTGGACAGAAACGTTATCGTCGGTGGTGTTTCTACCATAATCAGCACAGTAAAAGGGAAACGTGGTGCTCTGGCAGTCGCTGCCCAAAATACCGCATTCCCACTCGGCATAGCAGCGGAAAATACGACCCACAGGAATTTTAAGGCGAAAACAGGAAGCTGAAAACAGTGGCCCTTCACATTAGACATTAAGCCCCCATATCCAGTCAGGATGTCCAGGCATGCATCAGAAAAAAAGTCACATATCTTGTCAAGATTTCCTATTTGGGCCGTCCCAGAAGGAAAAAAATGGAATGCAAGATCACTTGCTGCTGAAAATATATCTGGTTTTGTTGAAATAGGTTTATTCAATGACTAGTAATGCTCCGATTCAGTTTCAAAAGTGGAATTAAAATAAATCGCAAGAATATACCGTAATTATTCATATGGAATCGTCTGGAGTTAATGTAATGCTGAAAAGAAACATTTGCTGTTTGTTATGAAAAAAATGCGGGTTAGCGGTCATTAGCGGTTGTTATTTCATCCACATAGTTCTGGTGCCTGTTTTGTGAGTAAGACACCCTCTGTGAATGCACCAGTTTTTAATATACTTTCATAAATGTTAAAGCTTAGAAAGGGAATTCAGTTACAAGTAGGATTTGTATTAATGTACAACATGGTACTTAGAATCAGGGTAGAAATTCTAGAACAAAATCTCAGCCCCGCTGCTGCTGTTCAGACCTGAGTGTCTGAATTTTTTATCGCTTGTGTATACTGGTGCATTTTTCAACACTAACTACAGAGCTTGCTGGGTTCTCTGTATGTCTATACAGTCCAGATTAATATAATGCTACTTTGGCAGTACAGTAACTTTTCTCATTTAGCAGTAGTTGTGTAGTGTTTCAACTAAGTTAGCTAAGACGGTCTCACTAATGTTCCGGAGATCAGTTTACGAGGCACGGGAAGTACAGGAGCGTCTCCTTTAAAATACCCCCGTTATCCAAAACGGGGGCTCTACACGAAATTATATAATTTATCGACCTATAAATAATGTGCGGGTACAATGCATATATCTTATTCGTAGATCGTAATCCCTTAATTTTTGATAACAACATTCTCTGGCTGTTAGGTTAATTGTGGAAAACGTATAAAACGTCTCGTTCTGTCCAGTTTCTGGGAAGCTGTTTTTATCGCTGTGAGACTGGCAGTAAGACCTTCTTGCTGGTGTGACGCTGTTGTGTTAAAGTACCGGCGCTAATCCACCCCAGGGGATATTCTTCATCCACAAGATGGCGATATTGAACGTAATTTGCGATTTTGTGTTTACCAGACGTATTTTGTATTTTTTATTTTATGAGAATACATGTATGTAGGGACCTACATTTTTTTTAGTTCTTTCCAACCATGCTATGCCTGGCAAATTTTAATGAAACATAATATCAGCAGTAGATAATTTCACAAAATAATGTGGAATTAATACATTTAAACTAATCAGTCACCCATCCATCCAACCACTTACCCAGTACAGGACTAACACACACACACACACACACACACACACACACACACACACACACACACACACACACACACACACACACACACACAGATGTAAGGTATACCTATCCTTATGGGAAAAATGCTAACGCTAACTATGACAACCTTAACCCCCACCCTGCCCTAACCTTAACCATAAGTAACCAAGCAAAATACAAAGTTTTTGCATTTTTAGTTTTTTCATAGAAGTCACCGATTTTTATAAAATACAGTTTTCCCTTATGGGGACCAGGAAACCGGTCCCCATAAGGGAAAAAAACTGATATTTATCACGTTATGGGAACATTGTGTCCCCATAAGGATAGGTATATCCACTCACACACACACACACACACACACACCATCACACTCTATGGGCTTTGGCGAGACTCATTCCCCTACACTACATGTGTTTGTATGCAACAAAGAGAAGCAGTTCTGGAGAATGGCTGGATGGGTATTTCCTGGCACTCTATACAGAACAGTTGTTATAGATTTGTGGCTGAGTGGCGTATGGAATCCCCTGATTAAAGCAGACTTTACTGCTGTGCAGCACGGCCCCACAGAATGAGTCCTGAGCAGGCTGAGCTTGTCTGAGGTCCAGGAGTTCAGAGCCGAAGTCTGGCTGCTCCGTTAGATAACGGAGCTGCAGCCAGTGGTACTGAGCGATGCCACCTGCACAATGTGAAAGAAACGTGTGACTCCGGGGGTGTGGTGGAGACTGTCGGACAGGGCGGAGCTGAGCGAGCGAGTATTCCACAGTGAACTGAAAGTGGTATTATTGCAAAGTGGAAGTGTTTAGGAACAACAAAATTTCAGGCATGAAGTGGCAGAGTGAGTCGCCAAGTGCTGAGGTGCGTAGTGTGTCAACGTCGCCAAGTGCTGAGGTGCGTAGTGTGTCAAACGTCGCCAAGTGCTGAGGTGCGTAGTGTGTCAAACGTCGCCAAGTGCTGAGGTGCGTAGTGTGTCAAACGTCGCCAAGTGCTGAGGTGCGTAGTGTGTCAAAGTCGCCAAGTGCTGAGGTGCGTAGTGTGTCAACGTCGCCAAGTACTGAGGTGCGTAGTGTGTCAACGTCGCCAAGTGCTGAGGTGCGTAGTGTGTCAACGTCGCCAAGTGCTGAGGTGCGTAGTGTGTCAACGTCGCCAAGTGCTGAGGTGCGTAGTGTGTCAAACGTCGCCAAGTGCTGAGGTGCGTAGTGTGTCAAAGTCGCCAAGTGCTGAGGTGCGTAGTGTGTCAACGTCGCCAAGTGCTGAGGTGCGTAGTGTGTCAACGTCGCCAAGTGCTGAGGTGCATAGTGTGTCAAAGTCGCCAAGTGCTGAGGTGCGTAGTGTGTCAACGTCGCCAAGTGCTGAGGTGCGTAGTGTGTCAACGTCGCCAAGTGCTGAGGTGCGTAGTGTGTCAAAGTCGCCAAGTGCTGAGGTGCGTAGTGTGTCAACGTCGCCAAGTGCTGAGGTGCGTAGTGTGTCAAAGTCGCCAAGGGTCCGTTTACTCCAAACTTCCTCTGGCATCAACTGCAGCACAAAAACTGTGCACTGAGAGCTTCATGGAATGGGCTTCCATGGCCAAGGAGCTGCATGCAAGCCTCACATCACCAAGAGCGATGCCAAGTGTTGGATGGAGTGGTGTAAGATGGAGTGATGAATCACGCTTCTCTGTCTGGCAGTGATGGATGAGTCTGGGTTTGGCAGATGCCAGGAGAATGTTACCTGTCTAACTGTATTATACCAACTGTATGGTTTGCTGGAGGAGGGATAATGGTATGGAGATGTTTGTCAGGGGTTGGGCTGGGCCCCTTAGTTCAAGGGAAGGGATCTCTTAATGCTTCAGACTTTATGGAAACTGTTTGGGGAAGGAAGGCCCTTTTCTGTACCAGCCTGACTGTGTCCGAGTGCACAAACCAAGGTCCATAAAGACATGGTTGGGTGAGTTTGGTGTGGAAGAACCTGACTGGCCCCCACCGAGCCCTGATCTCAGCCCCATCAAACACCTTTGGGATGAACTAGAACGGAGACGGCAAGCCAGGCCTTCACGTCCAACATCAGTGCCTGACCTCACAAAAGCTCTGCTAGATGAATCAGCAGAAATTCCAGGAGACACACTCCAATATCTCATGGAAAGCCTCCCCAGAAGACTGGCAGCTGTTATAGCTGCAAAGGGGGGACCAGCTCTATATTGATGCCTGTGGATTAAGAATGGGACGTCATTAAAGTTCCTATACTTTTGTCCATATAGTGTATCTGAGCCACCAGGGTCAAATAGGGGAAAAACCAACATAAATTAAGCAGGAGTCCTTAAACGGACAGGTGACCTTTACAAGATCCTTAAAAATGTCATATTTATAGGGTCTGAACTCTATATAGTATTTTTTTACACAATACAATAAACATAATTCGATTTCATAAAATATTATTGGCCTTTCAAAGTAATCAAGTCTAAATCAAATCTTAGAATCATAAAGGAAATCGTTTGATTTATCTGTAGAAAATGTATCTCTGCTAGATCTGACATAAAGTAATTATGTTTCCGTTTGGTCTAATCGTTATTCCTACTTCAATCAAAGCATTGCTTTCAAAATCGGCTTGTTTTCAATCTGGAACCCGGAAAGATAATAATGTCTTCACAAGGGAATCCTAAAAGCTGAAGCCCTTGCAGCTACTGAGGGCGGTGAAACGCCATCCATCCATGCTGTAACACTCCGACACGGTTTTTACACATATGCTTCAGAAAACACCGTTTTGTAAATGTGCATAATTATGGGATATATCTCTATGTTGTTATACATTAAATGCAATACAAATAACATACCATATGTACTGTATACGCTGCCGTGAAACCGATAGCCGGGCTGATCGGAAAGCAGAAATAGCCCGAATGTCCAAGCAGAGATGAAATGGTGTTTTGATTCATTAGTGATAATATTGCTGGTGTGTTTTAGCCAAAGACAATAAGCTCTGGTCAGTCATTTGTCACGTCTGACATTTTTTTCCTGTGACACGGAGCTGAAATGTCCAACAAATTAAAAAATGCAGTATATTTCTGATGGTACGTGAGTGTTTTGGAAGTGGACCGTGGGTCACTGCGTGTCATTTCGGGTCTGTCATTCTCCGCTTATCATGGCGCAGCTTCAGACTAAACCTCGCATAACTATTCAATTATCTTTATGGACCAATTTATCAGATTCCACCCAAAGCGAAGCCGGATGACGGGCGCTGCGCTAACCAAAGCCCAGAGTAATATTCCCGTCTCTGAAGCACGGTAAGTATTTCTCAAGAGCTACACATTAATATATAGTCTTATTATATTGTTGTTTGCCGGACACTTTGATCCAGGGGCCTCTTTTCTTTGTTTCCACTTACAGGGGGCGTTTTTCATTTGGATGTATTCAGATCAAGCGCCTTACTATAGAAAATAAATCTTTCCGGGAAACCTCTAAGTGCTACGCGTATGGTCTCCCTCTTAATAATATTGGTTTCGTATCATTTAAAGTTGTTTCCTTTTTCTTTGGTGGGGGGAGTGTGAAGCGACACTGGTTAATATGCACTGGGGGCTCTTACATGCCATGTGCGTGACAGCCGGCTAATGATCTCAGACGCCCCGATTTCTCTGCCCATAAAATCCGGCGTTTTCCCACTTATTTCTTTCGCTTTTCGAGATACAATAAGATACTTTGCTGTGGTGGAGAAAACCTTCATCGCAGCCCCGGCTTTCTCGCTGAGGATCCCCGCATCGGGCTGCAGAGACCCGCAGGTGTCCACGTCCACTTTCTTACTTTAGCCCCTTTAGTGGCGAGCAGCGGCGACCTGGAGCAGATCGCGGGCTGCAGGAGCTTCACCAGGAGCTTCAGCACCACCGCCCATGAGCAGCACTTTCCATTGCAGGTCCGGGGCACGATGAAAGCTGCCTTTGTAGGAGTTATTCTGTTTGGGATTACAGGTGAGGGCGTTGGATTAAAGACCTCATCCTGCATTGATCCAAGTCGGAAAATATCCCGCTAACCACTCATTTGTACTCAACATGCGCTTGGACTAAAGCCGTCTCGCAGTTTTCCAGCTGAAAATCATTTAACTTTATTATGTGCAAATCCTTTGCAGCGCTTGTTGAAATTCCAGCGGTTTTATTTTTAACGAGGGTTTTAAGGCTGATGAATTTGTCTGTTAGTTTGATTTAGCCGTTGTAGTACGACAGTCCTGGCTGTGCATTTACTGCCGGGTAATGCAGACCGATTCACAGAAATTCAGATCCATAGCTTTATTTTATTGCTACTCACTGGAATTTGCACCTGGAAAGTAAGTTGCGTTTTGAATGACGTTTTAATAATTAATGAGTATGTGTACATTTCAGTTAAAATGCCACGCATTTAAGACTTCACAGTGCAAAATATAGTCATATTTTATGAATTAAGGAGTCTGACTCGTTATCGTTTTCTAATTAATATCAATGATCCGTTTTAAACCCAGCTGGAAATAGCAAATAGTACCACAGTGTCTCAGCTGATACGAATTAATCTCATATATTGGTCATTATTCATAAGCTACTGGTATAGTTTCGTCGAAAAACTGGGGGGGCTCCCCTAGAGTTAAAATGTATGATATATTGGTTCTGTCATTAGTGTCGTGTGTACAGTACAAGTACTACATTTAACTTGCGTCTGTAAACTAACTTAACACTTCATAACGCGTCTTATGGTAAATATTGTAACGTTACTCTGCTATCTGAATTTTCCATTGACTGGTTGTATATGTGTATAGTTTTCATACTGGTGTTTGAAGCCCTTTAAAGTTACTCATGCACCAATGTAAATACTGGTTAAAAAAAAGGATACTGGTTTCCGGACATTTTTAGGTAGTTGAACTGGTCTGCCGGATCTTCTCAGATACGGTAGGTTTACTTTCCTTTTATGGTAATGGCTGCTTCTGCTACCTTCATGCCAGACTAATTCACGCCAGTGAAAGCCAGCGGAAATGAACTGCTAGTCCCAGTAAGAACCCATCTGCAGTATAGAGCAGAGTCAGTATGCTCTCAGAAAAAGGGCTGTATTGTATTGTAGGGTAAATTGTATCATTAAAGGCACAGAAATGGACTTACAGCATTAATGCACCATCAATGGTCCATATCTGTACCTTAAAAGGCACATTTACCTACAGCTAGGGTACAACTGGCAGACCCTGAGGGTACAGCCCCGACGACGAACAAAGGTACAAATGTTTACCCTTTTATTTGAGAGTATAGTACTTCTGCTTTACTTGGCTGGGGATCTGTTAATCCAACTCTGAACCACGTTACAGATTGGGTTCAGTTGGGAAGCATGAATTAGTGAGAGGTGGGGGGGAGTGGGGAGCGTCATTGGGGGGGGGGGGTACTATTGCCAGAGCCATCCGCCAGTGGCACTGACCCGCTGTGCTGGCAGTCGGTGGGCTATCAGATTTTCATCGCTGTCATCACTGCGGTCGTCTTACACCAGCGCTGAACAAGCTGGTGTCACTCAATAGTGAAACATTTCTAATACACTGGCAACAGAATCTTTGAGATTAATCCTATTTTATATCAGTGTAAAATGTAGGCGTTTCTTACGAATCCGTTTTTCATGTCATTACGTTAAGAGACCAGTTGCTCGCTTTCATTGTCTGCACCTGGAGAAGAGCATTAAAGCAGGGGTTTGACTCTCTCTCCAGCTGTGATTCAAGGCAATTATTAATACACGTTAGTGCTTTATATAGGGCTTGAAAGAGAGTCCTTAGTATCAGCTAAATATGACAGTACCAGTCCAAAAGTCTGGACACGCCTGCTTTTAATACATTTCTATTTATCTTAGTTATATTCTTCACGTCATAGATGAAAATGGCTCCTGGCCACAAAGTGACACATATCAAATATTGCAACAACCAAAAAGTGTGTTCAGCATCTCAAAATTTTCTCCAGTTTCAAACTCTTCAATTAGCTCCCCTTTTGTTTCGATGACATCATTGCCGATTCTCGGCAGTCCTTCAGCCAGCTTCCAGATGTAGCCACCTGAAACGGTTCTCTAACAGGCCGGAAGGAGTTTCCACACGTTCTGGGCACTAGTTGGCCACCTTGCTGTTACTCTTTGATCCAACTCATCCCGGAGCAGCTCACTAGGGCTCAGTTTGGGGGATTGTGGGGCCACGTTGTCTGTCACTGCACTCAATCTCTTTGCTTGCTCGCAGCATAACAAAGTACTTACATATTCTCAAGGTGCGCTGAGGGTCATTATCTTATTGCAGAACAAATGACTTTTGTCAGGTGAGTCCAGACTTCGTTCATATTGTATTTGCCCTGATTGCTGCTCTTAAAGAGGAGCTTGCAGTACTGTGATTTGCTATCACAAAGGCTTTCCCTTAAGAAAGATTGGAATCGTATTCTAAGGTACATGCATTAAACATCCTGTGACCCAGCTGTGCGTCAGGGCAGGAGTCTCAGTCACATGGTCAATCTTTATTAAACTTCCTTATAACTTGGCATTTCTCTCTTAACCCTCCATTACATTTCCATTTGAAATGGAAAAGAAATTTGAGTTGGGATGTCATTGAATAAATGTTACAGAAGCCAGAGTTAAATTAATATGATTTGAATAAGAATGGAGGTACTGGGCTGATTTTAATTAAAGTCCCCAAAAACACATCCTTCGTAACTAAGAGGGTGAAAATTCTTTAGTTTAGTATTTCAGCATAACTTTCCTGTTGACACTGTAGATCCTGCTTAGTTTGCCACCCTGTTTTCCAGTCGCATCAGCCACATATAACAGCTCTGAAGACAAGTCTGAGTGCCAGCTCGGATATTTCCCATGTGGGAACTTATCCACATGCCTCCCTCAACTGTTGCACTGCAACGGGGAGGACGACTGCGGCAATCAAGCCGATGAAGACGACTGTGGTGAGACGCCCGCTGATCCCCCATGATCCATCATACTGTCGATGGACAAAATGACGCTTCATGAACCATTCGCTGTATTTTCTTACCCCACTAGATGGTGCTCTCTGCTCAAAAAAACTGCGGGAAAATGCTAGGGGGCGGGGTTAAACAAGAGGGGTGCGGGCAGGTTAAACAAGGTAACAGAGATGAACGGAAGGAAAATCGGGTATCAGCATGGGAGGATGCAAAATACTCAAAAACTGGTCTATAGAAGGTTATACAGGTGTAGATCAGGGCGTGTACCTGTGATCTGAGGGTTGCTAGTTCCAATCTCAGGGAAGGCAAGGCCCTTAACCTCAGTTGCTGCATTAGCCTTCTTTATAAAAAATGCATGTTCGATAAAAGTCGGCTAAATAAATAAAATGTAAAGCTCAGCATGAAATGAACGACTACATCCATTACATAACGTTACGCTTTAGGACACCCACCTCTACATTTAACCCGGGACTTTTTGGGGTCTGGGGTAAGAACAGACATGTCCCCCACAGAAATGTGTTGCACTGACCCCCCACAGTGACATTCAGGTTCTGATCAGATTTCCTACAAAGCAAACTGATGTCAGTAACATGAAAATGACTTAATTGCTGTGATTTGACAGGTGGAACCTGAGCGCAGGACTCATTAGTGGCATGATGTCAATTAAAAAATCATTATTGTAATAGAAATGTCATAATTTGCATAATTACCACAAAGGCAAGCGATCCATAAGGGAAGCAGAGAAAGGAATTTGACGCAGTGCCTTCCAACGCTCATCAAAGTCCCCATCTATCAAACGCTTCCTGTTGTGCTGATATTAATAGGGCTAAATGCTTTGTAAGTCATAGATAGGGAGCTGTCGGATTAATGAGTGAGACTCCATCTTAGTGCCGAGTGCAACTGGATGTTCACAAACGCAGCAGGCAAACGTGATTCGTGTCAGGTGTCCGTAAAAGTGCACGTCAAAATGTCATGGAGATACGAAATGATGAAGGCTGCTTAAAATCCGCCAGGCATGGACACGTACAAAGATAATCAGTGGGAATGGCGTAAATGCTAATCCCGGCGGCTAAGGAGACATTTGCATCTGAAGTAAGTTGAATGAGATGAGAGAAGGTGATAATTTATTGGCAGATTTCTCCAAAAATTTGCTGTTCTTCACAAGCAGCTCTGATCCCTGAAAAAAAAAAAACACATAAATGTCAACCGCACTGGCCCAGGTGTTGCACTTTGACTGTGAAGCCCGGTGTTGATGCACCGCGGGTCTGATCGCTCTGGTCCCCCGCTGTCTCGGTCAGGAGGGACGACATAAAGGAATTACGATGCAGCGATGGTCACCAGTGTTGGGGGCATCGCTGGAGGGCCTTTCAGAGTCTAAATATTTAATGCTAATCACCAATTTCTGATGAAATGCCATGTTTTTGCCCATCTGGAGCTCTGTGCCTTCATCTGGCTTCCATCATCGCTTGGTTTTAAATAATATGGTCTGGAGGGCTACCAAGGCAGGCCCGGAAAACACGGCGCAGGTTGGAGACTGGAGGAAAACACAAAAATATAACGCTCATATTCAATTACCTATTTACTGATTTTGAGAACACACTTCTTTACACAGCGTGTAGTTAGAGTGTGGAATAGTCTTCCTGCTAGTGTAGCGCAAGCTAAAACCCTGGGTTCCTTTAAATCACAGCTAGATAAGATTCTAACAACTCTGAGCTATTAGTTATAAGTTCTCCCCAAACGAGCTTGATGGGCCGAATGGCCTCCTCTCGTTTGTAAATTTCTTATGTTCTTATATATGAACTGGGGTGTATCCATGCCTAGTCTGCTAATCTGTCTGACTTAGCACTCCCAGTCCTGACCAGGATAAACGTTTGGATGGATGGATGGATGGATGGATGGATGGATGGAGGAGAAGTGAAGTTGCCATTTGAAGAACCAACAATTTAAAAAATGTTAGAACAGAAATCATATAGAATAAAGGTAGATGGGCTGTGTGTATATGTGGGGGGTGGGGGGTGCATATTCTCCCATCTGTGAAGGTGACAGGATGCTTGGATTGAATGACCCTCTGAAATTATATTTTAAAACATGGAAACAATTTGCCAAGCATATGCATATTATGGGAATAAGTAGCCAATTGCATAATCTTAATAGCTAACTACACCTTCGTTTTATGCTGCATATATATATTCCGTCTTTAATGAATGAATTAATGAATGAATGAATTAATTAATATAGCCTATTTTGTGCTGATCTCCGCCTGGGATACAAATCTGCCGCCTGCCAACCGAATGCAATTCGCTCCACTTAATAAGCTCTTATTGCGGAAAATGTCTTGCATATTGGGCCTTATATCGATGAACATTAAACCGATATGAGTACAAACGCAATGCAGCAGGTGCTTATACTGCAGCGCCTGGACAAAAGTCCTTATTGAGCAAGTGTGGGTGAATTTTCATCTTAAACTCTTCTTGAAAAACAGTTCAGTTGTATTATTAGTGTTCTTTCATGGCAAGATGTAGCTATATACTATTTTGATATATGCGTGTACTTCATATTGCATGTAATATGAATAAGAATTCAATTTACAATTTACTTTTTTAGGTGATAACAATGGATGGCCCCATCTATTCGACAAATATTTTGGAAACCTTAGTAACAGGTCCGGTAACAAGTCAATCAAATGCTGTAAGTATGGTTGCAAATTTTTGCGACTAGCTCCACGTAACACACAGCATGTGAACAAAATTCCACAGACGAGCTGACCCTGCAGACTGGCGACTATGTAGGTTTTGCTAACTTCAGTACTTTAATAGATTAGATTAGTACAATCTTTTATCTTAGTTCCCCAAGAACTAACCGTGTGCGGGCTCAGTGGGTGGAAAATGGATGGGTGTGTGAGTTGATCGTTTAAATAATTAAGTAAAATCGGAAAAAAATACAAACACAGGTCTCACAAGGACAGATCTGAGAACCTTCTGTGTAGGAAATAACTGAAATCAAGCCATGGAGAGCAAAGTAAATGTCCTGATGAGGTGGATTGGGTTCTTCTGTAGATCTGTTGCACTGTCAGCTTGTTCATTGTACTCTATCAGCATATGTCCGCGTTAGTCCCTGCCTGGTCAGCAGGTGTCGCTAGTCGCCCCTCTCCTAGTGTTTGAGTCCTTCATGGTTGTGACCCTCACCTGTGTCTTGGTGTTCCCAGCCCTAATCTCTGATTATATGCGTCTTACTGCCTTACTCTGTTCCCCAGTTGGTCATTGTGTGTCTGTAGCTGTTGTTGCACTGTGTTTGCTGCTGTTTGCCATGTTTGTTCCTGTGTTGTTGTTAATAAGGCTCATTTTTAATGATTATTTGCATGTCCTACATTCTGAGCAAAATGATCTTTTGCTGAGAAATCTCATCTTTGTGTGACAGTTTGTAAGTAGCAATTGTATTTGCAATTATTCATGGGACTTGAACATTTTATTGTTAATTTATTTTCATAATCATATGGGCTAGTAAAAATAGGCCTGGTTTGGTCTAAATCCTTCGTCCGTGTCTCCAAGTGCTGGGGGCTGTTCCAAGCCCCTGTCTCTGCAGAGACCTGGAACTGGACTGCGATGACGCCCGTCTGCTCTCCATCCCATCAGCATCGGTGAACATCACCATGCTGTGAGTCTCACTCTGCCCTGCCGCGTTCCGGCGATGGCGCTTTAAACAGGCACGGCACTGACTATAATGCCCTGTCTTGTCCTCAGGTCCCTTCAGCGCAACAGACTGAGGAAGCTGAATGCTGACATATTCTTAAAATATCTGAACCTCCAGAAACTGTAAGTCCCTAAAAAAGAGCCGATATATTTGTGCAGTATTGGGGTCGTGATCATGATGAATTCTGATGGATATTTTGATCAAAATGCAGTTTTTATCGTGTATATAAAGTATATGTAGGTTTACCCCATACTCAACACACTTTCCATAGACACGTTTATCCAGGGACATACAGGTCGACAATTCCTGGTATAAAGTATGAGATATGAGTTGCTTTATTTTAAATAGGGGCGGCATGGTGGTGCAGTGGTTAGCACTGTTGCCTCACACCTCTGGGACCCGGGTTCGAGTCTCCGCCTGGGTCACATGTGTGCGGAGTTTGCATGTTCTCCCCATGTCGTCGTGGGGTTTCCTCCGGGTACTCCGGTTTCCCCCCACAGTCCAAAACATGCTGAGGCTAATTGGAGTTGCTAAATTGCCCATAGGTGTGGATGGTGTGTGAGTGTGCCCTGCGATGGGCTGGCCCCCCATCCTGGGTTGTTTCCTGCCTCGTGCCCATTGCTTCTGGGTTAGGCTCGCGACCCAGTAGGATAAGTGGTTTGGAAAATGAATGGATGGAGGGATTATCAAGTAAATAAAATAATAATGACTCTCTATGGAAATCTAGAGATAATAATATGAAGGCACTAACCAGCTTGTTTTACACCGTAAATTCATTACATTTTCTTCCAGGTTGTTTTAACTATGTCTTTGGGTCACATCTTTAGGCTTTTAGTTTCATGGTTTTTAGGGAATGTTTCAGGTTGCTTGTTGGGGTCGGATTAATGTCATGAACCTTAATGTTTATTGTATACCAGGTTTATGTTTGCCTGATGGAGACAAATGCAGCTTTTATCATGAATGATTTTCACACATAGTGAACGTAAATGAATTTGATTGTAGCTGCCTAAAACAGACATATATTGCTGAAATATTGTTATCATTCATATATACAGATACCTGCAGCACAACAGAATTCGAGCCGTGCACCCAGACGCGTTCAGAGGACTTTATTATCTAACAAGACTGTGAGTCTTCATTCATTATTCTACCTCCTTGCAAATATAGCCATTATAAAACGAATTTAGTTGAACTGAAATTGATAAGTATCTCCTCAGAACAGGCTGACTAGTTTATGCATTTTGAAGTTCGTAATTATGATAGGCATTGAAAAGACCATTTATGTATCAGATCTTGGAAGCGATTTCTTTTCATTTGGATGTGCAGTTTCAATTACACCCATGATTCAGTGATGCCGCTTTAACTGCCCACTACCAAGGTGACCACACACCTCCTAAGACCAGAGCTCCTTGAATATTAGTTAAGTGCGTCCTGTAGCTTCCTTGATATTTGTTTTTAGCTTATCCTGATTCTTGGTTCAAAGAATCTTTATTTTTGATCCATTCCTTTTTCTTTTCCTTCAGGTATTTGAGTTACAATAAAATATCTACTCTCAAGCCAGGCACTTTCAGGGACCTTCACAAGTTGGAATGGCTGTAAGTTCTCCAAAGCATTTCTTGTGGATATTTGCTAATCTCATTGATTGTTTTGTTTATAGTTATTAAACGTATGGGAGATAGCGAATAAGGAACAAGCCGCCTACAAAGGAGAGTGATTGTGTCACATCACGTTACCTGGACGCCTGACCTAAACTCCTTCAGGACGGCTGAAAGAGCATCCCAGGAGGAGACCTCAAGAGGTTGAGCTTTGACCGTCGCGCAGTGTGACACATTGTCACGCGAAAAAAGGCACTGAACCGGGCAGAGGAATCGAAATGGAAAGGAAACTTCAATCTCTCGTGTCTGAGTTCCCAGGGCTGTATGAGCCGGGCCAACAGCAAAATCACAGCAACACATTGAGTGCAAATGCTATTTTTATTTCCGAATGGATGCGCAAACCCTGCAGCGCATGTCGCCTTCGGTCTGAAAGCCGCTGCAAATGCAGATTTGCTTTGATGCTCACCCCGGCTGACTTATTTGACTTGTCGATTTTTATTACTCTGTCGTTTATGTCTGGCTACTGCACCGGTGTATTTACAGGTTTTCATTAGCAACTTGCGAGAGGCATCTTACTGCCGGAGCTAATTTAAGATCCTGTGCTCCGTTCTTCTGGATCAGGACGCGTTCAGCCAGTGTTAGCTCACTTGTCACTCACCGGGCTGCTAGTGTGAGGGAATCCAAACCAAACACCATGTGCCTCTCTGTGAGTCTCCTTCAGGTGTCTTAAACCATGAGTGATAGCTTATTGGTGCCCGCTTGTTCCAGGGCACTGTAGCTGTGAACCGCAGCTGTCATGAGACCGTTGGACCACCATTTCATCACAGTTCCTTTACTCCATGTCACTGGAGTTGTGGTTGAGGAGATTCAGTGAGATGAAGGGCAACAACGATTTGCAAAATGAAGCTTCTTCACTTCGCTGCTATTGACGGCTGCCGGAGTTGCTTCAGTAAGGAGTCACCGTAGGGCTGTCCTGGCCCTCTGCCATGGGAGACACCTGCATGCCAGAGTTCAGGATCTGCTCTGCTCTCTCTCTGATTCCCTTAAGCTGTGAGCTGCAGACTTTCCCCATAGCTGTCTTTCACGTTGCTGCCTTCTTTGAAGTTACTGAGCTGCTGCACAGTCTTCAGTTTCGAATTGTCTAGCATCGATTGTGATGCATTATGGGATTTCATTGTAGATTTTCAGAGTGCAAGGCTCATGAATTGTCTAAGTCTGACTATGACCAAGACGTGTGGTAAGAAGGCTCTTTTTATGAATTAGCCAATGATCGAAGGGCCTCAGAATTTAGGAAACTGGGTTTTTTTCCACTTTCATTTAAGGACAACAGCTTCACGTGTAGCTATTTAAGGAACCTTAGAGAAAATCAATTACTTCATCATACCAGTTATCCTCAAGTTGTCTTTGTAGGCATCATTGTCCAGTGGATTCAAGAAATAAATGACAGTTTTGTTCTAAATGGTCATATGACAAACATTGTGTTTGGTAAAAAACGGCTGTCAGAGAAGTCCAGTGTTTTTTGTGTCACTGAAAAACCACATATACAAAAGATAAATGTTTTTTTTTTATTTGCAAGGTCAGCGAAAGTTTCTTAAGGACAGAAATAGCTAGTTTTTCATGTACAACTGTGGCTGTTCTCAAGAAATCTCTTTTCAGAAAACATGAAATGTGTAAATTCAGTCTGATTCTTTGATTAACGTTTGTCTTGCACAAATATGCTCTGTGTCTGGTCATAAGTACACTGATAGTCTTACCAACAACCATATTGTCAGTGCCCCTCTTTGGTTCATGCAGCCTTGCTGCTAGTTCATACTTTACATTTCACCACGGAGTGTTCTTTGCAATGCTAAAATAACTAAAGACACAATACCTATTTGGGTATTTCTGTCCCAGTTTCAGGGTTGCAGGGATCTCAGAGCCATTTTGTGTTCATCAGAACATGTGTGCATTTTAAGTATGCATCCGCCACATGATGAATATTCCCAGATGTAAACATTGACGTGATTGTTGGTTTGTGTCCAACGGGCTGCCTGAGTATTAATGAGAAAATGATTACTGATTACTTTGATAAAGGACTCCTCTGGTGAGGCAGCACTGAAATTCATGCCAAAAACCGGGGCTTTTATTACTGAATAGCCAGTAATTCACCCATGTGATGTCATTCATCATTGTGTTTGACATTACAGGATACTGGAAAACAACGAAATCAGTCAGATTTCACCCATGGCCTTCGCAGGATTAAACTCCCTGGTCCTTTTGTAAGTTTTGCCAGTGTTTTTATGAAGCAATACATTATTCAATAATAAATCGGGTTTACAAACAGTAGGGGTGAATGAGTTCTGCTTTTTGAGATTTTTCGTGTGTTTTTAGGGTGTTGCTGAATAATGCCCTAGTACATCTGGATGACATCTGTCAGGGGATGCCCAGACTGAACTGGCTGTAAGTTAAATTTTTGAAAATTACTGCACACCTGAACCTTATCCTAGTATAAGAGGACAGACGCAACATGACATCAATGAAAGTTGTAGTGATGGAAAAAAATGAAGCTTCTTGAACCATATGTAGTATTTCTTGACTCCACTAGATGGTGCTCTCGGTTTACTTTTGGGCATGCTCTGTGCCCTTAATATGAACAAAATGCACCATTTAGTGTAGTCAAAAATACAGCAAATGGTTCATGAAGCTTCATTTTGTCCGTCATTAGAAGGTAGCTACGTAAATGATTGCAAAGCCCATCCTATGATTTCAAGGCATGTGAATTCACATGAAATCTCTGCATTTCAGTGATTTGGAAGGTAATCGTATAGAGAGCGTTGGGAACGTGTCACTCCGCTCCTGCCACATGCTGACCGTGCTGTAAGTCTGCGCTTCTCACTTTGAGTGTGATCCGAACAAAAACGGACTCGCTCTATTCTCATGTTAACGGAACAAATAATCAGCCTGGGAAAATCTATAAGTAATTAGTTTCATTCAGACAACAGTAATGAGGGTTTGAGCTTAAGTCAATTATCTATCCATAAAATAAAATGTTGAGATTGATAGCTGAACAGTTCATAAATGACGACATATGTGTTTCATAGCGTCCTGCAACGTAACAGAATCACCCATTTAGACGAAGGAGCCTTCCTACCACTGCAGAAGCTTGGGGAACTGTGAGTCGTCATTTCCTTGGTGCCTTTATATCCATTGTTGTATTTACTACAATCACAAGTATGGTTCTGCAGGGGCTGGTGTGAGACGCGGAGGGTTAGCATACTATGCCTGTCGTCAGAAGGTTGCCAGCTTAAATCCCAGAGTCGACAGAGTGATTTCACCATTGAGCCCTTGAGTAAGACCCTTAACCCCCAATAGCTCCAGGGACCATCTGACCTACTTTCTCAAGAAATATTCATTGCTTTAGATAAAACCATCTGATAAATACAATGCAATTATACATGTACATGATTAATCAGAGCTGGTAATGTAACACTATTGTGTTCTTTAAAAGGGATGTTGATATGGTTGTTGTTTGAGAGAGATTCTTATTGTCTCCCATATTTTCTCAGAGATTTGTCCAGCAACGGAATTGAAAATATCCCTAGAAGGCAGTTTGTCAGTCTCACTGATCTTCTCCAACTGTAAGTCTCTCCAGAAACATGTTTCTATGAAGTTCTAAATGATTGAATTCAGTTGTTAGGCTGGTGCATTTCAAAGATATTGGATTTCAAAATGTAGCTCTGCCCCCCAATGCCTGTTAGCTAACTACGCCCTTATATGGCCTGCAGAGTTACAACTGTTGGTTAGTTTTTGCGCTTATATTGTTTAGAAACATTTCATACAACCCCATTGTCGAGTTACAACTGGACCACTTTGCTAACCTGAAGCAGCTGAAATCTCTGTAAGTCATGCTTTTCTGTTCTTATCTTTTAACGGTCGGTGGATCATAAAGTAAAATATCAAATTAACAACTTTAAAAAATGTGAATGTTCCCTTATTGATTGGTCAGAAATTCCTTTGTAAACTGATGTCTTTTTATATTGGCAGTTTTATGTCAAACTCCTGTACAGATGAATAAGTGATTGAAATCGATGTTTCTGACTTTAATGGGATTGAGTCCAGAATAAAATGTACCGCCGTGATTCCTAGGAGCATAGAAGGAATAGAGATTGGGAACATACAGAGAAGGATGTTTGAACCTCTGAAAAGTCTGACTCACATGTGAGCATTTCTTTAATATTTGGCTTCTTTTGGTGACAGAATTATATAATTAATGCAAAAAGAGATATAAAGTACTACAGTATATCATCGTAATGTACTAATAATTAAATTTAACCGAAATCTGCTTATAAATGTTTGATTTTATCTTTTTTTTCTACAACCTATTTTCTAAAATTTGTCTGCTAAAAGCTTTTTGCATAATTATAAATCAAATATGCTAATATATCAGGCTCCATATTTGATTAGGGTTTTAATTATTAAAAGCCGGTGGATTTTGTGATTACCGGGGGCTGTACTGTGCTTTGCTTAAGGCACTGAGCGCTGTATAGCCTGAGGAAATTTAAGTGTCTAGTCTTAAACAGTCAAACTCAAACTCTGCCTCCCCCCGCCCCGGTTCAGATACTTTAAGAAGTTCCAGTACTGTGGTTACGCTGCTCACGTGCGAAGCTGCAAGCCCAACACGGACGGCATCTCCTCCTTCGAAGACCTGCTGGCCAACATCGTGCTGCGGGTGTTTGTCTGGGTCGTGTCTTGCGTCACCTGCTTCGGAAACGTCTTCGTCATCTGCATGCGATCGTACATACGATCCGAGAATAAGCTACATGCTCTCTGTATCATATCCCTTTGCTGTAAGTAGTCCTGCTCATCGGCTTGTTTATTCATTGGTTTGTTTATTGCCGTATTTTCTAAAAATGAAGTATTTTATCTGGTCACGCACATAACATTTATATTCATCAATATTGTGTTCTTCTGGTTGCACATAGACTCTTATAGAATTGTATGCAAAATTCAAGGAAATATACAAATGTGAGAAAATCAAAACATAATATAAATGCTTTATTCTAAGCTGCTCAAATATAAAAATATCCCGGACAAGATTCCTGATGCTCCTGATTCCAAATATAACATTTATTTGCATCATCAATGGTCTGTATCAGGGTTCTCAAGCTTTTTGATATGATATTTGTTCAAAGTCAGAGGTCTGGAACTTGAACGAATTAATAACTTTCTATAGAGACATCAGCCTGTATAGCAACAATGGGAACTCAACATGAAGACGAGTTATGTGTGTGCAAAGTTTGGTGGGGGGGCAGCATGGTGGTGCAGTGGTTAGCACTGTTCTCTCACGCCTCTGGGCCCTGGGTTCGAGTCTCTCCCTGGGTCACATGTGTGTGGAGTTTGCATGTTCTCCCCATGTCATTGTGGGGTTTCCTCCGGGTACTCCGGTTTCCCCCCCCACAGTCCAAAAACATGCTGAGGCTAATTGGAGTTACTAAGTTGCCCGTAGGTGTGCATGTGTGAGTGAATGGTGTGTGAGTGTGCCCTGCGATGGGCGGGCCCCCCATACTGGGTTGTTCCCTGCCTCATGCCCATTGCTTCCGGGTTAGGCTCCGGACCCCCCCACAACCCAGTAGGATAAGTGGGTTGGAAAATGGATGGATAGACGGACGGATGGAAGGTTGGTGGTTCTGCATTGTATTTTTGTAGTTCAAACCACGTCAAGCCTTTTTATATTAACCATACTGATGCATAAAGTGCATTATCGACTGGGCCCAGATAAACCTACAATTTCAGAACATCTGGGCTATAAGATTTTATTTGAGTGACAGAAATAAATTAAGAAGATGCTGGTTTACAAAATCAGGCATAAGAGGCAGATATAGTGAATTTTTGTTGCAAATCCCATGTAATGTTTTGATACAGAGAGACTATGGCAGAGTTGGCCATCCTGCGAACGCGTCCGCTTTGCCGTCTAGGTGCTGATGGCTTGATGGGCGTGTACCTCTTCGTGATTGGTGCATACGATATTAAGTTCCGGGGGGAGTACAACCGGCACGCCCAGGCCTGGATGGACAGTCTGCAGTGCCAGGTGGTCGGCTCGCTGGCCATGCTTTCCACCGAGGTCTCTGTCCTTCTCCTCACCTACCTGACCCTGGAGAAGCACGTCTGCATCGTCTACCCTTTCCGTTACCTCGCCCCGGGCAGGGGGCGGACGGTGAGCATCCTCGTCCTCATCTGGATCCTGGGCTTCGCCATCGCCTTCACGCCGCTGGTGGGCAAGCGCTTCTTCCGGAACTTCTACGGCACTAACGGTGTGTGCTTTCCCCTGCATTCAGAGCAGCCAGAAAGCACTGAGGCTCGGGTCTACTCCATTGCCATCTTCCTTGGTGAGTGCCGTGGTGGGGGGGCTGCAGGTGAGCATAATAGCGGAGGGTTAGGGCTTCCTCTGCTGCCCCCTGCAGGATGGGCTCCCCCTTTGGGTCAGGTTAGGGTTAGGGCTTCCTCTGCTGCCCCCTGGAGGATGGACTCCCCCTTTGGGCCTGGTTAGGGTTAGGGCTTCCTCTGCTGCCCCCTGGAGGATGGGCTCCCCCTTTGGGTCTGGTTAGGGTTAGGGCTTCCTCTGCTGCCCCCTGGAGGACGGACTCCCCCTTTGGGTCTGGTTAGGGTTAGGGCCTCCTCTGCTGCCCCCTGGAGGATGGGCTCCCCCTCTGGGTCCGGTTAGGGTTAGGGCTTCCTCTGCTGCCCCCTGGAGGACGGACTCCCCCTTTGGGTCTGGTTAGGGTTAGGGCTTCCTCTGCTGCCCCCTGGAGGATGGGCTCCCCCTTTGGGTATGGTTAGGGTTAGGGCTTCCTCTGCTGCCCCCTGGAGGACGGACTCCCCCTTTGGGCCTGGTTAGGGTTAGGGCTTCCTCTGCTGCCCCCTGGAGGACGGACTCCCCATTTGGGTCTGGTTAGGGTTAGGGCTTCCTCTGCTGCCCCCTGGAGGACGGACTCCCCCTTTGGGCCTGGTTAGGGTTAGGGCTTCCTCTGCTGCCCCCTGGAGGACGGACTCCCCCTTTGGGTCTGGTTAGGGTTAGGGCTTCCTCTGCTGCCCCCTGGAGGATGGGCTCCCCCTTTGGGTCTGGTTAGGGTTAAGGCTTCCTCTGCTGCCCCCTGGAGGACGGACTCCCCCTTTGGGCCTGGTTAGGGTTAGGGCTTCCTCTGCTGCCCCCTGGAGGACGGACTCCCCCTTTGGGTCTGGTTAGGGGGTTTTTTCTTGCCACTGTCGCCGCTGGCTTGCTTACTGGGGACTTTGGGAGGGGATAAAGCGCTTTAACATAATTCAATGCTGTGAAAATGTGCTATACAAATAATATTGAATTGAGTATTAGGTTGAATGGTAGATATCTGGATATTTCAGCTATGCAAGAAGCCTGGCAATCAGCACTTTGGCAAGTGTTAAACCCTGTGGGGGATGCAGTTTGCTTTTGGACAGCAGCCCTCCGGAGTCGTTAGATCCCGATAATTGCTCTGCATGTATAATAAAGAAAGAAAGTGAGACATTCTACAGAACCAGATGCACCCTATGGGGCAAACGCTGCCTCCTCACATGTTCCCAAAAACACTGGATACATTTGTGTAGTTTCACTAACGCCAAGGTAAAGTTTCAGTGCTTTTCATCACCTCACTAACCACCAGATTTAAACGTCATTGAACCTTTAAGGGATGTTCAGAAGCTTGGAGAACATTTACATGCCCGTTGTCCCTGAAAGATCTGGTGGCTTTTATTCTTCCGGAATGGTCCAGTGTCCCACTGAATATATTTCAGGACTTAAAAGATCTCCTGAAGGCAAAGCTTGGCCCTTCTAATGGATTATTTTCCATCTACATTTTGACAAATGCCATCCCTAATTTTTTAACCATTTTGCATATTTTATCTACTTCTTCTGACACATTAGCAGGAGCTACATCTACACGCTAGGAGAAAGATCAACCCTATATGATACAGATGGCTGAATGTTTGGTGTGTTGTTGCAGCTTGCTGATTGATGCTTCATTCGGCAAACCTAACATGCTTTGGTCTCACTGTCCACAGGACTGAACCTGCTAGCCTTTCTTGTCATTGTCTTGTCCTACGGAAACATGTTCTACAACATACAAAGAACAGGAACACGGGCCACAGTGTACAGTAACCACATGAAGAAGGAGGTGGCCATCGCTAAGAGGTTCTTCTCAATCGTCATCACCGACTCCCTTTGCTGGATCCCCATCTTCGTGCTTAAGATTCTGTCTCTGATGCAGGTAGAAATACCAGGTAAGTGATTTACACTGCAAACACTTTTGTGCAAAGCGACGTGCAAGTGAGGCAAATCGCACATTTCAAACAGACGTGCCGTTGAGGAGCTGAATAGGCAAAACTTGTGCTAGGCCGAGCTTCCAGTGGAAGCCCAAGTGTAAAGCTGTATTGGAGCAGGAGCTACACACCATCTATGAAACGAAGCAAAAACCTAATAATACAACTGTGCTATCAGGAGAAAGTGCAGCATTAAGAGCGATCAGCGATCGTGGACAGGTGTCAGACTGGCAGAGACGGGTGTCGGACTGGCAGAGACAGGTATCGGATTGGCAGGGACGGGTGTCGGACTGGCAGAGACGGGTGTCGGACTGGCAGAGACGGGTATCGGACTGGCAGAGACGGGTATCGGACTGGCAGAGACGGGTATCGGACTGACAGAGACGGGTATCGGATTGGCAGAGACAGGTATCGGATTGGCAGAGACAGGTATCGGACTGGCAGAGACGGGTATCAGACTGGCAGAGCTGTTCCTGCTGCAGATGGGTCCTTTATTAATGATTTAATAATCATTCCTCGTGCATGTTTGTGCTTGATTCTTATTCTGATCCTGATCCTGTTTCGACTTAATAAACTAATATGCATTGGAAAGGTTTTTCATTCTGAGTAACTTCTGAACAGATATCAAAGATGCTGAACTCTCCACAGGTACGATCAGTTCCTGGGTGGTGATATTCATCTTGCCGATCAACAGCGCCCTCAACCCCATACTCTACACGCTGACCACGCGTCCGTTCAAGGAGACCATCCTTCAGGTGTGGCGTAGCTACAGACAGCGGGGGGCTCTGTTCAGCCGGCATCCTCAGCAAACGTCCACCTGGATGGGGATGTGTCCCCTGCAGGCAGGTGTCCAGATCCAATCATCTCCTCCCGAGGATCTGGCCAACCCCACCGACAGCTTTGAAGCACCTCGACACCTTCCAGAAAAGAGCAGGAATGGAGCATGTGTCTATATGTTCAAGTGGCATGAGGGTGTAGCTGACATGTGAAGGAAATGACTCTCGTCCATAACTACCATTCCTAAAGACGATGTACATACAAAACAGGTAGATTGTTTCAGCTATTCAGTCCCAAGGGTTATTGCTAGGGTGTAGGAGTTGGCGTTTTCTTTTGGTGGCGTGTAGAGATGGAAATGCTAAAAACATCTGTGAAGAATCCACTGGTGCTGTTCATAAAGTCATATAGTCCGACTCTGACCACCTGATTTTTTTAAAGTGTTTTCAAATGTTTACAGGTGCATTTTTTGTGCGACATTTCAGTCTCTCCCCAGATTCCTCCACAATAGAATAGTTTCTCCTGATCCGTTTTTTTCTGTCCTTGTGATGATCGTTAGACCCCAAACCAAGTGTCTGCTGTGATGACCTTCAGACACCGTTTCCGAGCCCAGTCCTCGGGGGCCCACAGACAATCTGCATTTTTGCTCCCTTCCAGGTGCTGGGAGGGAGCAAAAACATGGACTGTCTGTGGGTCCCTGAGGACTGGGTTGGGGAAGACTGCTGCCCTAAGGTCATCACAGGCATCAGATGCCTTTTCATTCTTGCAGATTATTTTCATATATTGATCTTTCCGATTTTTTTTCTTTTTTAAGAAAACCTTCAGCCTTTACTTGGGAAAATACTGAATTTACAGTTTTTTGGCTGAAAAACTTATTATAAAAAGTTGTGTTTTGTGACAAAGAGATGTACAATTGTATTTGTTGTTATAACTGGAAAAGATTTAAATGTTATGTGTAAAGAGAATAATTACAAATGATATCAAGTCTATGGAAATGAGGTAAGAAGCATATTAAAAAACAACGTAATTAAATCAAATGATTGCCTCTTCACTGTATGTATTCACGTGTGAAAGGTGAAGGAGAGATGGACAGTAAACAGCGCCCCCTGTGGTACTTTAGCTTCCTGCAAGTAGGACAAAGTTCACGGGAGATACTAGGACAATGCAGGGTCCTACTGGGCCCTTATTTATAAATTATTATATGCCTGTATTAAGGATTATTTGCTATAGATGATATTTATTTGTCACATATTTGAGCTATGAATGAATCTCAAATATCCGTCGGTGGCATTTAGATTAGTAGTGAGTCACATGTTGCGTGTTAATGAAATGTGCAGATTTTTGACATTTTTTTCACCTGCAGGATTTCCAGCTTGCGGCTGAGTTTGCGTTTCCGGCTCCCGTGTCATCATGTCATTTTGCATTAACTGCATTCCTCATGGAGTCTTACTGCAGGCAAAAGCAGATGGAAAGTGTGCCTTGGAAATGCAGCACACCTGGCCTGGCAGGTGGATCTGGGAGGTAGGTGGTGGAAACATCATCCATCATCTGTGGCTCTGACCTTGGAGCTCCAGAACCATTGCAGGAAGGGGAGATTCCAGGTACACCCAGAACCGCGGTACTAGGCCAGTCTAAATATGTATCTCCTGAGCTGTAACACCCATTTTTGGTACATCGCCAACAGCCAATCAGTAGTGTTCCAGGAATGAGGGGGGGGTGTGGTGCGTTTCTGGAGGACTGCTGATTGGCTGTTGGCTGAGGCTTCACGAAAACCAATGAGGTGACAGGGCCCCAGGTAGCCATGTGGTAACATACGGGCCGAGACATTCCCGAGGGTCCTGACAGAATTCCACACATCGTTCCCGATCTGAGCCTTCAGTCCCTCACACGCCGGTCTTTGAATCAAGGCTGTTTGTCTGTTAATTAAGCATAAACAATTATTATAGCATTCAGATGGGATCAGGCTGACAGCTACTAGCATGCGGCGACGTTTCAACTTAAGAGAACCTTTCGTAGAAGTCCTGTATATAATAGGATTTGAGGGAATACTTCATTCCAGCCCCCTTTGAAGCTGGCAAAGACGTGCTTCTGGCTTTGTGTATAACTGGATTTTTGTTTTCCTATAATCGCAACGCAAAGAGATGTTTATATGTTAGAAAGAATCCCAAAAACCGTGTCTATATAATGGTTGCATGCAAACATTTGTGACCCTAGGAATCCCTATCAGTTTTATTTGTAATATGGGAGTGTATGTGCTATGCCTGAAACCTCCAGAGGTGGGCGCTCTCATCCCATCCCCACCCCCCCCACCCCATGTGACACATGGACTTCCTTGTGTTCCTCCGGATTCCCACTGCAGTCCAAATATACGCAGCTAGGCGCTAACTGGGATCTGTAAATCGCCCTTCCTTCGTTATACGGTTGACGGATGTTCGCCATCACGATGTCTGACAATGTATTCAACAACTTGCTACTGTGTGTCACACGTAGCTGTGCATGTCCATGACGTTAGCAGTGAGATCCTCTGTGCTGCTTAACAGACAGATATGGGGCTTTTCCCATCATTTATTGACATATTCTGTCGGAGAATAGAGCACCAATCTGTGCCTTGGTTTGTATCCGGGGCTGTACCCTCAAGAGTCTGCCAGCTGTACACTACCTGTAAGTAAATGGACTATGGGGAAGGTTTTTGTACACTGGAGGGTACATTAATGCTGTTCAAACCTCGTGGATTTTCCTTAGAAGCCCTTTTTTGCACCTTAAATTACACTAAAAGGTACAATTACCTACAGCAAATGCTACAATTGTCAGAGCTTTGGAAGAACAGCCCCAGTGACAAGCTGTGGTACAAATTGGTACTCGTTTCAAACAGTGTAGGCAAGAGCTCAGGAACCGGGGGAGGCAGCGGTATCCCCCCTCCCCCAATACTTAATTTGTATCCATTAATCACCTCCAATTAATAGACCTTTATATGTAAATTATTAAGTTGTGTTCCTCCAATATGAAACTGTCTCCTATGCCGTTTGCAGTATGAAACAATTTTAAAAAACGTTTTTTCATTTCGATATTTGAAAAGCAGATGCACATTATGTTTTTACTGTTGTTACTTTGGTCTCTCCGTAACCGGATATTGCAGAAGATCAATTAACACGCGTGAGACACGGCAAATAGCAGGAGAAGCGTGGGCGAACCGCTACGATGCTGTCCGCTGACAGCAGGTGGCGCTGTTTGGCTTTGAGGCGAACTGCGTTTAGTCCTGGACACATTTGACCTAAATGCGGCTGCTCTCTCTAATATTTGGCCAAGTGTTAAAACTAAACCAAATATTTAAAAATAAAGTAAATAAATAAACACTGTATTTGAGTTGCATCGTGCACTTTTCCCAAGCAAATTAATCTAGCCAAAATATCATCTCTTCAGATCCGTATTGTCTTTTTCAATTAATATAAGAAAAAAAAACTTTAAACTTTAATAAGGTCCCCGTTTTCCCTATTAGAATCATTATACGCTTGTCTGGCACACGATCTTGCCGAAGTAAGAACGGCGGAGAGGTGGCAGCCTGCACTCGCTGGGTTTCACGGATCTCCGTAATCAATAGCGCCTTGGTCGTGACGGAAAATAGATACTACTCAATCTAATTCCTTTTTTAAAAAAGGAACAAAAGCCTGAGTTATAGATTAGCTCGCTGTGACGTTTAGTATCTGTTAGCCGTTCTGTCTTTTTAGGCTTACCGACATACTTTCTCTTTAATCTAAAAAGTATCTCTGCACAGCGATAAAGTCCGAGAAACTGGTAGCTAAACACATACGCTTCATTCTCTGTTAAACTTTAGACAGTCACTAGAATCACGTGCCCCATGCTTCACGACAGGCGTTTGCAAAAAATCGTTTCATAAG
Organism: Brienomyrus brachyistius; assembly: GCF_023856365.1. Taxonomy (NCBI): domain Eukaryota; kingdom Metazoa; phylum Chordata; class Actinopteri; order Osteoglossiformes; family Mormyridae; genus Brienomyrus; species Brienomyrus brachyistius. The sequence continues at coordinate 5,018,337 of NC_064544.1, read as the reverse complement.
CTTGCAATGGATCATAGACCATTCTATGCATAATATATTGCACGTTGTCTTGTTTTGCACTGTATTTAGGCTTATTATATTATTTTATAAGACTATGTATAGCCCTATATAATATGGGTGAGTATATGTATATAAGGCCTCTAGAAACACACACACACAGACTTGTACCTGTACTGTAATCGTTGTGGGGACTCTCCATTCATTTATATGGAAACCATACAAAAAATACAGGAGTTTGAGCATTTTTAGTTTTTTTTTATTGCATTCACAGATCTTTGTGGGGACCTGAAAAATGGTCCCAACAACGTCAAAAAAAAAAAAAACAGGCATTTGTTTCATTGTGGGGGCCAATTGATCCCCACAACGTAATCCACACACTCTATAAAGTCGCTTCTCCTTTTGTCCATGTCGGCTAACCTAGCTAGCCAGTCAGTCTGCTCTCGATATATGCCTATATAAAATGCATGTCTAGTAAAGGACTATCTTGGACTGGTTGAATTCCTCAGAGTCATTGGCCCTGTTCACACTTGGCATTAACATGCGTCCTGGGTGAACCGATCACAAGAATAACAGAGGGTGTAAACGCACCCAAAACGCACTGAAAATACATTTTTAGAGCCACTCCTTTGCAGGGACCCTCCCTCCCCACAGTTGACGTCACAAATATCCCATGTCAGGGTGCGCTCAGAGACAGGGGTCACACACCGTTACACCAGGTGAGGTGAGTCAGTTTCACTCTGCAGTCCTCAATTTCGTCAGCAAAAGCGCCCCGAAAGTACCCTTCCTATTACCTGAATAATAAGCCGGTGAAATGCAACCCTAACGTGATCACTGGTAATTCGTACTCGGTGTGTATGTGCGTGTGTGTGCGTGTGGATCCAGGCACCCAAGCGTCACCTCCCATCTGGCTATTCTGTCCCATCGGAGCACGCCTCCCCTCCCCCCTAACGCGAAAAGGAAGGCTGTGACACGCCTTCATTCATTACTGCATGAAAATGACAGAAGATTAACAGCAATATAATATAATAAAGACACAACTGTCTGTGCAGATGAATGTCTGAAAATATAAAACTGAATTATGGATTTACTATATGCACGTTCTAAATAATAGTACCGTACCAACCAGTGGTATAATACAAATGTTTAGATATAGCCCATCACTGGTTTTAGTGACCATATGTGAAACATTTGTTTTGCATCCACACAGACGTCAAAAGCCGAATGTTTGTTGATTCCCTCTGTCTGTAAGCAATGGCGTATTTCCTCCATGGCTTCCCGTCATTGTGCTATTCTTTTCAGTCTCTTCCCTTTCCATTGTATGCTGATTAGGGTGCCCATCGGCGGCAGTCGCGTAATCAGACTCGTTTGACGCCTGAGGACAATCGCCAGGCACAAAGTGCGGAATGGTCATTCGTTTTTAGGCGCATCAGTAATGCATGCCATGCATGTTTTATTTCCGCAAAATTTTTTTAAAAAAATTTTCAGCATCGTGCGTAAAAAAGAAAAAGAAAAACAAAGAAACATTGAATAAATGCATAAATGCTGAATTTAGACTGTGTTCCAAGTGAAACCCATTTTAATCATTTTAACTGAATACCAAAATAGTACACTTTCTCAGTACTAGTACTATATTTAAAATACTAATAATAAATATTACTGTTGTTTTGTTATTAGATTGTCCGTTGTTACAATTTTACAGCATATTATTTATTAAGAAGCTATGTAACTCAGCTTTTCACAAAGATGCACTCCCTTTAAACGGTTCTGCTTCGCTTACATTGCCATGAGTTATTTAAATAAAAAGAATATATGTATACTTACATGTGCATGTAACACAAAACAAATGACAATACACGCATCTCGGCTCTGCGCGACGCGCCCCGAAGGGGTGGCGATGAGCGAGAGTCCATCGCCCGTCGCTAGGGGGCGACGGAGCAGCGTTTCGCCGTCGCCATGGCGCCGCAGCCCCGTAATCCCTTTTGATCCTGTCATTCCCCCTCCACCCCCCAATGGAGAAATATTAAACACAATACCTCCGTGTACAGTTACATGAAAGCCAGCTGAACCCAAATCAGCGGAATGAGCAGCTGTGCTTTAACGGGATTTTAGCCAGTATTCTTTTTTTTATTTTTTATTTGTACATATATTGGCCTGAAGGATTCTGGAGTTTGCGCTAAACGCAGAGCCGGCTGGCTAGCTAACTGGATTAGCCGGCCCCGGACAAATGGGGAAGGGACTTTAAAAAGTCGCTCCACCGAACCTTTAGCAGCTCCCTATCTGCGGCAGAATAAAAGTCAGCGTTGATAGAGAGTTAAGGCCGGAGTGGGCGGGGAGAGCTCGGCGCACCTCACGGGGAAAGTGCGCCGGGGGGCCAGTGTCGAGGAGGACCTAGAGCCCGAGGCTCCGCTGCGGCCTGGGAACGCCGCGTCCGTTTTGGGAAGTACCGGCGGCGGGACGGTCGGAAAAGTGCTGCGGGTTTAGTTCCATTATCCCCCCGATGTTTGCCTGAGGAGACAGCGGACTTTGGTGTTGTTTTTTTGCGCCGGTTTGGCTGAAACGGGCGAAAATGGCCTCCTACGTGGACCAGCGCTTTCGGCAAGCGGTGATGATGAATCCGGCGGAGCGGACGCAACAGGTCAGCGCTCAACTTCCCGCAGATATATCAAAATATTTGAGAAGATACGAATAAAAGTGGCACAGCCGGGACTGTCGCCGCGTTTTTAACGTCCTGAAAAGTTTATTTAATTTAATATGCAACCGGTCTTGCTTTGCAGCTTTAGCGCGAGACACATGGGCTATATATTAAGTTTTATATTGTTCGAGGGTAGGTAGGTAGTTAGTTATACTTACAGCCAAGTTAAACATTAACTAAGTTACATAATAGCCGGCTCTCTGTAACTTAATATGACAGCCATGCATGTATGTATAATGTACCATATATTTAATTATAATGGAAGCAGCTCAAGTTACGCGTGGAAATGTGGGTATTAGTTAACTAGTAAAGGTTCAGTGCGGACTACTTGATTAGTGAAGTTAATTTCGGGAACCCCGAAGCGGTACAAGATGAATCCGAAGGCGATCTGTCATTCTTTCACACATAATGTACATCGTTGTGATTTTGTGATTCGGTTAAATAAAGATCAGATTAGAAATTATTAGCATTTAATATCCACTTTGTAGCTGTGGAATGAGTAATTTCAGGTGACCGATCTCATGATAATTCTGGGACCTTGTTAACATATTTATTAATACCATTTTTAATCTTCTTCTTTTTTTTTTTTTTGGGAGTTGAGGCAACTTGTAAGCTCCTGCATGTGTTATAATGGAAACTTGTTCTGGAAAGATTGAAATCCACAGAGCAAACAGTGTAATTTTCAGAACAGAGAGGCTATTCACATAGCTCGGTAAATGACTAAGGTGACCCTGTGGTTTTCACGGTCCTCTTTTCTCTAAATACATCCACAAGACTTTCTTGGACGCTTCTCCATAAACATCGCTATGCTGTTAGTCTTTTATCGATGACAGACGTTCACCTGGTTCTAATGACATCAGTCTGTTTTTGATGATTTCTGCATCCAGTCATCGTGTTACTGTTTGATCAGTGAGAGGGGATTCTGCGCTGATTATGTCCAGATTACGTGTAGACAGATGGATATTGGAACCTGTTTCTTTCTGGGAGAGTGATGAGTTAAATGGTTAATTTGAGGATGTAGAAAAACATTTAAAGTAACATGTATGAATGTTGGTTGTTAAAGCTGTTTTGTCGTTCCAGATTGGATAGTGTTATTAAAATTGTCATTAAAAACAGCGTATCTGTTTGCTTCATGACAGCTTCTGTCATCATTCTTTCTCATCATGGAAGCTTTGCAGCTTTGGGCCTGTTTGTGGATGCTGAGCAAATAGCTTCCTGTACCAGGGGGTGGGTTTGGACCCATTAAGGAACATGCTATGGGTCCCTTATTCTTTTTTTAGTCCTAATTGTTTCAGTAGTGATATGTTCTATCAAGTTTTTCATAAGTAGTACATGCGTCCTGAAGTTGCAACCAGTTTTTGTATGAAAATAAAGTGGTGTAATTGCCATTGGCATGGCAGTAAGGCGTAATTAAACTGATAAAACAAATTCAAAAGTATACAGATTAATATCTCTCGATTTAGGGAAAACGGTAAAAGAAAAATGTGCAAGTTTAGAACATAACATCCGGTTCTTAACGGCTCAGACCGCCCATTAAATTTAAAAGTTAGTTGCAGGAGGGGCTTGTGGTGAAGTTGCAGGGGACAGTGCCTGGCTGTGGGCCGCTGCCAGGTGATGGGGGAACAGGCCAAGCCCTGTCCTTCCCAGTGGCGCCTGTTACTAAGCATGCGGAGCATAACGACACCAGCAGTCCGCAGACCTCCTCCTGCCACGAAGGTGCTGCTGCGACCGCAAGCACGTGCTCATTCACTCGTTTTCCAGGCAGGGTTAATAGACCATTTGCTATAATGTGGTTTGTAATGTCTGCCGTTGGTGCTGTTGCTTGCCGAAGCTTTTTAGTGTGTAGATGCAGTCATCTTGTGGTGTAGTAATACTTTATTATGCATTTTTAGTATTTTACATTGGTACTTTACAATAAAGTATTGTGAACATTAATACAATATTGAAACTGTGACCTACTTGTCCCCCACAAGCATAAATAATGCACTGAAATGCTAAGGAAATTTCTGGCTGACACTGGTTACTTCATAAACTGACAGGGATTTATTTGGGAGGTAGTGCTTATAAGTTTAAAGGGACACTCCGCTCAGATAAAATAGTTGAATTACATACTTTTTTCATACTTTTAGAATGTATTTTTTTGGTAAGAAAACACCAAGTCTCTGGCATACAACAGTCCCAGAGCCCTAAATTTTATAGCTGTATGTATCTTATATACAGTGGAACCTTAATTCAAATTAATTCATTCCAGAAGCCTGGTCGAGTTGCGATTTGGATGAGGTCCAAGTCGAATTTCCCCATAAGAAATAATGTAAATGAATTAAATCTGTTCCATACCCCCAAATGACTAACTATTTAAACCTACCTACCTACCTAATGATAGAAAGCATTAACAATCAATAAAAAGCTAATGCACGCATGAAAAAGCAGAGAGACAAGAGCAATACACATGAAATATATTACAATTTATGAGCGCTGTACCTGTTTAGAGGTGAGCTGATGGCAAACTGGAAGTGGCAGGCGGAGAGATGGAGGGATGGAGGGTTGTTGTTTGGACGGGGAGACATGCCTTACAAGTTCTAGCAGCTTTGTTTTGTTTTGTGTTCCAAGTTTTCAGTCAGGTTGCAGCTAGATTTTTCTCAACCGAACTGTTCAAGGCCTGAATTGCTTGAGTTGAACAGGACTCGCTCCATACAAGATTTTGCAAGAATGGCCGAGTTCCAAGATTTAGTCAAGGTACAAGTCGAAGAAAATTTGCCGACCTGTTTGATTTCTGAGTTGGTCGAGTTAAGAGGCATTTGAGTTCCAAGGTCCTACAGTATTTATGGCATTCAAAATGGAGAAGGGCTGATCATCAAGTGTGAAATGCTGTGATTTTTTTTCTTGTGATTTTGACTGGTGTTATTCTGCAGTACTGCAGCTTTCTGTATTTGGATGGATTTGTTTTTCAGAAACTGTTCATACTCTTCACTGTCTCCTCTTAAGGTGACCAATCAAATCTGTTGTGTTGAAATGTCTATTAGTAGATCTTCATCATGAAATTTTAGCAGAACTATATTTGCGAAACGCATTTCTAACAACATTGAAATAATTCCATCGGGCAGACATTTTTCGAACTTTTGAGTACGTAGGTGTGCAAAGCAATATGGCTTACCATTTAAAAATGAATTTTTGGCTGTAAATATTGGCTCATTTTTAACCATCAGCCAATTATTGCTGCGTCGGCCAACACAAATAGCGCCTCTCCACTCTTAAGTACCTGCCCAAATAAGACTAATGGTTAGAACTGTAAGCCTGGATCTGTTAAAGACTATTGCATGTGTGTAACTACATGGTAACAAGTAGCCAACCATATCCTGGTATGTCTCTTGTCCCTAGCAGTGTCGTAGGAGTGTGTGTTTAGTGGGGGTGGGGGTTTCGGGGCTGATTTGGTCCCTATCAGTGTTGAATTCAAACCTAAGCCTTTGCTCAGCCTTCTCTATTTCAGAATTCTCTCTCTCTCTCTCTCTCTCTCTCTCTCTCTGTTGCTTGTTTCTTTGGAATCACAAGCCCGTCGTATAGCTCTAGTACAGCAGTGCTATATGTGAGACGTGTGTTGGTGAGGGATCTAGTTAAATGACTGCTTGTTTCATTGACACAGATGGCCGCTTGTTCATTTATTAATTTTAGTAATAGTTATGAGTCAGTCGTGCAAACTGGCTGCTTTCCAGGTGGTCATGCAGGTAGCTGCATATGTTGTAATTCAGTATCATATCATGGGGGAAATTCCTGTTGTCTGGCTTGCTGTAAGGGCTCCTTGTGTGCGATAAGGTTACGGTCAATCGCTATAGCTCATTATCTGGCTGAGGTGACATTAGGTGACAAGCACCCTCGTCTGTGTCTTCCGTGTTATAATGCCAAATTCTGTGTTATTCTCTTGCAAACCCATAAAACACAGACAATCCCTGCAGCCTGATCCAGTAGCCTGTTATAGCCCTTTCCACGACCTAATATCCAAGTTGGACCCCCTTTTATCTTAAGCCCTGCCTTAATTCTCTGTGCCATAGATTCAGCAGAGGTGCTTGAAATGTTCCTCAGAGACTCTGGTCTATGTTGACATGAGAGCATCACGCAGTTCCTGCAGATTCTTTGGCTGCACCTTCATGACGCGAATCTCCCGTCCACCACATCCCACAGCTGCACTATTGGACTGAGATCTGGTGACTCTGGAGGCTGTTTGTGTACAGTGTGCTCATCGTCACCTTCAAGAAACCAGTCTGAGAAGATATGAGCTGTGTGACATGGTGCGTCATCATGCTGGAAGTAGCCATTAGAAGCTGGGTACACTGTGGTCGTAGAGGGAGGGACATGGTCAGCAGCAATAGTCAGGCAGGCTGTGACGTTTAAACGATGCTCAACTGGCACTAAGGGGCCCAAAGGGTGCCAAGGAAATATCCTCCATACCATCACACCATCACCAGGCTGAATTGTTTATATAAGGCAGAATAGATGCATTCTTTCATGTTGTTTACACCAAATTGTGATCCTACCAGCTGAATGTCGCAGCAGAAATCGAGTCGCATCTGACCAGGCTGCGTTTTCCTAGTCTTCTATGGTCCAGTTTTGGTGAGTCCTTTCCCACTGTAGCCTCAGTTTCCTGCTGACAGGAGTAACACCCAGTGTGGTCTTCTGCTTCTGTAGCCCATCTTCTTCGAGGTTCGACGTGTTGTATGTTCAGATGCTCTTCTGCATACCTTGGTTGTATCGAGTGGATATTTGAGTTACTGTTGCCTTCCTATCAGCTTGAACCTGTCTGGCCATTCTTCTCTGACCTTTACAGACCAACAAGGCATTTTTTCCCAGAGAAACGCCTCTCACTGGATGCTTTTTCTTTTTCGGCTCATTCTCTGTAAACCCTAGAAATGGTTGTTTCTCCAAAACCCAGTAGATCAGCAGTTGCTGAAATACCAAGAACCATGTGACATTCAAGGCCACTTACATCACCTGTCATCACCAGTCTTGTGTTTGATGTGAACATTGACTTAAGATCCCGACCCATATGACCTGTATCTACATGATTTTATACTTTGTGCCGCTGACATGTGATTGGCTGATCAGATATTTGTTTCAAAGAGCAGTTGAACAGGTGTAGCCAATGAAGTGGCCAGTGAGTGTATATATCAAAATTGTTTTCTGAGTGTTTTTCTTCAGTCATGGAGTTAAAAGACCTGTTGTTGAAACCAGCTGTATGTCCTGCCAGTAAGTGCAGTGAATCTCATGCAAATTGATCCAAGAGGTTCTTTAGCCTTTGTGTGCTTAGATTTGCAAATCAAAATTGCGGAATAGGGTTTCTGCATAGCTGAAATGTTATTTTCAAAAAGCATTCAGACGTCGCTTTAAACAAGAAGCCCAACAGATTTGGCGAAGGTTCCTAATCTCCCTCCCCTAAACTGTCATCAGCAGGCAGTGGAGGCCCAAAGCCAAAGGACGTCTCAGACATACCGGCCTCCCTGGTGGTCTTACTAGTACTTATGTAGTCTTTCGTCCAAGAACAATCTCCCTCTGCCGCACCTCTTTCCATTTGGTCTAGAATCTCTGTAATTCATTACATTGGGAGCTTGGTCTTTCATTTGCCAGTGCTGTCATTGTGTCGGTACCCTGGTGATACAGTGCACCAGTGCAGTTAATTTCCTCCTTTTCCACCCAAAGTGCATTTTATTTGCTCTTTTTGGAAGAATCTGCCGGCACTTTCATTGATTCAGGGCCTCATCAGTGCCCTGTAATTAGTGTGATCTCACCTTGGATTTAATTTGCTAGGAAAATGCAAGGTGACGGCATCCACACATGTGAGGTGTCTGTGCTCCGTCAGCTAACCGGTCTTGCACATGCATATGGTGTTGCTGCTTCTGTCTAGTGGTGTGCTAGTATGGAAATTTTAGTCGAGATGCATGGCTTTTTTTGTTTATTACGGACGCTGATAACCAGCTAACCTCTGAACTCCAAAGATCTGAAGGGGCACTGATGTCGGTGCTTCTTAAGATCCTGTGATTGTGTGTAGCAGCCACATCATATAACGCAGGCAGTGAGACGTCAGCAAAGCAGCACCGACTGTAGTGAGGTTCCAAGTGACGAATGAGCCAATGAAATCCCTCATCTAGTCTAAATATCGACGGGCAATATCAACCAAGATTGATACATCGGCCTGATGCTGATATATTTCACATCTCCACCTCTGCCTCAGCAAAGCAAAACCTTCACAGGTCCAAGGTCTGCCTTCTGTCACCAGCCACTGCTGTGCAATTTTAAATGTAGCTGATAAATATATAAGTGCTGTCCTGGTGGATTATGAAAAGCCCATTATATAATTTCTATGTATACTCTGCATTTACATTGTATTCCTCTAGTATTCTGTGAAACCTAAACTGCAGATTTTCAGCATTTATTATAAGTAAGTAAACTCTTGAACTTTCTGCAGTTCTGTAAAATATCTGCTGTGAATTCCCAGTGCATGCATTCTTATGTTCCTGAAATAAATAATAGATCGTATCTGAATGAAAAGCCCTGCAGAGAGTATAGCAACCGATACAAACATATGTGCACGGTCAGGCGTGGGCCAGTGAAAGGCCGCGCTGCACATTTTAGTGCCGAAAGTTCGCTGTTATTGTTGGTCCTTGTCATAAGCTGGGAATAACAGCTGCAAACTGTGGCTGTTCCAAAATCAGCGATCGCTGCCTGATTCTTTGGACTGTGAGTGCAGATTTGGGGAAATTTTCACGGTCACTTAAGTACCTGCTGGGATATTTGGCAGAAACGGACCCGTGTACCTCCAGTGTCTGCTATTTATTGAGTGAAAATACTGACTGAAATATCATCTGTGGCTGGCTTGCGTCCCTTATCTCGCTGCTCGTGTTGTGATGCTGGTCCTTGCTCTGCTGGCTGATCATGGCTGGAAACATAGACGTTTTTGTGCTGTAAGTGAGTCCACATTCACTGAATGTGAATTTGCGGCACTTGTGTCATTTGACATAAGCTTTCCTTCAGCGTTGTAAGCACCACGTCGCAGGTTCTGCAGGTTCTTCACCGCTGTCTGATGCCATAGTGATGTGCACATTAAAGCGGCCATCGCCCCGGGCACCGCGCGCATCCTGCCGCCTGCCGTCGCATGGGTTCGGCCGCAGGTGGAATTTAGCTGGAACTCCTGCCCTGCATGTGACGTCAGGTGTGGCGTGTATTAAGGGCAGTGATTCAGTGTGGAGTTAGAACCCGGAGGAGCAGGATGCGGCTGCTGTGAGGAAGTGGAACGGCTGTGAATGCCTGCATGCAGCCTGCGAGGCACTGTTATCGCTGCATGTCAATTTCCCAGCACTTTTGGTCGTTTATGGGGCTATTTTCATTTTTATCACTCATGTCCATCCATCCATCCATTTTCTAAACCGCTTATCCTACTGGGTCGTGGGGGGTCCGGAGCCTATCCCGGAAGCAATGGGCACGAGGCAGGGAACAACCCAGGATGGGGGGCCAGCCCATCGCAGGGCACACTCACACACCATTCACTCACACACGCACACTGTTTTTGGACTGTGGGGGGAAACCGGAGTACCAGGAGGAAACCCCACGACGACATGGGGAGAACATGCAAACTCCACACACATGTAACCCAGGCGGAGACTCGAACCCGGGTCCCAGTGGTGTGAGGCAACAGTGCTAACCACTGCACCACCATGCTGCCCCCATCACTCATGTCATGTGCCTTAATTTATTTTCGTACAGTTCTACCATCTGGCCATTATATGTGGTATTTTGACGGACCTACAGCTGTACGGAATTTTATTTCTACATACGTTTACTTATATTTAAAAAAAAAAAAATAGTATGTGTGCGAGTGTACAAGTGGGTACAGGATAGTCTGAATCGGCAAGTTCTGTTTGGCTGTAGTTTGTTTTAGATACGTTTTCAACTGCTGTTTTAAATATGGCAAAATTTACTGCATAAAAATAACATCACAATATTTGAAATTTTTTCCAATATTATGTAGCCTGAGAAAATAATCCACAAAAAATGTAATGTATTTAGGCTGGTCTTTTCATTGATGGGACCATCTCCCATTCCTCTTGTTGTGCTGCTTAAAGGGCTAATTGTTCATTGGACGGTGAACAGGGAGCCGGAGAGCCTTTTCTCATCACGCTCCGCGTAGCATCGCCGGAATACTGCCTGCACCATTCAAACACACCGTCTCTTTCTGCCTTTGAAACCAAAATACCGCACACTGGGGTCTTTGGGAGAATAGTGTCTTCAGTACGACCCTGAAATGGCACCCTGTTTTTAAAGACTCAACAAAAGACCCAAAAGCGGAGTAATGTGTTCGCAGGATGAATGAGATCTCTTCATCAGTACTGCCAGGGCGAACAGTCTGGAGTTTCAAACTCCATTTAGCTTTTATGGGTAATTCTCCAAAGCATTTCTTCTAACCCAAACATTAAGAAATTTGGATATTTTATATATCAGTGCTATATATTATTGTCTTGATTTTTTTGCCTTTACTGAATGGATCGAGCTGAGTTGTTTGTTTGTGACACTCTGTTTTTCTGCCGTCTCCCCCTGGCACCCTCCTGGAAGCCCCTTTTCCCTTGACAGAAGCCCCCGTGGCCTCCCACGTATTACAGCCTGGCAGAAGTAAGCAGCTGTCTAGGAGGAAAGTAAACATGGCTGGAACATGCTCCTCTTGCTTAGTTTCCGCCTTCATGCCTGACAGCCAAAATGGCCAAACGAAAGGGCCTTTATGGGAGAATGCGTATCAAGAGTGCGTATGTGCTTAATTTTAGCCCGGAATGCAGGAATGCGGCTCGCCTCCATTGTTTGAGAATTATTGAGAATGGAATGAGATGCCAGAGATGTATGAATGATGGATGCATTTATCGGTTACACTAGCAGAGAAATGGGCCCCGTAGATGAGGCAATGTGGTTAGGAATGTATGTTTCAAGGTCCCAGTATCGTCATGATGCCTCGTATAGGGAGAATAACCCTAGTGCTGGCGGTTGCTGTCATCTTTCAGATCCTGACGTGTGTCAGTCTCTTGTGAAGTCTCAAGCCCCTAGTGAGTGTCCTGTATGTAGTATCACCAGAGGTCAGGATTACTTTCGCTTTTTGGCGGCTGCAGCCTGACTGTTTGTTTGATGAAGGCATCTTACAGGAACTGCGAGTCGCATTGCTGTTCTTGGCCACCTTGCGGTTTGGAGCAGAGCCATTTTAAATGTACACATATTAATATGCAAATGTCGTGCAACTTTTTACCAGAAAACGATGGCATTGCCATCCCACTGCTGGCTAGGGGCCAAGGTGACATTCTGCAGCCCAGATAGACCGGTACAAACCTCGTGTCACGGGAGGAGATGTGGGTTTTTAAGCAGGTGTCAATGGCGGGGACTGTGCATGCCTGACTGTACCAGAATTGCCAGAGTGTCCCCCGGATAGCCCGTGCCCTGCGACCTACTATGATAGCCCCTGCCCTGCGATTTACTATGATAGGGGTGTCCCCGGATAGCCCGTGCCCTGCGATTTACTATGATAGGGGTGTCCCCGGATAGCCCGTGCCCTGCGATTTACTATGATAGGGGTGTCCCCGGATAGCCCCTGCCCTGCGATTTACTATGATAGGGGTGTCCCCGGATAGCCCCTGCCCTGCGATTTACTATGATAGGGGTGTCCCCGGATAGCCCCTGCCCTGCGATTTACTATGATAGGGGTGTCCCCGGATAGCCCGTGCCCTGCGACTTATTATGATAGGGGTGTCCCCAGATAGCCCCTGCCCTGCGATTTACTATGATAGGGGTGTCCCCGGATAGCCCCTTCCCTGAGATTTACTATGATAGGGGTGTCCCCGGATAGCCCCTGCCCTGCGATTTACTATGATAGGGGTGTCCCCGGATAGCCTTGCACGCCTGCTCTCGGTTTCAGGTTTGCCTGCAAGGTCGGCTTCCACACCATCTCGCTGGAATGCTGCAGAAATGCACGCAACTAGCGGCGCAGGTCAGGCGAGGGATACAGTTGCATGCCGCGTGAATCACCGCCGCAGGTCAGGTGACTCTGTTTCATCTCTTAACCTCTCAGCTCTGCCTCGATCAAATATTTGTGTTAAAAGAGCAAGTGCTCCCCCGTTTGTTGTTCTTTCTGTGCTTAGCTGGCAGCTTTTTTATCCTTGGAAACATCTGGATGTCCTTAGCGTAGTATTGAGGTCTTTGCTCTGAGTGCTGCAGCCGGGCCCCTCACTAGGACCTGAAGCTGGCAGCCTTGGGGTTAAAAGCATGCATTCTTAGCAGTGGGACTACCTGCTGGCCCGGCATGATATTAAGAGGGTCGTGGAAAAGAAGACTGATGGAGCAATCCCCCCCGAAAGGTTTGAAGGAGGTCGACGTGCCTGGAGCTTGACGTGAGGCAGTGGAGCCGCGTAATGGAGTGCAGGTGGACTCCCTCTTAAGACATTACAGACAGTAATGCTGATCCGGGAGGTTTCATAATGGTCTTCTGGGTGCCCCTGATGGGCCCCCACATTGATTTGGGTGGGTGTGTTTGGCCGGGGGCTCATTAGGTTAACAAAGGAGGGTAGCGTCAGCGCGATTCCGCCCTGCGGCCTCCTGACAATGCACCACCCTCCGTCTTTCAAGGGGTTCTGCGCATCGATCCCTGCACATGCTTTTCAGAGCGGATTGCTCGGTGTAAATAATCCCAAATCCAGTTCGCCAAGGTGTCCTTTTGTACACTTTGAAAGCTGCCCCGTTTCAGAGGATGTAAGGTCATGTGACGCCCATTTGGTTATTCCGATAGCCTATAATTTTCAGATTTGGAATAAAATGCATCAGTAAAATCTGCATTTGTGTTTTTCTTATTTTAAATGAACCCATGAGAAAATCCACGTGATTCAGCACTTTATATCACTGGATAATGCATCAAATGTTTCTTTGCAGTGAGAGCACCTCAATTATTTAAAGGCCGTGTGTGTTGTGCTTGCATTCTCTATGCTGGTAACATGAAATTTTCTTTTCAGAGACTTTTTTTTTTTTTTGCTGTTGTGACAAGAAGGGCTGAGCTAGCATGAGATATCGGGACGTGTGACGGGTACTGACCTGATTGATGGTAATGCTCCCTTCTCCAGGAAGTACAGACCAGCAGCTTTTAGGGAAATGACATTCTCGGCCTGCTAGGTGCTGCTTTCATGGGGGCAACGGAACAAAAGATTTGGTGCAGTGGCTTAACAATAGGCTCACATTCTGAAGCTTGCTGTCCCAAGAGAAAAGTCCTGGAGCCCCGCTCCCTGCCTGTAAGTGTGATTTTTTTTAATTTTTATTTTTCTTTTGTTCATATGTGAAATATGTCTCTCAATTGAAAAGGTCAGCTGAGCAAGTGAACTTAAGGTAGTGATCGGTATTGCACGCTTTGTACAGGGAGCTGAAGGCTTTGATTCAGCAAGACTGCGTCATCGCTCTGGCGTTATACAAACGGCGTCATGGCCATCGGTAATGAGATCTCCGGGTTGCATGGGGCTCATGTAGTGCCCCCTCCCTTGTCTTTATATAGTAGAAGTTTCCTCTTGTAATGGCACCCATCTCCAGGTCGAGGTTCTGCTCCATCCAGTAGAATTCATCTGAATGAAACATCTCATTGAATTTACTGTTTTTCTTGAAGAACTTCCAACGTTAGTATAAAGGTTAAAAAAGGTAAAGAAGTGTTTCTTAAACACGTTTGCTCACATCGCTGCTTACCAGTGCTTTCGATGACGTTGACCAGTGCGCCACCTGCTGGTTGTGCCCCTTTTTTATTTAAAAATAAAAAGCTTCTTTCTCAGGGTAGAATTACAGTGTGTGTGGAGTGGGTAGGGTTTTACTCTTTGATGGCTTTGTACTTGCCTGCTAAATAGTTTAACACTGTCGGCTTTGCCGCGAAAGACGGCAACCAGATGTTTTCTGTCTCTTTGTGAGACTGAAAGGATGAGCAGATCGTACTGACAGTAAACTTTGTCATTTCCCCCCCGGCGACCAGGGCCGGTCCTTTGGGGACAGAAGCTTTTGTCTCTGCATCCCCAGACCTGCCTTTCAGAACCCAGCCAGCTAGACTTGGATTCCTGCAAGAACAGGCCGGCAGACTCGCACTGGAACATGAGCTTTAAGCCTGTGTGACGCTGGCTGTCAGGGTTACGGGGCTTGTCAGCTTCTGCTGAGCTGGTAAAAGTAACGGATTAATACAACGTAATTACACGTTGTTCTTTTGATGTGTTTATGTGCCGTGAGACGGGGTGAAAATGCCAGACTGTAGAGGTTTATCTGTGAGTCAGCTTGTCTGCTGTGCTTGTCGGGAGGCTGTTTGTTTTCTTCAATATTTTTATGTATATACTTTAGATAACTTTAAAGATATAGTGATCTGCTCAGTGTTCTGTCATGCAGAGTGCTGTGACGATGAAGGCACAATCACGCAGTGCATGAACAACGACACACTGTCCTTCCCCATGTCTCTGCACGTCTGACAATAAGGGGGTTAATTTGCAGTTAATCTTTAGGTGGCTTTTTTTTATTGGGTGTTGTGTGGCTCACTGGGTTAAGCCTCTATCCCTGTGATCAGAAGGTTGCTGGTTTGAATCCTGTGCTCAGCAGAACAGCCATATCTCCTTGAGCAAGGCCCTTAAAAAGTGACTGCGTGAGGCAGGGGGGTCGTCCAGGGATTATATGCTGGATGACATAAAGACGTCATCAGTGTAGCATTTGGCATTTACTGCATTCATGTGCAAAAAAGACTCCATAATATGGTGTTTCGGTTCCTGCCAAAATCACCAAGGCATTGCCTCCGCAGTATGGAATATAATATGTTGAATATGAATAAAAACGTGGTCCTACACATCCATTTGTGGCCTTGCGGAGTGGATGGCTCTCAGTGACTCGTGCCTTTGCCTTCCTTGATTTATGGCGGCTGTCCTGCCTTAAGGAACTCGGAGCCCTCAGCGGCCCAGGCCCTTAGCAGACACATCTGTGCCTGTAGCGACCCCTGAAACCGATAGTGGATACACTGAAGAATTGTTCACAAATAATGGCGCCCCTCCCGCTGTTCTCCTTTAGGGTTTAGACTGTCCTGGGTGGGAAAGGGGAACCTTGTGAAAGCCGGATAATGCCATGTGGCTGGAGGGCCGCGGCGTCATGCTGGGCGCTTCATGTGGCACGGATCGCGCCATCTGGCTGGAACGTGCTCACTGCCGTGGAGGTGCGGCACAGCCGGGTGCCTGCTCCCCCTCCCTGCCCCCCCCCCCCACGCCTGCGTCGCCCTGCCGCTCGGTTTACCGGCTGCTGATCTCACTGAACGTAAAAGCGTCCTTTTTCTCAAAGTGAACTTCCGAACTTACTCACTTAGTCATCGTTCTGGGGTCGGAGCACCAACGAGTAGCTTGATGGTTTACGTAGATCAGGAGATAAAAGGCAGTGGTCATGGATTGTATGGTAATTCAGTTTGCTGTACAAATTATAAGGGTTCATGTCATACTTGATTTGTGTGTTAAGGGCGGGGCTTGGACTTTCCCGTCTCCTCTGGGATTTCTTCTGTGTGGGGGCAGAGTTTTTTTTGTGTGTGTGGGGGGCGGTTGTGTGTGTATAATGGCCCTCCGTCAGACCTTTAGCAGATCATCACTCAGGCCGGACCGAGAATGGCCACACACGCCGCACTGCACCTTTCTGATGATTACTGGAAGACAGAGATTGAATATAATATTTCTTCACTACACTGGGCATACTGTACATACGCAGCCGGAGCACAGATGCCACATCTCGGCAGAAAGGAGCGACACTGAGAGACAGGAATGTCTGCGCTGTATCCTTTAACACTGAGGGCATTCTAATAACGGCGTACGTGTGTTTTAATGTTTTTGTTAAATTCGCATATCTAAAAAGGAAAAACATATATATATTTTTTTTTTTGCTTTGCATTGTTACTTGAGCTGCTCTCATCACAGGAGGGGGGCACTTTGGGGGTGGCTGGACTTGCATTTGCTCTGGAAACGATCCCCTCCCTTTACTTTCTGGTGTAATCATAGCTTTGGGCATGTAGGGACCACTGACTCCATCCCACACTTCCTGCGAAAGCCTCACCACGTGGCAGTGATGAGACGCCATGCAGCGGCCGAGTGGTCACACTGGCGGACGGCCCCCGTTACCGTGGTCACATGGCACGTTCATTAACGGAATTGCTTATGCCAGTGGGATCGGGCAGGAAGCATGAGCTGCTTCGGCTCTTTCTGTGAAATACGGCGCTTGGAGTGCAGTTCCTGATACCAGGCCATCAATATGCAAATGTTCCAGAGCAGGAAATTTTAGCAAAACACAGAATGGGGGCGAGGGTCTTTTTAAGAGCAGAAAATAGCTAAAGCCTCTCCAGCACAAAGAGAGACGCTCGTCACACGCCCAGGAAAGCCCCCTCCTCGGGGTCTCCCCATCGCCCCTCCACCAAACTGCCCCTCTAAATAGACCCAGACTCACTACAGTCGTTTGGGTCTTATTAATGTGGTTCTCCATAGGCCCTGGGTGGGGTCCTCCTGTGTTGCTGCAGTCACCGGTGAACCTTCTGTGCCCTGCCCCTGTCATGAGGGCCGGCAGATCGGCTCTGCAGGTTTTCCACAGACCGCTCATTGTGGAGATCTGTGCGCATTTATATTTTACCGTGTAAATAGAGCTGCTCGCTTGCTGGTTTCTTTTCTTAACCCTTTAATCTGTGACAGCTGCACATTTATGCTGCCGCACCATGTGTGATGGAGTGGAAACAATCCCAGCTTTGTAAGCAGGGTGAGTCTGGCGCCCTCTAGCTGGGGCCTGCCAGTTGGCCTCTGTGGGCGTCGGCCTGATTTTTTTTTTTCTTTTTTTCCCGTTTCCCCTGCCAGGCGCACGGTTCACGCTCCATGCCCGTGAACATGGGGGCCGGGGGGAGACGTTCCGGCCGGATGGCCGCGTCGCGGCCGGTCGGCGTGTAGCCACGCTAATGTAGACGGGCGGTCGCTGAATGGGCCAGGAGGGAGACAAGCTTGCTGAAGCAGATTTTAGCAGTTATCACGGTCACTTAGGAGGGGGAACTGCCACCGGGGAGGGGGCGGGCGGGCTGGAGACCTGCGGACGGTGACAAGTGCTTTGTATTAACGCTCCTATTTAAATGAAAATTAAATTCATCCACCCTGCTTTTAACTGCCTATCCCAGTGTGTGTTATGGGGGTGTCGAGCCTCTCAGAGGACATTCTGGATGGGGGGAACCTGCCCCCGCCACAGAGAACAGTGTGAGTGCACAGTGCTGCACATTGAGGCCTTAAGTTTATGCATTTCTTCCCCCATTTTAAAAAGACTTTTTTGGCCAGCTGCCACCCCCCCCCCCCCCCCCCCCCCCCCCGAAGCACAGCTGAAGCCCCCATAGGCTGTTCTGTGACCTTGGAGAAGCCTTTGATATACCAGTGCTCTGCTAAGTGCTCCTGACTGGACACCGGGTTAAAAATACCCTCCGAGGACACACACATGTGAACCTGCCCTCAGCGCCTGGCACACGCCCCTGTGCCCGACAGACTGCACGGGCTATACCTGAAGGGTGCTGAACTTCGTCCCCACATAAGTAGATGACTCTGTAAGTGCTGGAGCTGGTCATTGCATCTAATCTGCACAGAAATTCCTCACCCATGAATGTCGCTCACCATGTGACTCCCAGCCTGCTGCGCTCCGAGGCGGCCTGATGGTGTTCTGCTCCGGTCAACCTCAGACACTTATTTGGCTCCAACGATCAAATACTGAGCTGGAGATGCGTAACGTATCAGTTAAGTTATCAGTACCGGTCCAATGCATCATGCTTGGACGATATTGCTGGCCAATATTTAGTCAATTTTCAGTGTCAGCAGCACCAGAGCTAAAGACATAACTAGTAAAATAATGGAGATGGTCACATTGGACAGTCGGCCATTTTCCACGGTGGAGGACGAGGGATTTCGGCGGCTCATTCGTCACTTAGAACCTCGCTACGATCTCCCAAGTCAGCGCTGCTCTGCTGGCGTCTCACTGCCTGCGTTACATGTTGTGGTCGCTACGCACATTCCCTTTGTCCTTAAGTAGTATCACCACTGCCATCAGTTTCACTGAAGAACAGTTATCAATAATGTAAGACACAAATTTATTGGTATCAGCTAAAATTTCCACGCCAGTGTCCCAGTAGAGCGAGCGTGTCGCCCCAGAGGTGGCCCTGCCCGGCGTTTTAGGAACATGAGCCCCGGATCTCTGCGGGGGCCGTGTGATTCTGCATGCCCTGTTGCGGTGCGTGTGAACCTGCTGCCGCGTGTCCTGTTATCTTTGCCGAGTGTGGAAACGCAGCACACGTGTCCCCTGAAGGCCACACAAGGAGCGGGGTAAATATCTCTGACAGTATAATGTATTAGGGAGACTCGTTCTGATTGTCAGTAATTAAAGGGATGTTGGAGCCTTTGTCCTAATTAAAGGGCTTGTTTGACCTTTTTGATCTGCAGAGCTATTTCGCTTGCAGATGAGCCTGACTTCAGGAAAATCGCCCCGTGCCCGGACCACGTGGCTGAACCCTCTCTCCCCTGTGCAAACGTTAGTGGCAGGTGGTCGCGTCCAGAGGCCACGCCCTCCTGGAGGCGGGCACCCCCGGGAGCTGGCCGTGTGGGGGTGTGACAGTGGCGGGTAGATAGTGACCCCGCCCAGTGGCGTGTTCCACCCAGCCAAGCTGCATCTTGGCAGCTGAAATGGCCGGTACATGTGACCTGCAGTCGGTGTTTGCGATCAGTCTACTTCATTCTTATCAGGTATCTCATTGTTTGGGGTGAAGAAACTGGTCAGCTTAGGTAAATGTTCTGTCATAGACTTCCTATCTTTGAGTTTGTTTCTTGTGACACTGCTGGGATAAGATCACTTCATGGTTTGTGTATAATGTGAACGTTATCTAGTGAGCATAGCTAGCTAGCTGGTTAGCAGAACATGCTGCTTCCGAATACCCTAAACCCTGGCATGCATTGATTTAGTGTAGTGACTATTTGTGACCAGCAGGGGGAGGAGCCCAAACCTCAGGGGCCCCATGTGAAATGAATGTGGGTAAACGCCACCACTGGACACCCCGGGGCCCAAATCAGGGTCTGGTCGTGTTCCACTTGGCGTGGGTCAGCCCGTTTTCCGGCCCCGCTAGCCCAGACATCATCCTTGTTAAGCGTCAGAGCTCAGCTTGGGAAAAGCTAATGACTGTGTAAATAAGGACTAAAGCGGTCATGTGAAAGCGTTCTCTCCGAGGGTAAAGGGTCTGTGTGACGCTCTAGGGCGTGTTTAGCGTGTGGGAACTGCACTGGACAGGGCTGGCTCAATAAAGCTATGCTGTTTTAAATGATGCTTTCATGCGTGGGCTCTGTAAATGGAAAAGCATGTTAATGTGATCCTGCTACCAGTAACCCGCGTTTATGTTTGTGTGTCGCTGGCATTGAAGCTTTTCCTTCTTATCGTTCTTGTTTGTAGACTGATGTGGGGGGGGGGGGTATATTCCAGCCCTCGGAGGAGCTCCGGTCCTCCGCAGCTCCTCATGCCACGTTCCCAATCCATGTTCCTCACCTGATTGCCCCATCAACAGTAGAAGCTTGTGACCCATCATGCTCTGCCCCCCAGTAACCCTTGAAGTCGTGGGCGGTACTGCCACCTGCAGGAGCTCATCGGGAACTGAAGCTCCTTGACTGGTGGAAAAGCACAACCCAAACTGTCACTTAAGTGAAACAGCCCCCAATGGGTTAATGGTAAACTGTCCTGCGCCGATACATATTAACAAATCAGTCTGTCAAGCAGTTGTGGATAGAGTCAAAAATGTGGCTCCTCCCTCCACATAAACTCGGGAAAAGCCGCAAGCAGAGGCCTTGTAAGCCTACTTTGTTTCATGAGACCTCTAATTTCCCTGGCTGTAATACGCTGGCTGCATTTACGGCCTCTGCCTGAGTCAACGGGAGCACACAGCCGCTGGTTTGACTCGGGTATACGACTGTGGTCTTCTCATTTTTCCTTGCTGACTCGCACAGAGAAATGGCTTCGCGATGTTTCTCTTTCGCGTCCAGGTTTTCCGTGTGATTTGGCTCTGGGCAAACGGTGTGAGCTCTCTAAGGAGTCCCGGGCTGATTCTCACAGTGCCTTCGGATGAGGAGTCCTTACGTTACATTAACTGACTTAGCAGCCACTTTTATCCAAGCTGATGTACATTAGAGAAAGCAGGGTCAGCCAGTCCTTGGTGCAGTTGGGGGTTAAGGCTCATGCTCAGGGATCCAGTAGAGACATTACTTTGCCACCGAGATTTGAACCGGTGACCTTCCGGAGTGTGCTGGTTATGACAGCGTAGGTCTGTCAGTTTGTAAGGTCACAGCCAGAAGGCCCGGACCCTGACTTCCTCGCAGGCAGCCCCAGTGGCTCCTTCCCTCATGAGAATCTCACTCTTATGTCTGTCCTCCTGACTCTGAGCAGAGCCGTCAGATGTTCTCGCTCGGTGGGTGTCGTGGATTCCTTGTGGCACTCGAGCAGACGTCATTCAGTCAACGCTCTCCTTTCCACCGCGAGTGCCGGGAATATGCTCTGATTTTGAGCCACCCTAACCCCCGGGACCACCGTGAATCCAGGGAAGGAATGAGTTTGCATCATCTGGTGGGGGTGGTATTCTCCGAATCCTCTGACCCCCTTTGCCAGCACCGCCGTCCCTCATCGGGTGAGTTGAATCGCAGACGCGGTGCTGTTACAGTGTAACCCCCACTTTTCACAAGAAGAATGAGGGTCCCAAACATTCCTTCCATGCTGAACGCAGAGCTGCTCCCACGTTGGGGGGGGGGGGGGGGTACTTCTGGTTTACGTAATGTTGGCAGCATCAGGCCGAGTCTGTGGCTGGAAAGTTGCTGCTGCCAAGACCCTCGTTTAAGGGCTGCCTCTGTGAATGTGGAGTGGATCTATGAGACACCTAGTGGTCAGTTGAGGGAGTTGCCAGTTACCGAAGAATTGGCCATTACTGTTGGCCTTAGTTAAGACGGGAACGTTCATCACTCACAGTAATGGACAGGAGAGTGATCTGGGTCAGCCAGTCTTCTCCATATGGGAATACTTAGCTAGTGCTGTCCAAGTCAGCGTGTCTTTGGTATCTTCAGCTGCATGATCCTTGGGTCACGTTCAGATGGCATTTCTGTCTTTGTTGGTCGCAGTGTGAAAAAAAACTGTGAGAATACAATGTAAATAGGCAAGACAGTGAAACATGACACGCTGAGAAGTGGATGTAAGGCAGACAAATACAGAATACAGTTACAAATGCGTGCGTGCAAATGGGCAGTGAATGATGCCATGCATTGAACCAATCGGTCGTGTCCGGTTTTCCGGGACAGTCCGTGCTGCTCCCTGATCCCGCGGCTGCAGCTGGACCCCGTGTCCAATCCTCCAGACTTGGCTGAGCTGCCCAACTCCTTAAAGAATCCTATGTCCCCAGCATTCGCTGCCCCCTAGTTGCTGGATGGGCTCGCCCTGACATCCCGGAGTGTCTCAGCCGTCATAGTGTCGGGGTTTAGACAGAGCTCACAGCTATGGGCCTGCTGCGCCTGTGAATGAGTGATGCTCAGCTGGAAGTACTAAATGCTGACAGCAGGAGGCAGTGCAGGTCAGCGTATGGAGTGCGGAGCAACGCTGTAGGTGGGATAATGAGAGTTCCGTTTTTAATGCGTTCGGGAAGCTCTGTGTGTGTCCTGGGCATAATAGAAATCTGTGTGGCCTGATAGCACTGGGGCACATGCAGGCCTCTTTCGGAAGCTGCAGTTTGCCAGTGTGCTTCAGGTGAATGACGATATGAAGGCTTAGAAAATAATTGAAAAAGAAGCTTTTTTCTTGACCCCCTCTGGTTCATTCTTCTCTCATCCCCGTTAAACATCTGTCTAATGTGCACCAGTAAGTGGCAGAGGGAGAATGGGAGGGAGTTTGCACACGGCCCATTTTTCGCAATAAAGCCCGCTGCCCCGCTCTCCTTAAGCCACGCCCACACAGCCTGGGTTGAGCTCTAATCCGTGCCGCAGTTCTCCCACTCTATGCCAGGGACAGACCGCGTCCTGAGTGCGGCCTGACTGCAGACAACCTCCTCGTTTGGCACAGGGAAAGCGTGGCGATCGGTACGTTTCATTTGGTCTTAAAGTGACACACAAATCACCTTCATTTCTGTAGAGACTCCTACTAGGTAGGAGGGTTACAATAAAAAATATTTTAGTGGTGTAATAAAAAACTGATGTGACGTTAAATCTGCTCTCGCATGTTTCCTCAAAGCATTCTCGGAGTAAAACGTGCCTCTGTTCCGCCAGAGTGTGGCAGAGGGTGCGGGGGCTCGTGGGCGGGGCCAGAGCCCGTCCTTGGAGCCGGAGGGCATCTGCTCTGAAGACA
This sequence comes from Brienomyrus brachyistius, assembly GCF_023856365.1. NCBI lineage: Eukaryota > Metazoa > Chordata > Actinopteri > Osteoglossiformes > Mormyridae > Brienomyrus > Brienomyrus brachyistius. The sequence continues at coordinate 4,995,233 of NC_064544.1, read as the reverse complement.
GACGTAGTGGCGGGCGATCTGACGGTTTTATATCGTGATTGATCTTGGAAGATGTCAACAATCTACTTTTCATGCGAATCGTAGAGGTCGTGACCTTTTAAGTGCTGCCACTAATGTTTCCAAACTTCACTTAAAACTTCAATGGCCAGTAATAACGCGGATCGGTACTACATTCTCAAACCAACGGAATGACGCCCTACAAGGTGGCCCGACTTCATCTCGCGTGCCTCTGTCACAGGGTCTCTTGTGTGGCGTATTTGAGAAACAATCCAATGTTGTCGGCATGGCGGAGGAGCAGCTGTTGCCAAGGAAGGACTCAGCATCAGACCTGAGTAGATGACAGATCTGTATTATTTAATTGCTGTTATCTACTGACGGGTTATTACAACTGGTGCTACTTTGCAATAAGGTTACCCATATAAAGGGTTTATGAATGGTTTATAATCTGGTTATTAATTAGGTTGTAGCACTTTGTAAATTGTAACTTGTTTAAAATTAATAGACAGTTTTCTTTATATTAATGAGTTACTACCATTTACAAGTGGCTAAACTGGTACCTTACAACTTGTTTAAAATGAAGTTTAACGACCATTCTGAAAAAAAATGTCTTTAATGCAGTCATTTTAAATGGTGCTAATAGACATGTTCTTAGACTTGTTTGAGAATATTGTTGACAGTACGTTTCAAAATTGGAAAAGGAGACCACGATTTAGATGGAGGGTTGCGATTGTGACAGGAAGATCATGGTAGGATTACCCACCCCTAGTTAGGCCTTCATCCACCCGTGGGGATGCTCTTCTGAAACAGTGAGAGGATGCCTCTGTCCTTCAATGTGTTTGGCTGTTTTCCTCCGCCGGCCACAGCGTAGACACCAGTTATTGCCGCAGAATTAGTCTCTACGCTTCTGCTCTAAAATCTGCCTGTTTGTCTCCTAGTTTGGTGGCTTCTCTCCTGAGTTTGTTGTCAATTTGTGGAGTTGCTTCACAACGCCGCTGTAATTATGGGCTGTCTGGATGGAAGCAAGGAGGGAGCAAAAATGCGGACTGTCGGGGGGGGGGGGTCCCCCGAGGACTGGGCTGGGAAACACTGGTTTAGAAAATGTCATTCTGGTGGTGAGATGTCTTCTAAAAGCAGTGTCTTTGCTGTTTTTCAGGACTTGGAAGTTGTGTATTCGTATCTCCATGGAATGGAGGCTCTGTCCAACCTCCGGGAGCACCAGCTGAGGTAAGAGCCCAGCGTCCTGCCTGCTGCAGCTATCTCCATTCATCGCTGTCAACTTCCCTTGTCCAAGGCTTGGTTCCACTTTACTTGCTGACTTCATGGGCTTTGTTGCGTAATTAGGATTTTCTGCCATCATGCCAAGTGAAAGCAAAGAACCACTGGCCTAGATTGGTCATTCCGTCAAAATCAGGAACCCAAACTGGCCGTAAGCTGGGTACTTGTTTTTTTTTTTTTCTTCATAATGTCAGACTCATATTTAGCCTAATTATGGCCTGTAAGACTGGAAAGGTGAAGCAATTCCTGTTCTGGAGCGATGGCTTGGTAGTTGCACTGGCTGGAACTCTTGTGTTCTTGAGACGTAAACGGAGCCACATAGACCTTTTATGCTGAGCACCGGTGTCCTGGCGTTTGACCAATCACGCAAAGTGGTGTCAGCCCCAGCCTAGATGGTTCCAAGTACAGAACCAGAGCTAGAAGATGGCAAGGACAAGGGAACCCTTGGTGGGATGTTCTGGCATGAGATGTGGGAGGGAGCTGTGATTGGTTCACCGCTTTTCCCAACCATGTTGTTTTCACCCACTTCAGGATAATGGCCTCTGGCACCGTAAAGTCCCGTAAAACGTGGAATTAGGCCACTCTGTCTCCACTCTGCGCCCAGCGTTGACGTTCTCTCTGGGCAGTGTGCACAGACGGGTTCTGGCCCCGCCTGGCGCCCTGGGGGTGCCTGCACAGGAGCCTGGGGCCACGGAGAGGAGACCTGTTGGCAGAGCGACACCAGCCCTGCCCCGGGGCTCTCCCACTAGGGCGCTGGAATTCAGAGCACGGGTCGCGGTTTCTCGGAAGATTGACCTGGCGCAGGCAGGAGTTCACCACAGGAAGTGCCCAGATCGGCGGCACCTCCACCCGAGCAGATCGAGGAGCTTGGTTCGGTGGTGCTCCTGATACTGACCCCCAGGGGGCACTAAAGAACTCTTGAGCTAGCAGTGGCATGCATGGGGCTATGGAGGGAGTGGTTCCCCTTGAAGCAGGCGGAGCTGAACTGAGATCAGTTGGGATAACGTTGAGAAAGTTACTGTAATTATATGTGGGAACGCCCCACAGTGTCACTGCTGCGTCCCTGAGGTAGTTGCACAGCTGGCCGGGCTCTGCCGACTGTTTGTTCTGCAGTCGTTCCCAGCGCGCCGCATGCAAATGCATATGGATCACAGTCTAGGAAGGCATGGGATCACATGACCTGCGGGTCCGGAACATTCCCACGCTTGACCTTTCAGAGGCTTTACTTTCCACTCGATTATGTAAGAATCTCGTCTAGGGGACAGTGGCGGCTTCAGACACGCTGTCCTGGAGGCTCAGACTGTCTGTCTGTTCTGATGCTTGCTCTCTGCGCGCTTGTTTTTAATGGTATGTGATTTTCGCTCTGTTTACCATTTCAGTGATCTCTGTGAAGCAGGAACAGCTGATTACATGCACAACGGCAATTGGAACTGTTTTCCAGTTAATAGATTTTGGTGGATTTCGTAAGAAAATGCCACATGGATAAGCTGTGTGTCTTGGAGCAGTGACCTCCTGCTAATCTCCTGTAGCTCCTGCACCCGTTTAAATCATCTTAGCTGTTCTGTTTTGTTGCCTGCGTCATGTGCTGGATCTTCACTAACGCAGCCTGTCGTTCCTCCATAGGCTTATGTGTCAGACGGTGCGCTACGAAAGACACGAAGCCAACGAACTCCTCTACTAGTAAGTATTTGACTGGACTTTTCCTCCGTTCTCCTGTCACCGGCGCCTGTGGTGTTGCAGTGTCTGCAGTCCAGCGCTGACCAAAACGTGCAGGAGTCACCTACGTGCATTAGATAGCTGTGCATCCTCACAGTTACCATGAGCTGCTTCGGTGAAGCCAGTACGACCTCAAAACATCCTATATCGATGATGAAATCAGTGCTGTTGGCAGGTATTTGCATAGCAGATTAATCCGTGTAAGGATGATTCGTACTGCTGGTCTTTGAAGTGGAGATGCACGGCAGGCTTGCACGCCTGCTCTTAAATCCCTGTGAGAGAGCGAGAGACTGAATATTCAATCGCAGTATCTTTGGCTCACAGCTGATCCAGACATGATTGATGTGTGGACGGAGCACTTTAGCTTTCTGTGTTTATTCTCTGCCCAGCCCTCATCGCTGCTTTCCCCGGTGTGAAATGTCGTCGTGTGCTTGTGGAAAAAGATCTGGAAATGTTAGTTTGTGTCGCAGCAGAAGTGCCTGTTTCGATGTGCCCTTATTATAACAAACCTCTACCCCACCCTACCCCTCCAGGACCAACTGACCCCCTCCCGTCCTGTCTTTGTTCTGCCCGAGACATCCCTTTGCCGGCGTAAGGGGGCCCGTCTGAATGGGGCGGAGTGGGGGGAGCAATGCTTCTGTCAATTTCACACCACCATTGTATTTTAATCAGCAGGCAGATCAATCCATCTTTTTCCTGGCAAAGAAGCTGGAGATAGTAAAATAAAATTATCGCTAGGCAGCGTAAAGGGTCTGTGACCTCCGCTGAAAGGACGGACCAATGAGCGGCGCCTGTATTATGCCCCGCCTTATGATTGACAGCTGGTCTCACCATCGCATATCCTCTGCTTTGTCACAGCTGGCCATAAATGATATATGAGCTTCAGCTGCTGAATAGCCGCAGGGGAGAGGGGTCACGTGTATTAAGGCGTGCATGTTTATGGGCGTGCCCCTTGTGCAGTTCGCTTTTATGTCGGGAGTTTTGACAGTTACTGGATCTGTAAACAAAAGCACGCTGGTCACTGTCCCCGCGATGCTTCGTTTAGCGCCGCCTTACAATGGCACAGGTCGTTTAGCTGCTCTTTATGTTCAGAGCAATTAAGCCCGGTACTGTTGATAATGGACCGCCTGCCTGCTCTTTGTCCTTCCTGCAATGTGCGAATGCGTGACCGTTTGGGGCCTGGCGAGAATCTGTTGATCTGCTTTAGCCGCCGCAACAAAAGGAATGCGGAGGGGGCCATTCCTCATTCCTACAGATCTCACCCCCCCGCCCTCCCCCGACAGTCCTGGGGCAAAATGGCAGCACCCTATGCTGCTCTGAGTCTGGGGGGTGGGGAGCTGTTATTGCTGGTCGTGTTTGTTAGTGTGCACCAGAAGCAGTTATGAACGCGGTCTGGCTCTGCAAGGAAGGACTCGTGTCTCCTCCTACCTGCCTGGCCCCCCCCCATCCTACACGGCCCTTAACCCCAAAGATGTAGCGCTGGGAAAATGGCTGATGCTGAACTCGGACCCCGTGATTCACTCTCACCCATCTTTCTCGTAGCAGAGCAAGATGTGTGAAAACAAAAGAATTCCTATGTACCTATGCAAATGGAAAAACGAAGTAGCATAATTTTAGCAAAATTAAGTGGAAGAACCTCTTATCGTTTTATTTTTTGGGGAGGGGGGCTGGATCAGGGGCTGCTCTGCCGTCCCATCTGTTCCAAAACCGCCTGCTCAGCTCTGGACCCTAACTGGCATTTAGGGCCTTTTAGCACTGAGGCAGTGTGGAGAGTCCTTTGGGAGTGGGATCGGTTTCGCTGTTTCTGCATGGCTGCCTTCGTGCTCCTGAAGCTCCAGGACGGCGTTTCCATGTACTGTGACGTCCCGGTGCAACTCGCCCCCACATGTCTGATGATGGACATCATATAGAGAGACGTGGGAGCGATCCAGCCATTACCGGCGTCACTGAGGGCCCTTCGCAGATTCCTCCCTTTTTAGCCTTTAATTAGTGTTCCTGCATTATTTATGCAGTCAGGTGCCGTCCAGTTGTACTCTAGCTTTTTATCTGGCCTGGTTTCTGTGCTTCCCCGTGCACCTGCTCTACATAATGCGAGGTAATGGAGTTGGGAAGGAGGCCGGCTGGTTACTCTCCATGACACGGAGGAAATGCTGATGGGTTCCCTGTGCGTTTAAGGCCTGTGTTTAAGTGTGATTGCCCCCCCCCCCCCCCCCCCCCACCCAGGAGCTTCATAATGTGGCCTGGCTGTCCCCAGCGTACGCAGGGAGGGGCGAGAAGGAGGCGCGTGCAGGAGGGAGGGAGACGGAGTGAGGGCAGTTTAGAGCAGGGGTGTGTCTTGGCAGGGAGTCTCGCTGGTCCTCGGTCTCGCTGGTCCTCGGTCTCGCTGGTCCTCGGTCTCGCTGGTCCTCGCTCTCGCTGGTCCTCGGTCTCGCTGGTCCTCGGTCTCGCTGGTCCTCGGTCTCGCTGGTCCTCGCCGGTCCTCGCCGGTCCTCGCCGGTCCTCGCCGGTCCTCGTCCTCGCTGGTCCTCGCTCTCGCTGGTCCTCGCTGGTCCTCGCTCTTACTGGTTCATGCTCGATGACCTTTGTAGTACATTTGGGCAGCCCCAGGCGGAAGTAAACTCCCCTAAGCAGTGTCAGCCCGCTGTCCTCCCTGTGAACTGACCAGTTTACAGGAATCTCAGGAATCTGTCTGTGTTCCTTCAGTGCTGCCCTGCCCCCGGTGTGCCGTGCTGACCGGTGCCTGTTCTGTCCCCCGGCTCAGGATAGGATAAAGAATTTTTAAGGGTATCGGGACTCAGATGACCTGGATCAGTAACATGTCAGCATTCCAATTTTCCCTGCACTCAACCCCCCCCCCCCCCCTTCACACCTCCACTGTATGATTAATATTTCAGCCTCTCCGGCTCATATGGAGAGGAGAGGAGATGTAGCTGGGGCAGCAGGGCGGTGGCGGAGCCTGACGTGGGCACGCCTCGTTAGCATGGTGGCGAAGTGGCATTCCCTTGGCCTGCTGCTGGCTTAGCCTCGCACGCGATGCCCCTGACAGATACAGATACAGCAGTAACCCTGTAAAAGCAATCAGAGCCGAGTCAGAATGCACAGATCTGAGTCCGTCTTCCATGTTGATGACGACTATTAGTAATTAGCTGATTTGAGCTCAGTGATAGTCACCTTATTTCTCTTTTTCCCCAGTAACTGTTAAAATTACAACAGAACGGAATGGAGCAGAATAGAACAGAACGGAATGGAACAGAAAAGAACAGAACAGAACAGTGATGCTTTACTGATCCCGTGGAGATAGTATCTTCTCGTCTAGCCCTTTTGCTCTGTACTTTTATAATATGTTCCCCATGACACTCCTCATGTTAATGTGTTTAACATCCCTTTTCGTCTTTTTTACCGTTTTTTTTCCAGCCCTGATAACATCGGCACCTGCTGGTATATCCTCCTGTCCGGCTCTGTGTTCATCAAAGAATCCATGTTTTTACCGAGGAGCAGGTAGGTAATCAGCCGCCGGAAACGTCACTATAGTGTCCATTTGTGCTGAGAGCTGCATGTAAATTATTGCATGTTAATCAGCTGCAGAGCCCAATAATCCAGCGCTAAGCACTGAAATGTAATTCGCTTGGTAGCCAGCATTGATTTTTTTTTTGGAAGCAGAAATAGGCAAAGCAGCTACCAGGCCTGAGCGTAGCAGCTTCTGGGAATGAGGCGGTGTTGGGTTCGCTCCTGGCTTTCGTGCAGATCGGCGGACGCCCTGGGCGTGTCCTGTCCCGAGGGCGACGCGAGTGCGTTTCGTTTCTGGCGTTTCCCGAAACCCCCGTTGGGAGGTGAGGCGGGTGAGGCGATGCCATCCCCGGCAGATGCCGCTCTCCCAAAAGGCAGGCCTCTCTCTGCGCTCCTCCGCCTTCCTGCCGCTCTGCGCTTCAGCGTCAAGGCGACACGCGGGAGCTCACGAGCATCAGGCACTCTGGCCGATCGCCAAGCCACTGCGCCTGACGTCTGCCGCATCTCACCTGTACTGTTAAAGATGCATTTCATGGATTCATAATTTTTAAGTCGAGTCCTACGTCCAGTTATTCTTTGAGGAAGTTTTAGCATTGAGGGATAGGGGGGCGGGGGGTGGGCTGGTTAAAAAAACAAGCTGTTCGCTATATTTGCACCAAAATGGAAAAAACTGCAAACAATTTATTGGAGATAATAAAATTCATAATGTTGAGGTGTTAGTGAAGAACAAGCCAGACAGTTTAAACCACTCTTGCCACACGCACAGTTAACACTTACAGAACGTCAGCCGGCAGCAGCTGTGTGTATATTAATGGGACTGGACGGAAAACAGGAAACACTCTTTATTTTGTCCTGACGGCTTTCCGTACTTTAAGGTCTTCTTCCGCCCTCATGGTGTTTCCTGAAAATGGCTTCATCGACGGGGAGGGTTTATCCAACACGGTCGACCGCAGGGTGACCCTACATGATCCCAGCCGGGTCGCTTCCGAGTATTGACCAGGGTCGGGCACGATTGCGGCGGCGGTGGCGGGGAAAAGGCAGGGGAGGATGCGGTGTGGATGTTGGCGATCTGGCACGACGGCAAGGGGAAGACCGAGCGCAGACGCCATTGTTTTCAGCATCCTCCGCATTCTTACTCAGGGGCGGGTCGAGTTGAAGGACATTTGCCCTCTGTGGTCTGGAGGCAGCCCCCGCCGATTTACCAGCCGCCATAGCATAACGGGTTAAAAATCAGCAGTGACAGTCTGGGGGTTGGGGGGGGGGGGGGGTGGTTAAGAGGCCACAATGGGATTAACTGGAGCGTGCAGATATGGGAGGGTTGGGTTTCAAAGCGGAGCTGGCATGTTCGCGGCGGATGGGGAGACCACCTCGATATCGCACCCCCCCTCCCATAAATCAGCTGCATATTAGATTCAGGAAGGATAATGCTGCTGGTAATTGAATGAAGAATAGGAGAGAGCTTGGTGCTATTTAAAAAGCCAGCCGTGTAATTGAAGGAGGGCAGACTGTCGTCTGTAAAAATAGCGCGGTGATTGAGTGCGGAAATGCAAGCGCTTGCCGTCGTGAAAGCCATGCGGACGGCCGAGGAAAGTTCCCATCTTTTTGTCCAATCTGGTTGTTCCGGTGTAAACCAAAAACCCTACCGGCACCAGTGACCTAGTGACCAGCTCAGAGCTGGGGACTAATGCTGATTCTCACTATGCCAGGTCCTAAACTCTGCTTATGCTTTTGGAGGTTTCCTGAGGGCGGGGATTAGGTCATGTCCATAGCGACCCCCCCCCCAGCCAGTTTGCACTGCCCTTTCAGGTAAGCTGCCCTTTGTGAGAGCAGCGAACTTTTGCACTTGTATTTATGCGCCTAAACGGCATGTCGAACGTAAGCGGCTCTCGGTGGTTGTGCTTCTTGGGCCAGGGCCTCGCCGGTCACCCTCTGGAATGCAGGGGCAGCGTGGGGAGGGGGACACGGGGGCGGGTCACTGTATGCATCAGGAAGTGGGCCGTTCCCGGGAATGCTGCCTGCATTCCTCCTCGGGCAGAGGGACAGAGTGCAGGACGGGGATCCAGGCAGGGGAGGGGTGAACGCGGTCACACGGATCGCCGGTACGGACAGCCCCCCTCCGGCACACCGAGGACTTGGAGGTGAGCGTGCCGCTGTGTGCCATCCGGACTCTCTCGTAGCGCGCTGGTTCTGATCAGCATCGCCCGGGTTTGGCCATGCTGGTGCTGAATGACCCGCTTGCTTGGGATACTTAGTGTTTATCTGCCGGTAACACATGGAAAGCGGTGGGGGGGTCGTTTGCCGCAACGTTTGGCCGAAGCGCTGCACCCCCCTTCCGCTGCTGGGGGTGGTGACACTGGGTGGGGAGCGAGCCCTGGGCCCTCTGCGGGGGGTAGGGATCATGGGCAGGGATCTTCTCCCAGCTGCTCTCGCCTGGCCCTTTTTGTACCATATACTACATTTTCTCCCACCCGTCATGGAGGTCCTCTCTGGTGTCCGTCTGAAACCTGTACCCTCCTCGGCTTTTTCCTGACCGGGCTGGGGGCCGTCACTCGTCCCCGGCCTCACCGCAGCACCCAGTCGCCGCCCCCATGTCCGTGTGGAAAGGCAGACGGTGAGCGTGACGGTAATGAGCCCAGCAGGCCGCCCGGAGATTACAGGTTCCCTCCTGCTCTGGTTTTTATTACTTCTAAACGCTGTAAACGTCTCGGTGTGGAATATAAATTAATGGGCTGATCATTCAACTACGCCCCAGGGAGATATTTTGATCAGCTACTGTACAGTCTAACTGCGCACAGTATTCCTAGTGTTTGTACACCGGGCGTGTGGATTCGGTACGCATAAAGGCACGCCTTAGGGTTTGGCTCTGCACAGGTTTTACACACCCCCCCCCCACGGCAAACACGAATAAAGAGTGATAATGAAGAACCACAGTGGGATGGGGATGGCATGTTAATCAGCAGCAGCCCGTCCTACTTTAGCGCTGTAATTAGACGGAATCTTCCCCGTGGCCTTTCAGGGGAGCGCCTAACTCGATCCCGCGTGGCGAGCCGGAGGCAGGGGAGCGCCTAACTCGATCCCGCGTGGCGAGCCGGAGGCAGGGGAGCGCCTAACTCGATCCCGCGTGGCGAGCCGGAGGCAGGGGAGCGCCTAACTCGATCCCGCGTGGCGAGCCGGAGGCAGGGGAGCGCCTAACTCGATCCCGCGTGGCGAGCCGGAGGCAGGGGAGCGCCTAACTCGATCCCGCGTGGCGAGCCGGAGGCAGGGGAGCGCCTAACTCGATCCCGCGTGGCGAGCCGGAGGCAGGGGAGCGCCTAACTCGATCCCGCGTGGCGAGCCGGAGGCAGGGGAGCGCCTAACTCGATCCCGCGTGGCGAGCCGGAGGCAGGGGAGCGCCTAACTCGATCCCGCGTGGCGAGCCGGAGGCAGGGGAGCGCCTAACTCGATCCCGCGTGGCGAGCCGGAGGCAGGGGAGCGCCTAACTCGATCCCGCGTGGCGAGCCGGAGGCAGGGGAGCGCATAACTCGATCCCGCGTGGCGAGCCGGAGGCAGGGGAGCGCCTAACTCGATCCCGCGTGGCGAGCCGGAGGCAGGGGAGCGCCTAACTCGATCCCGCGTGGCGAGCCGGAGGCAGGGGAGCGCCTAACTCGATCCCGCGTGGCGAGCCGGAGGCAGGGGAGCGCCTAACTCGATCCCGCGTGGCGAGCCGGAGGCAGGGGGGCGCCTAACTCGATCCCGCGTGGCGAGCCGGAGGCAGGGGGGCGCCTAACTCGATCCCGCGTGGCGAGCCGGAGGCAGAGGGGTGCAGATGCTTCCGAGTCACACTCCGCTCTGCCTGGGTGTGGCGATTCCTCGCCATGCTATTTCGGCGCGTGTGCGTGCTTTAATCACAGCCCGGGCTTTGATGTCACTCTGCGCTGGGTATTTTTACTCTGAAGGTCAATTGCAGCTCGTCTCGGGGGTGTTACTTTCAGCACCTCCCCACAAGGCCTCCTCCATCTGACTCCCTGCTTTCCTCTCCCTTCTCTCCCCAGCTTCGGAAAGCGTTCCGCAGGCAGCCTCAGGCGTGGGTGCGAGTGCATCGTCCTGGAACCTTCCGAGATGATCGTGGTGAGTCCCTCTGCCCTGCTCTGCCCCCATTTGGCCAGGTGGTGGGGGAGTAAACATAGCCCCGGTGCTGTCAGCAGGCCTCGGGGCGCATGGGGGGGTGGGGGGGGTGGTTGTTAAGGTTCGTGTTCTCATTTGCTCACTGTTTCGAGCCTCAGGCAGCTGGTATTTGCCCTGAACCTACCGCTAGCGTGCATGTGTTGAGCCTCTGACTCCCCATCTCTGTCCTCGTGACCAACGGAAAGATGGCTCCGGTGTACAGGCATGTTCTGCCTGCTAGATGCTGATCACACCACAGACTATTTCGGGATCTCCGGCAGTTGCCATAGCAGCAGAGGGTTCAGGGGAGAGATGCTGTGGTGCAAGGGGAGTGTAAAGGAGAGGCTGAGAGCTCAGGTTTGTCCCTGGACAGGCCTGCTGTAACAGGGCCCCCAGTGCTCTGGGGGCAGGCCGTCTGAGCGACCCCATGATTGGTCTCAGCGGTGTGCTCTTTGTTTACATCTCACTCTGGGTCAGGCTGCGGGGGCCCATGGTGAGGCCTGCCCTCTCACTCACCTCTCTGTCCCATTTAGATTGACTACATGGATGAAAATGAAGAGTACTTCCAGCGGCAGGCGTCCTACCGACAGTCTCGCAGAAGATTCCGGAAGATTAACCAGAAAGGAGAGCGGCAGACGATCATGGACACGGTGGAACCATACCCCATGGGGAAGGCCCAGCCCGCGGGGAAGCCCCCACTGCCTCGCGGGTATCACACGGTGAGAGGCCGCCCTCTGCCTCTGGCGTACCGCGCGGTGAGAGGCCGCCCTCTGCCAGGGAAAGGCCTGCTTTTCTTTACCTCACCTCTCTGTTGTCCTAAAGGCATGAGGCTGTAATTAGGGAGAATTCTCGGTGTTAATTGGTGAATGTGTCCAGTTCAGTGCAGTCTGGTCTCCAGGAGGGGAAACTGACTGATTGCTGGTTCCAAGCGTGTCTGCATGCTCAGGCGTTTCCGGTGCGTCTGACTCTCCCTCAAGTTAATAACAGCCAGCATGTGTGTCTCAATTGGAGGTGATCCCCAGGGCCCCCCCCTCGCTGGTGTCTGACAGCTCTGCAATTGTTGCCCCACATTCATCCCTTTACGCATCCAAGCAGAGACCCCTTTTGACACGGAAAATCCGTGGAATTATGTGAAATTTCTCTGGAGCAGAAAATGCTGGACTTTCTCATGCTCCATAGCAGCCGATCCTACGCACATGCAAAGGTGCACATTGCCGTCTGCAGGCAGGGGGATGCCTAACTGAGCACAGGTGCAGCCCGGCTACCGGTTCCTCTATATTTACGGACGACCGCTGTTTGGGTGGGTCTGTCCCTCAGCAGTCAGTGACTCCTCGAAGCCAAGCCGCCAGGGAGGCATGGGACAGTTGCCGGAATAATCCCTTCTGAGATACCCTGGGTCTTTTCCATATTTCATTTAGTCACATTCAAAGGATTTTCTCCAAATCTGTTCCACATTAAAAGATGCTTTTTCTTTATTTACTGCATGATAATTGTGATGCAAATTCAGGTGTTTCTTCTGTAACTTCAGCTTGTGTGACTCGCTTCCCACAGATCCCCTTGTCACTTTAGTTATTAGAATCGTGTGGTGTCCGTCCTCCGTGCCACATCGACGTCTGCGAAACTGTCAAAACTCTGTTTGTCTCTCTCCCTGCCTTACTCTGCGTCTCTCTCTCTTTTTACTTTGATTATCTCTGTTACTCTGTGTTTCTCTCTCTCTCCCTCTCTCTCTCTATGTTAGTCTGTTTCTCTCTTTTACTCTGTTTTACTCTCTCTCTCTGTGACTGTTTCTCTCTCTCTCTCTTAGTCTGTTTCTCTCTTTTACTCTTTTACTCTTTCGCTCTCTCTCTGTTACTGTCTTTCTCTCTCTCTCTCCACATTTCCATCTTTCTCGCTCTATTTGTATCTCTCATTTCTTGTGTCTATCCTCCTCTTGTTTATCACATCAGTAAAGGCGCAGAGGTTATTAACTTTATTTTATTAGCATTATTACACACTTTAAACAGTCTGAGTAATGGATATTTCCCATAGCAATAAAACGACAAGTCTTGTACAGGATAAACAGAGGACCCTATGGTATCATTAATAATAACTAAAGCACTCGCTGTAATTATGACCTTGTTTCCTGGTGTATTGAAGATCCGTCTAATTGAGGGGATCTTACTCATAACTGAATGTTTACAGGGCTTGTTACCCCCGATTTAAGACCCCCTCATTAAGTCTCCATTTAATTCTGATGAGTGTCAGCCCGTGGGAATGAGTGTATGGCCTGTGCCTCCCCCCACGGAGTTCGTGGGGGCTGTAACGTGATAGTTTTGCGGCGCACTGCACCTGTTCCACAGAAGTCCGAATGAAGCCTGATTGAAGCGCAGCGCTGCTTCATAACCGTGTCGATGGAGAGCGCAGTGGGTCTGCAGGCACTGCCCTCGAGCCCCTTCGGGCTGCTGCCGGGCCTGGTCTGTTCTGCTTTCTTTCGCCTGCTGGTGGAGTTCCGGCTCCGTGCTCCATGCCAGCCGTCTCTCAGGAATCCTCCAAGCCAGCTGTTAGTTTTATCCAAGTTTTCTGAAATGCAGCACTGCCGTTTGGGCACTGTACACTCATGTGGCTCTTCTCGCAGGCCTGCCCCCTTGGCTCTTCTTGCAGCCCCGCCCCCTCGCAGCCCCGCCCCCTCGCAGCCCCGCCCCCTCGCAGCCCCACCCCTCGCAGCCCTGCCCCCTCGCAGCCCCGCCCCCTTGCAGCCCCGCCCCCTCGCAGCCCTGCCCCCTGGCTCTTCTCACAGCCCCGCCCCCTCGGTGCTTCTCGCAGCCCTGCCCCCTCACAGCCACGCCCCCTCGGCTCTTCTCGCAGCCACGCCCCCTCGGCTCTTCTCGCAGCCACGCCCCCTCGGCTCTTCTCGCAGCCACGCCCCCTCGGCTCTTCTCGCAGCCACGCCCCCTCGGCTCTTCTCGCAGCCCTGCCCACGCACCTTTGTTTTGCTTTTCTCCTCGTTTCCTTCCCCATCTCCGCTGCCTCGCCTGTTTCTGAGCTGAGCTGCCAGCCCCCAAAGCACATGAGGAAGTCCCCTTTCCCGTCGGCCAGCTTGGGTAGGAAGTTCACCAGCCCCTCGGTTTGCCCCCTGGCCTTCCGTGATTAGCGTGGGAATTTTCACCACCAGCACGAAGGCGGGATAACTGCGCAAACAGGAGTTTGGCTGTTACTGATGTGGAATTCCTGACCTCACTGGGATGCAAAGAGCAGCTGAGGGTACAATTACTGTATGGAGGGACATGAGTGACCGGCTGCAGTCCATCCATCCATGTATCCATATTGCTGGTATATTGTAAATTATGCTGAGGGAATTATTTGGGATTGATTCAGAAGTGTCTGCTTAATGAATGAGGCTCAGCAGTGCCTGGTGTCAGGCAGCCTGGCAGGTCATTAAGAGTAAGGGTGATCATCTCGTGGGGGTTACAGGCTTGCCACATCTCTTTTATCCTCAACAAATAAAAACACTGTTATGCATAGATGGCTTTTGTAGGGCAGACAAAGCCTGAATGTGATTACTTTGTCACTGGTAGGAAACAGCGGCTTGAGCAAATGGTGACGCTTGACCTAGAAGCTGCAGCCTGTATGAAATAATGAGAGCTTGGGGTCATTAAGGCAAGCTCAGCCAGCTACTGGGGACAAGGGTCTCGCTCAAGGGCGTGGATTTGGGATGTAAACCCACGACCTTCTGGACACGAGATGAGAACTGTAACCCCCAGTGAGCTGGGCACTGCACCCTTCACCGTCCATCTGAAGGGCCCAATCTGCAGTGATGTTCACGCGGCCTGTCAGATTGGCTGTTTGTCAGCATGACGCAGTGCTTTGCTTTGCCTACCTAATTTAGTGGTGGGAACGTGGCTGCTGTTCCCGGGTCGAGCAGCGCCTGCCCCGGTCTGTGCAGCATCACATGGTGTGTTCATCTCCGTATTGGTGTGGCGGCATCAGCTGATCCGTGTACATATTTCCATGTTGGAATGACGTCCGGAATGATGTCCAGTCCCAAACCCTCTTGACTTGTTTGACGGGCTTTTTGCATGCTCTTTGGCACATGCTAGCGTCCTCAGGGGCATCCCCATGCTGGCCCTCCTCCATCCTCTTGGCCCTCCCTCTCACTCCACTCCCTGGCCTCCAACCCCGCCACCCGGCCCGGATGCTTGACCGTGCCACGATTGGCCGTGGGTTAAAAGGCCAAGAGATTCGCTCAATGAAGCCATCGCACCACAGCGGCTGCCCGTGATTGATGAGGGGGCCGGGGGCTTTGGCCAGAGTGCAGGCACATTGCAGGTGGGTGGCTGTAGCTTAAGGCACCCCCGCGCCCCCATGACATCAGCGAGCATAGAGCTGCATACTGTCAGCCCAGACAAGGCACACCTCCCCCTTCAGGAGGCCGCCTTGGGGAGTCACTCCTGAAGGGTCTGTCTGGGAACACCCATCTTCCTTTCCCCCCAAAATGACAGGCGATGGGGCCCTATAATGCCAGAAAAAGCCTATTCTCCTTGGTTGCTATGCCAACTGCCGGCAGCCCTGGTCCCCCTGAACACCAGGCGTGTTAATGACCTCATGTTAGCGGGAGGGTTTGGGGCGGAGGATCATTCCCTCTCCCCCGCATGGTACCCTGCAATCTCCCAAAGTGCAGTGACAGGATGGTAGGCTTTCTTTGACTGCTCTCTGCTCTCAGCAGCTGGGGGGCTGTCCCTATTCACACCCCTCCCCCTCCCCTCACTGGCCAGTGGATGGGTACTGTTTACAGTGCGGAGGGGGCAACCGGGGTGGGGACTGTACTCAGTTCCGGGCTGAGTGGGGGGCGACCACAAAGCCCTGAGCCCAGGTTACATTTGGGGGGGGGGGGAGACCAGGAGATAGATAGATAGAGAGAGAGAGAGAGAACAAGGGAGAGCACATGAGAGAAACAGAGAGAGAGAAGGAGGGAACAGAGAGAGAGAGAGAGAGAGAGAGACAGAAGGTGACAACGCATGAGAGAGAGAGAGACAGAAGGAGACAGTGCATGAGAGAGAGAGAAAGGAGAAAACACATGAGAGAGAGAGACAGAAGGTGGGAGCGCGAAAGAGAGAGAGCTTGTCAACGTGCCGACAGCCATTTTACTCTCTTTTCTTTTTTTTTTTAAAATGTAAAAATCTCAGCAATAGTTTTATCTGGCCGATTAGCCAGAGTGCTTCCATTACGGAGCATGTGGGGATGCAGCGCGGCGTGAACGTAACACACTGTGCGTCTGCGCAGACCCTGGGGGCAGGACCAGGCTGACGCACGCCACGGCCGCCATCACTGGCTCCCCACAGCTGCGGGACCCCTCCCTCCCTGCTGGAGGTGCTGAGCGTAGCCAGACAGCTGCGAGGAGGACAGGGAGAGAGGGAGCGCAAGAGAGGGAGAGCAAGAGAGAGGGAGAGAGAGACGAAGCAGGATGTTAGAATTGCACGCACCATACACTGGTTCATTATGAAACCATTAGCTGACACTGCCAGCCATGGAGTCCTGGGCCAGCAAGACAGGAATCCTGTAAGTACGGGGACCCCCCCAGTGATTCACGGGCAGACGGGGGCGTAGATCTCGGCGTGTTGCTGGCAAATCGATCCTTCTGGTCCGCCGTTGCACGGGTGAGTGAGCGACGGCGATCTGCTGGGGCTGGGCAACGCGGTCGGCAGTCCGGAGCCTCGACGTGGAGCGGTGTTCGTGCTTGTTGTGATGCGCGGCCCGTCGACGCTCTTGGGAAATGTCTGCTGACAGATGATGCGTCCTGAGCGAGGGGGCTGCGCGCTGGCGGCGCTGAGGGTGCTTGCAGTGGCTCTGCGTTTCACCGGGTTTTTTTTAAACAGGGACGATGCTAAGGGTTGCGCTCTGTCTGTCTCCCTGAGTGGAGGCGTCCGTGGGAGGCAGTGACATCGCTGCTTGGCACTTCGCGTGATCTGTCAGGTCCCCGGCTGCACCTCGGGTCCGTGTTCCTGCGTCCATCCTGCGCGCATAAATTAGCCTGCCGGCGTCTGAGGTGTAATTAGCACATGATCACGGACTCGCGTGCTGGTGTGCATCCAGGGCTCTGCACAGAAAATGGAGGTTTGTGTACCTTCTGAACGGAGCCTTTCACCGCTGCGGGGGCCTCCCTGCGTGCCACTGCGCTGTTTCCCTGTTCCTGTGTGTCTCTCTGTCTTACAGTCATATAAAGATGTTTGCTTAGTCATGTCTCCACCAGGCATCTTGCCTCACAGGCAGCATCAAGGACTTTATGTCCGGCCGTGTTCGGCAGTTCTGGCAGAATGCGGTCCCTGCCCGGCCCGGTCCCTCCTTGGAGCCCCGTACTTGCTTCACGGCGACCTTCACGGCTGTGTAGGTGCGATTTCCGTCTAGTAAGGAGGCCCTTCGATGGCCCTTTGGCATGTGTCCCCTGCGTTGGCCTTTGTGAAGTTGGATACCTGAAACTGGTTCATGTCCTGGGGGCTGTGCTGTTTTACCTGGGGAGGAAACTTACAATAATTCAGCATTTATTTACCAGATAAAGAATTAGCTTTTTTTGTGGGGGTGAGGGTGAGCTAGTTATTGGAGCTGTTGAAATTGAGGATCTGCTCTTGGGGTCGGGGCCTATGGTGACAATGGTGGTGGGATTCGAACCAACAAGTTTCTGAGTTATAATTTGAGTGATAATTTGTGAATTGAGTCTGAGAAAGACGAGGTGAATTTCAGAGGTTTTTGGTGCCATTTGTCGGCCACTCAAGGATGTGGTTTTTTGGGGGAGAGATGTCTGTGGAGCACTACGCTCTCAAAGCAAGTCTCACGGGGACCGACTGCCACTCCCCAGGCCTGAAACCTGAGAGCACCCGGCTGGGCCCTGACGTCATTTCACTTTACAAGGTTATTGAAAGATCAATGTCTGGCGTTTGTTTGTTAATCGCCTCCGTGTGTCCAAAGCAAATGGTGCATGTTCTGTGGCTGTTTCCTGACGAGCGCAGGAGAGTGGTGGCTGTATAAATGGCCTGTCCAAGCTGACTGTGAAGCATGGAGCCGCCATTAAAGGTCGTTACCGGCTTCTGAGAATAAATGCTGGATTTTATCAGCATGCCGTACCAGTCGGGCACCGCTCTCTTCTTGTTAATCATCAGTAAACACTCAGCTGTCTTCGACCATGCATGTGGTGTGTCATCTGCTAGATGTTCCCTGGTGGTGCACACTAGAGACTGCACAATTACATGGTATCCATGCTGGTGTGTCGAACGGTGAGTTGGGTTGCAATGCCATAACGTGGCGTGTTTGTCATGAATTTTGGGCCAGGTAGAGTGACCGGCATTAGGTGGGTGAGTAAGTTTCTGGGCTATTGATGTTTTACCCCAAGACTCTGCGGATCAGCCTGATGACTGAAAGCAGCCCCTCACTTAGCCGGCTAAAGGTTTCGACTGAATTTCAGCCTTCAGTCTCGGCTGCTTCCGCATGTGGCGTCAGGGAATCTCAGGAGTGTTGCCGTTTCCCCCCAAGACTCAAAAAAACCATCGGAGCACAGGGGACATTAGCTCACATCTCCGTTAATCGCTCAGAGCAGGTCTGATGGACGGGTGGCTGGGCCCCTTGGGGGATGGAAGGTGGTGCTGGAGCAAGAGCGCAGCTTTGTCCTGGGGGCGGGGGCCCGATCACATGGCCTGCTGACATTTCCTTGTTGACCGGCCTCACTGTTGGTTTTTCTGCTTCTTAATGCCGTCTTCTGGCAGGATTTTCTCCAGGGGATTACAGTCACAGCCTCACGTCATTGCTTTCGATTTTCTCCGGAGATTTGAGCTGGAAGGAAATTGCGTGTTAAGCTTTGGGGGAAAAAAACGTGTGAAGACACGTTTCCTCCCATTATTTTTAGAGGTGTTATTTGGGGTAATTTCACAATCCTTGAATAATAAGCAGGACTTATGAAGTAGAGCTTCACTGACTCTCTTTCTTTCATGCAGACCTTCTGTCGATCTTAGTTAATTTTAAATGTCTTTTTCTTTTAATAAAAGGCTTTCTGAGAATGTGCTGCTAGGTTGTCTTTGACACATATGAGCAGTGGAGTGATGCTGTAATACGGGGGCTGATATTGATACGTGGGGTTTGCTTGGGCACCTAAGTGGGGCTGGCGACCTCTGACCGCGCATCTAACCGAGACCCGAGGCCTCTGACCGCAGCCTCTATCTGCAACCCAGACCCTCTAACCGAGACCCGAGGCCTCTGACCGCAGCCTCTATCTGCAACCCACACCCTCTAACCGAGACCCGAGGCCTCTGACCGCAGCCTCTATCTGCAACCCAGACCCTCTAACCGAGACCTGTGCCCTCTGACCGCAGCCTCTATCTGCAACCCAGACCCTCTAACCGAGACCCGAGGCCTCTGACCGCAGCCTCTATCTGCAACCCACACCCTCTAACTGAAACCTGTGGCCTCTGACCGCAGCCTCTATCTGCAACCCACACCCTCTAACCGAGACCCGAGGCCTCTGACCGCAGCCTCTATCTGCAACCCACACCCTCTAACTGAAACCTGTGGCCTCTGACCGCAGCCTCTATCTGCAACCCACACCCTCTAACCGAGACCTGTGCCCTCTGACTGCAGCCTCTATCTGCAACCCACACCCTCTAACCGAGACCCGAGGCCTCTGACCGCAGCCTCTATCTGCAACCCACACCCTCTAACTGAGACCTGTGCCCTCTGACCGCAGCCTCTATCTGCAACCCACACCCTCTAACCGAGACCCGAGGCCTCTGACCGCAGCCTCTATCTGCAACCCACACCCTCTAACCGAGACCTGTGCCCTCTGACCGCAGCCTCTATCTGCAACCCACACCCTCTAACCGAGACCCGAGGCCTCTGACCGCAGCCTCTATCTGCAACCCACACCCTCTAACTGAAACCTGTGGCCTCTGACCGCAGCCTCTATCTGCAACCCAGACCCTCTAACCGAGACCCGGGCCCTCTGACCGCAGCCTCTCTCTGCAACCCACACCCTCTAACCGAGACCCGAGGCCTCTGACCGCAGCCTCTATCTGCAACCCAGACCCTCTAACCGAGACCCGAGGCCTCTGACCGCAGCCTCTATCTGCAACCCACACCCTCTAACTGAGACCTGTGGCCTCTGACCGCAGCCTCTATCTGCAACCCAGACCCTCTAACCGAGACCCGGGCCCTCTGACCATGCCTCTGATCGCAGCCTCTATCTGCAACCCACACCCTCTAACCGAGACCTGTGGCCTCTGACCATGCCTCTATTCATGACTTCTAACTGCGACCCGCACCCTCTGAGTGAAACCTGTGGTCTCTAGCCGCCATTCGCACCCTCTGACTGAGACCTGTGGCCTCCAACCACGATCCATGGCGTCTAACCACGCCTCTCCTGCCACCCAGCTCCCCGCTGACTTCGCCAAGCATCATCTGGCCGACGGCCTCCACCCTCAGGTGACCCATGTGACCTCCAGCCACTCAGGATGTAGCATCACCAGTGACTCTGGGAGCAGCAGCCTGTCAGATATTTACCAGGTAAGCACCACCACCCTTAACCCATAAACAGACCATAAAAAAGACATTTAAAAGACAGTAACAATAAATAATATCTGGCAATAAACGGCGAGGATGTCAGATAAAGAATTGTGTGGAAATAACTCTCAGATAAATGCATTAAAAAAGAATGATGGCGTTTAAGGCTGTGCTGCAAGTTCCCTGGCCAGTGAAGCACCTACAGTGTGTTCGTAAGCACTGTCTCACCAGCCAGCTGATGAACATCAGCCACACTTTGGTCCAGTCTCTTGTGACTGAAGTGCAACTGATGCATTCGCCGTACCTTGCGACTTGATTGGCTGAGAGCCCCTAGTGGGTCCCCCCCCCAGTACTGCCCATGGGGTCCTCCAGGTCTGTCTCTGCTCTT
This sequence comes from Brienomyrus brachyistius, assembly GCF_023856365.1. Classification (NCBI taxonomy): domain Eukaryota; kingdom Metazoa; phylum Chordata; class Actinopteri; order Osteoglossiformes; family Mormyridae; genus Brienomyrus; species Brienomyrus brachyistius. The sequence continues at coordinate 4,974,688 of NC_064544.1, read as the reverse complement.
GATCAGGGCACCATCTGCTTTCCCCCGCTAATCCGCCCTCAGTTCCTTCACCGGTAGACGCATGCGTGACCCCCCCCCCTCCCGCATGCCGCCGCCGGTAACCGGATGGATGGCCATCCATGTTAGGCGACCGTGACTCTCACTTCCAGGTCCGAGGGCTTCCTCTGTGTTAATCGGCAGCCGGCGGCTCACACTGTGGTTCTGACATGCAGATCAGTATGCAGGAGGGGTCTCTGCTGAACACCGGCGTCGTTTGGGTCGCGGCCCCTGTAGCAGTGTGACCATTTTTGCACTTTATATCAACTTACTTGCACCCCCCCCCCCCCCACCCTGGTCTTTCATATGTTGAGTGAAACTCAGCTTTAAACTGTACGCCACCCTTAACCCCCACCCCCCTCCCTGAACGATTCAGGAGAGAATGGAAACCGCACAGCTTGGATCCGCGGGCGACGCGTCCCACACCCTCCTGAAGTGTGAATTTCTTGCGCATTGCGCTTTACGCCCCCCCGTCATGAGAAAGACGGCAGCTCCCCCCCCCCCCCCCCCCCCCCCACTGCTAGACCGCTCTGGGGCCGCCCCACGCACCAGCCCCGGCTCCTGGTTAAATCCCCAAATCACTCCTTCAGATGGCTTAGAGGCTGGTCCAAGAGCAGCACGTTTAAAAAATAATAGCGCAGCCTTCCGGCGTGATGGACGACGCCCAATTATAGATAAGGCCACTCTGCTGAGGGTCCCGGCGTCTGTGAGCCTTAATTAGCGGCGAGACAATGCGTGTCGGCCACTAAGGGATCCCGTCTGCTTGCACGCTGCCTGCAGGAAGCGGCAGCCTAATCGTATGCAGCGTGCGTCTGCGTAAACATGCTTTTTGCCGTCGTTCATTTGCAGTGCTTAGTATCGATGGGATTCTTAAACTAAAAATGTTGCCATATTGGTCCTCGTACATCTGTGTAATTAGTCCTGAAACATTTATCCTTTACATTAATTTTGCAGATGTTTTTATCCGGCGTAGTGCGTTTTTGAGAAAGCAGACTCTCACTGTCCCTGGAGTATTTGGGAGTGACGATCACTGTGCTGACCCTGGCATTTGAACCAGCAATATTCCTATCACAGTCCTAACCCACGAGCCACACGCCACACATCTTTGCTATTACAGAGAAGCAAGACGTGTCTCGAGTCAGCCAGGGTGTGGGGCGTTAACCGGGGAAGCTGTGTTGCAGGGTAGTTTTGAATGGCTCAGTTCATAGGCCTTTGTAGAAATTTTGGCATTGTGCTCAGGTGAGGAGAACTTGGTTTTAAACCGTTTAGTACTGGGGAGATGGGGCCTGTGTTTGTCAAGCAGACGTTCACTTTAAATCATGTACAGGAGCTCTGGCTTCAGAAGGGTGTACATATAGAGCGGGGACCCCAGATTTCCTATGTATGTATCCTATGTAAGGCCTATGTTCCTCTTTTTGTAAGGACGACAGAGATGTATTTTAAAATATAAGCGGGCTGGGCTTGCGTGTATCACGGCCTGCATGTAGCACGACCTGGGTGTAGCAGCAGGCTGGGCTCGAGTGTAGCACGGCCTGGGCGTAGCAGTGGGTTGGGCTCGGGTGAAGCACGACTTGGGCATAACGTGCTGGACTCGGGTGTAGCACGACCTGGGTGTAGCAGCAGACTGGGCTCGGGTGTAGCACGGCCTGGGCATAGCAGTGGGCTGGGCTCGGGTGAAGCACGACTTGGGCATAACGTGCTGGACTTGGGTGTAGCACGGCCTGGGTGTAGTAGCGGACTGGGCTCTGGCATAGCAGCAGGCTGGGCTTGGGTGTAGCACGATTGGTGTTGCAGCGTGCTGAACTCGGGTGTAGCACGGCCTGGACGTAGCAGCAGGCTGGGCTCGAGTGTAGCACAGCCTAGGCATAGCAGTGGGCTGGGCTCGGGTGTAGCACAGCCTGGGCGTAGCAGTGGGCTGGGCTCGGGTGAAGCACGACTTGGGCATAACGTGCTGGACTCGGGTGTAGCACAGCCTGGTTGTAGCAGCGGACTGGGCTCTGGCATAGCAGCAGGCTGGGCTTGGGTGTAGCACGATTGGTGTTGCAGCGTGCTGAACTCGGGTGTAGCACGGCCTGGACGTAGCAGCAGGCTGGGCTCGAGTGTAGCATGTCCTGGGTGTAGCAGCAGGCTGGGCTCGGACGTAGCAGCAGGCTGGGCTCGGGTGAAGCACGTCCTGGGTGTAGCAGCGGGCTGGGCTCGGGTGTAGCAGCAGGCTGGGCTTGGGTGTAGCACGACTGGTGTTTCAGCGTGCTGAACTCGGGTGTAGCACAGCCTGGACGTAGCAGCAGGCTGGGCTCGGGTGTAGCATGTCCTGGGTGTAGCAGCGGGCTGGGCTTGGGCGTAGCATAAGGTGGCCTGTGTGTGATGTGGTCGGCTATGCTGAGAGTTCCCCCAAACAGAAACAGGCTGCATTCTGCTTGTCTTGCTGATGGGGTTGATTTCTGCACCTAAGCCCATCTCCCCGGCTTTGCCTCCATCTGCTCTTGTTGGCAGAAGTCATTGATGCTGGGAAAGTGAGAATCTTTAACACTAATAACTACTCTGTAGGTGGGTATTAGCTGCAGGCTTAAATTAGCCGAGTGCAGTGATGACGTTTTCTAGAAATCTCAGGTGGGATTCCGTAGCGCCGGAGTTGAGCTGCATGATGGCTGCTTATGGTTATTCATGCCGACTGGGTCTGCATTGACCTGATGATGAAGGTTTATAAGCCATGTCTGTCCACATTAATATGAGAAACTTTCATTTCAGATTTTTTTTTAAGTGTCATGTTGGGTTGATTTGGTCAATGCTCACGACTCTATACATTTTGCAGAGTTACTCTTCTCGACGTGTAGTTTTGCTCCAGTTAGCTGCATTACTTTAATTTAGCAGGCAGTTTTATACAAACCAGGGTACATTGCAAACAGCAAAAAGGGGGGTCCGACAGCCCCTGGAGCAGTCCGGGGTCAAGGGCCTTGTTTGGCCCAACGGTGACATTACTGTGCTGACCCTGGGATTTGAAATGACGACCTTCCGATCACAGACACTACATCTTAGCATGCTCAGTCACCGGAGTGTCACTGCTCTCTCTGCCGACCCCACCCCAGGCCACGGAAAACGAGCCAGGAGATATGGACCTCAGCGGCCTCCTCGAGACGGCCGTGGACTCTGAGGAGGACGACGACGAGGAAGACATCGAGCGGGCCTCCGACCCCCTGATGAGCCGGGACATCGTGCGTGACTGTCTGGAGAAGGACCCCATGGACAGGACAGACGACGACATTGGTGAGTCTGTGCAGTAAGTGCCCTGATGTGGCTCACATGCCGGCAAAGTCGTGATGCGGCGTGCAGGTGCGTCATAGTCAGATCGGAATGCTAAAGAGATCGGCGAATCAGCTTAGCAGGTGCCAGGCACGCTAACCCAGCTAATATGGCAATGGAGGCCAAATGCTGTATGGAGAATGTACTGACTGGAGGACTATAGTGCAGCCGGTGGTGATCAGGTTCGCGTGTGCTGTCAGTGGGTGTGGCTTCCGGTCACATGTGACATTTTGTGCGTCGGACGGCCCTCCTCAGCCATCACGTTTTCTAGGTAGCCCCCCCGATCTCGGCCACAGCACTCTGCATGGGTCACCTCTGCATGAAAGCAGCACGGCGCTCAGCCACGGCTAATCTACCTTTTAACTGCATAATTCAGCACTGAATAATCAAGGGTGCGGCCTCTGGGGGGCAGTGTGGTGCAGGATTCATCCCCGCAGCCGGAGGGCTGAGATCGTATGTGGGCATTGTACCCCAGATGAAATGCTTCACGGCTAACAATGGGCAGCCACAGCAGAGCATGCCGACTGAACCTTTCCCTCCCATTGATCTCATTAGTAACGTTTTGTGGGGGGGGGGGGGGGGGGCGGGCCTCAGTCCTGCTCTTTATGGCTGCTGTGCTCATTTCCTGGTGTGTCAGCATGCTGTTCCCTTAGGCGCGGCGTATCATTACATTTAGAAGTCATTTAAAATCTAATTTAAATGGAATCAACAGGAAGGAGTGATATTCCAGAAGGTAGGCGAGTGGACGGGAATGATGTCATGAGGCATGTATCACTGGGTGATGCAGATGTTGAGCTGTGGACGGAGATGATCTCGAGGGATGTTTCGCTGGAAGATGTTGAGCTCTGGCTTTTGATCCTGATGTTTAGCTGCTTCTCCCACCACAGAGCAGCTCCTGGAGTTCATGCACCAGCTGCCAGCATTCGCCAACATGACCATGTCCGTGCGGAGAGAGCTGTGCGCTGTCATGGTGTTCGCCGTGGTGGAACGTGCCGGAACCATCGTGCTCAACGACGGGGAGGAGGTGAGCGGGCCGCCATGTGCCCTGGTCCACGTTGGGGTCACTGAGCACTGTCGAGGGCCTGGCCCACGTTCCAACCACACCCTAGCTGTGCTGCATCCTTTCGCTTCACGTTGATTGTCTCTGTCTCCTGACTCAGCTGGACTCCTGGTCAGTGATCCTGAACGGTTCTGTAGAGGTGACTCACCCAGACGGGAGGACCGAGATCCTCTGCATGGGCAACAGCTTTGGTGTCTCGCCTACCTTGGAGAAGGAGCTCATGAAGGGGGTCATGAAGACAAAGGTGGATGACTGCCAGGTGAGACTGCCGTCCTGGAGGCCGGCGGCCTGCAGTGTGGATGCGGTGTAGATGCATCGCGTCGAAGGTCGCCTTGCAGAAAATGCGGGCTGGCATTCCTCTCTGACTTCCTGTTTTTGAAGGGATCCATCGAAGGCTTCCTACTGAATGATGAGCTCTGTCTGCTGTAGTTTGTGTGCATAGCCCAGCAAGACTACTGCTGCATCCTCAACCAAGTGGAGAAGAACATGCAGAAGGTGGAGGAGGAGGGCGAGATCGTCATGGTGAAAGAGCACCGCGAGCTGGACCGCACCGGCACCCGGAAGGGCCACATCGTCATCAAGGTCTTGCAGAAATCCCGGCCTCCCTTAAGGCATGGCTGCTTAGCGCCACTAGGGGTCTCACCGCCAACCACCCTTTCTCCTACAGGGCACTGCGGAGAGACTAACCATGCACCTGGTGGAGGAACACTCCGTGGTAGACCCCACCTTCATTGAGGACTTCCTACTTACCTACCGGACCTTCCTCTCTAGTCCCATGATCGTGGGCAAGAAGCTTCTCGAGTGGTTTAATGATCCCAGCTTACGGGATAAGGTATGTCATGTGACACACGCTCCTTCAGGGCAACCGAGGGCAGTTTTTTTTAATAACCCGAATAAGTACATTTGTTGTCAGAAGTCTGACTCAACTCAAGAGGCAAACATGCATATATTATTGCAATAAAAATATGAGTTTATGAACTTAAAATGAGAGATTTATGAGTGCAAATGTTGTTTTTTTCTCAAGGTGACACGGGTAGTTTTGTTGTGGGTGAACAATCATTTCAACGACTTTGAAGGAGACGCGCCGATGACTCGCTTCCTGGAGGAGTTTGAGAACAATCTGGAAAGAGAGGTCTGTCGCCCCGTCTGCCTGGGGCGCCGTGCCGCTCCGTGTCTCTGTGAATGACGGCCGACGCGCCTCATCGGTCTTTATTCTGAACAATAACAGAAAATGAGCGGCCACCTGAGACTGCTGAACATCGCCTGTGCCGCCAAGGCCAAGCTGCGGGTGCTGACCCTGACCAAGCCGTCCCGCGAGGCCCCACTGCCCTTCACGCTGCTGGGCGGCTCTGAGCAGGGCTTCCGCATCTTCGTGGACAGCGTGGAGGCGGACAGCAAGGCGGCGGAGGTCGGCCTCAAGCGAGGAGATCAGGTGTGGCTCTCATGTCTCCCTCCCCATCTGAGAAGGCTGGTCGCGCTGTGGTTTCTCTGGTTTTACTGGTTTTATCCTACTTGCCGTACGTCTGGCTTTTAGAGGTTTTCCTTAGGGGGTTTCTCTTCGGAAGATCCTTCCTATTCATGGAATTTGCGCTTCAGCGTTTGCCTGCAGTGAGGCCCGGTGCTTCTCCGCACACTCTGCCGTCCTGACATTTGGAGATAACGTCAGGCTTTCCAGCTGGCTGCCCTTTCATCACTCTGTTATCTAGTCCCCGAAATGGCTGCTTATCAGTGAGCATTAATGTGAGGCTGTGCTCCTTGGGGGGGCTGTGCTCTAATGAGGGGGCAGGAAACGCCACACGGAGAGTCAAAGGGGGGCTCGACCTTCATCCTGGCTAGGCTCCGCCCTGATCCCTCTTCTCCCTTAGATCCCCTAGAAGATCTAAGAGGTGTTTCTTCACATGCTGCGGATTCGTAATCCCTGTCTCGTCTCCCCTCGCAGATACTGGAGGTTAACGGGCAGAGCTTTGAGAATGTGCCGCTGTCAAAAGCCAGCGAGATCCTGAAGAACAACACTCACCTGTCTATCACTGTGAAAACAAACCTGTTAGGTGAGCTTGGACTCTGGACCACTGCTGGTGGCCAGTTGGGGTCATGTCTCCCAATGCTGATGGCTGACCAAAGCCCATTTTGGCCATATTTATTCTAGTAGATTCTTACCAGAATGCAGCAAGTTCCAAAGACTAGTTGATGTATTACACTTTTAAGAAAATTAGGATGTCTTAGCTTTTTTTAGTTCCTTGTATATGAGGAGGGGCTGTTTATCTTATTTTATAGATAGTGCTCAACTGTCTGTCATTTTCTGCCATAATGCATTGTTGTCTGACTGCAGTATTCAAGGAGCTCCTGACCATGCCAGTAGAGGAGAAGAACACGGGTCCACATCTCCCCAAGATCGGGGACATCAAGAAGGGCAGCCGCTACTCCATCCCTGACCTGGCCATGGACGTGGAGCAGGTCATGAGCCTCGAGAAGGCCAACAAGAAGGCCAAACCCAACACCGTCATCAGCAAGAACAAGCTTAAGAAGATCTTCGACAAGACGCGCATCAGTATTCTGCCCCAGAAGCCATACAGGTGAGCAGGAGAGCCCTTCTGAATTCACCCTCACGTGTCTTTCATTTCTGAGGTTTAGGTCCCTTTAAAGAGCCAGTGATCCTAAAGTGAGCTCTCTGTTGCCCCCTAGTGACGTGGGAATCGGACAGTCTCAGGACGACAGCATTGTAGGCATGAAGCAGTCTAAACAGATCCACCCAACGCTCCCGGTCAGCGGGAACCTCTCCTCCAGCAACCCCGACCTCCTGCAGTCCCACCACCGCATCCTGGACTTCAGCAACTCGCCTGGTGAGGGCGATCTTGTCGCACCTTCTGCAGTGGAAAACATGCATTCGGACCTTCCTCCTCAACTTCAGTTTCAGCCAAATATCCGTCAAAGATTCTGTGTGTGTGTGTGTGTGTGTGTGTGTGTGTGTGTGTGTGTGTGTGTGTGTGTGTGTGTGTGTGTGTGCGCGTCTGAGAGAGAGAGATGGAGTGGGAGAGAGAGAGGCTGCACCCATGCCTTTGCATTACAGAATATCTGTCCCACGTTTCATGGTGGTGCTTTTCAATACAGACCTTAAATGACATGCTCTGACCAAAGGAATGAGTTTCAGACCAAATGCAGATGTTTTCAGTGAAGTACAAAGTGTACCTCTTCCCGCTTCCTTTATATAAAATGTACTTTCTGTGTATCTTTCAGCACCGACAGAGATTAGTAAGTATTGAGATGCGTTCCCTTTTTCCTGCTTGGCTTTCATACAGCTCTCCTGATCTTTCCTATACTTCAGGAAATTTCTTTTAAATTGATTTTTTTTAACCAAAAACTGCACCAGAAAATCATACTTGGGCTTATTGTTGGCTATAAATTCTGTTCACTTTTCTTCAGTTCACTCTCAGACATTTGTTATATATAACACAGGAATCGTGTTTGGGGACGATGTCGGTTGAATGTGTGAGGGTTTCCATACTCTGTGCGTACAGTTGGATTCCTCCTTCTCCAAGATGAACGTTCTCGATCACCGCCCCACTGCTGGCGTGTTCAGGCTGCACCCGCTCTTGGGCTGGGTGTGTTGAGTTTGCACGCTTACTCGTGTTTGTACACTAGAGGGCTAACGGCATTACGCGAGTCCTCAAACGCCATGGCCCCTGTGCAGCTGACAAACACCAGGACCGTCTTCAGAGTTTTCAGCGATGAGAGCAACGATATTTCTGGTTGAATGGGAATGGATTACAAACGATTATCAAATGAGAAGTAAACAGCTTCTCTGCTGTTTTCATGGTAATAAGCTCTTTTCTGTTGCCTCATTCCACTGGATTTATTTAAAGCGATACACCCCTTTAAATACATTCGGAATGATTACAAGAGCGACCCAAAGGAATTCTGCATCCCTTTGGCCGTGGAATCAATTTAAAATCACATTTGCCAAAATCTCATCTGCATGGTCTGATTTAGAGCTATTCCCCCCCCCCCCCCCCCCCCAAAGGTAATTTGGTGGTGGCTAATTAAACCCAAGCTTTTCATCCCTTTTAAAGTAAACTTGGTAACAGACCCGCTTAATGTATTGCAGACTTGGCAGATCAGGTGCTGAAGGTCTACAAAGCTGACCAGCAGAGCCGCTACATCATGATCAGCAGAGACACCACAGCCAGGGAGGTGGTGGTCCAGGCCATCCGCGAGTTCGCCCTGACGGCGGCGCCGGAGGCCTATTCGCTGTGCGAGGTGTCCGTCACCCCCGAGGGCGTCATCAAGCAGCGGCGGCTGCCGGAGCAGCTCTCCAAGCTGGCGGATAAGATCCAGCTGAGCGGAAGGTGGGAGTTCGCAGGGGGCCTTTACCGAAAGATACCTACTGGTGCTTGGGGCACAGACAGTCCCAAATATGGGCTGCTGTGTTCACATCCCAGAGTAGGCATTGATTTTGCTGTTGGGCTCAAAACTGCTCCAGGGCAGTGTTTCCCAACCCAGTCCTAGGGGACCCCCAGGCAGTCCACATTTTTGCTCCCTCCCAGGCAGTCCACATTTTTGCTCCCTCCCAGGCAGTCCACATTTTTGCTCCCTCACAGGCAGTCCACATTTTTGCTCCCTCCCAGGCAGTCCACATTTTTGCTCCCTCCCAGGCAGTCCACATTTTTGCTCCCTCCCAGGCAGTCCACATTATTGCTCTCTCCCAGGCAGTCCACATTTTTGCTCCCTCCCAGGCAGTCCACATTTTTGCTCCCTTCTAGGTATATAACCTGCACCAGGTATTCATTATACTTGATTGCATACTTGTTTGGTTCAGTTGTGCTGGGAGTTGGGAGGGAACAAAAATGTGGATGATGGTCCTCGGGGACTGGGTTGGGAAACACTCCTCTAGAGGTTCTTTGACCCTCTGAATTGTGCATTGCTTTGGATTAAAGAGTAAATTAAAAGTATTGCAATTGTATTTCTGAAATACAAGTCAAAGGTAACAATAATTAGAAACAGTGAAACACAGGATTTGTTTTAGTTTGGAACTCATGGATGAGGATCTCCAGGCTCAGAATGTGTCCTGGGTTCTGTGTTGCAAGGTACTACCTGAAGAACAACATGGAGACAGAGACGCTGTGTTCGGACGAAGACGCCCAGGACCTCCTGCGGGAGAGCCAGATCTCCCTGCTGCAGCTCAGCACGGTGGAGGTGGCCACACAGCTCTCGGTGAGGAACTTCGAGCTCTTCTGCAAGATCGAACCCACCGAGTACGTCGACGACCTCTTCAAGCTCAAGTCTAAGACGGGCTCGGAAAATCTGAAGAAGTTCGAGGAGGTAGTCAACCAGGAGACCTTCTGGGTGGCTTCGGAGATCGTGCGCGAGCCCAACCAACTGAAGAGGATGAAGATCATCAAGCACTTTATCAAGATCGCCCTGCACTGCCGCGAGTGCAAGAACTTCAACTCCATGTTCTCCATCATCAGGTGACCTGCACATGGGTTTCTTGGGACTGAAAATTGCCTGCTTTGTTGTGCTTCTGTTTGGTGGAGTTGCAGATAGTAATCTAGGCTGCTTTGAGTGAAATGCTTTTTTGGATCATTACACACAGTATGGCATAATATTCCTCACTGTTTTCCAGCGGGCTGAATCTGGCTCCAGTGTCCAGGCTACGAGGGACATGGGAAAAACTTCCCAGCAAGTATGAGAAACTCTTTCAAGATCTCCAGGACCTCTTTGACCCTTCTAGGAACATGGCCAAGTACCGCAATGTCCTGAACAATCAGAACCTCCACCCTCCTATAATCCCTCTCTTCCCTGTCATCAAGAAGGACCTGACGTTTTTGCACGAAGGTAACTAGCACTCCTGGTTTTCCCCCCAAATATTAGATGCCAGCTGTTTCACCGACCATTGTTTACATAATGGTGTTTTCTTCCATGTTTAGGCAACGACTCCAAGGTTGATGGTCTGGTGAACTTCGAGAAGCTCAGGATGATAGCCAAAGAGGTCCGCCACGTTGGGCGCATGGCTTCTATCAACATGGACCCTGCGCTGATGTTCAGGACCAGGTAAGCGGGACGTCTGGTCATCGCGGGCCCCTGTTTTGGAGGCTCCTTGGTCACTTTCTAGCTTCTGTTTGAGACAAAGTCTTATGGACAGCACTTAAGCACCTCAAGGCAGTTTGGTGAGGACGCCTGGCTCCTCTTCTGCCAGTGCGCAGTTCCTCGGTCGCGGTCCATTTGCCTCCAGTCTCCTCCTCGGTGCAGCTTTCGTCCTGTGTGGTCCAGTGCTGTGTGATTCTGTGCCTCAGTATCGTGGGAGAACTTCATGACGTCAGCTGCTAGTGATGGAGGAAATGAGGCTTCAGAATCCACGGTGGGAGGGGAGATGGGCAGGCTGGCATGCTGTCAATGACTGTGCTCCTCATTGGTTCTCCATCGGTTGAAGCCAGACAGTGACCCCCCCCCCCCCCCCGGCATCTCCTATCAGTCTCCTTGGCCTCTCGATTACGACCCGTTTCGACACCTGTCCTCAGCCGTTCACTCCTCTGTCTCTCTGCCTTTCTTCTATCCTCATGCTTTACTGTTCATGGCTCTCACTTACAGGAAGAAGAAGTGGAGGAGTCTTGGGTAAGTGCTGACCTCTGACCTTTGGCCTGTGACCCTTCCTCTGCCTGCCTGGTTGCGCTTCCCCCAAGCCTTCGCCTCCATTTCCGTTTTTTAAGCTTTTCATTCATGGACATTCATCTCCTGCAGATGGGCTCCCGTAGACAATCACAAAATAACGCCATCTTTCCTATAATTCACCCAAAGAAATGACCCTGACATAAGTACTCTTAGTCTTCAAAATAAACTCATTTCGGCCTGATATGCATCCAGATTTTGAATTGAAAGCTCACTTATGAAAGAATTAATAATGTAAAGTACTTGCCGCTGTCGTAATGATTCATCATGCGATGGAGGGCAGCCTCCTTCCGGTTTAGAGTGGTTTGGGGGGCGGGATTCCCATGTGCAGGTGAGGATTAACCTCGGCAGGGAAGCTAGCCAGCTGCATGCCTAATACAGCTGTTAGCATTACCACGTCACCCTCCACTGGAGCAGTGAGACGTCGAAGTCTCGCGCAGTGTGCCGGGCAAGTAGACACTAATGGCAGTGAGCAGCACATGCATGCAGGAACGTAGGAAGTGCTCGGATCCCCAGCATGCAGCGCTCCTTCACGGACGGAATGCTAACACGCGTGGTTGGGGTCAGTGACGGTTTTTCGGTCTTGACCCGGCCTCTCTCTTCTGGCACTGTACAGGTCTCTGAGTCAGGGCAGCGCCAGTTCAGCCGTCCTGGACGTGGCACAGGCCAGTGGGCACAAAAAGCGCGTTCGCCGTAGCTCCTTCCTCAATGCCAAGAAGCTGTACGAGGACGCCCAGATGGCCCGCCGTGTCCGCCAGTACCTGTCCGACCTGACGCTGGACACCAGCGAGGAGACCCTGCAGACCATGTCCCTGCAGTGCGAGCCCTCCTCCAGCACCTGTGAGTCCTCCCCACCTCTAGAGGCACTGTGCGGATGAATTGGGTATAGTTCAAGTGCTCCACAGCCCGGGGAGCTTAGCCAGAATAATCTGATGTATCTGTGAAGTGTGCAGGGTGATCCATCATCACACAGGTCAAATGACATGACAGTCGCTGCCCCCTCTCAGTGCCCAAGGGTGCCGGTGACAAGCGGAAGCCCGACACATCGCCTGTGGTCCAGCGCACTGGCCTGCAGAGGGCGTCACAGCAGAAAGGAAACCTGCAAATGGCAGCTGGGCTGCACTACACTACTCACAAGAAGATGCCAGCGAAGGACCTGCCGGCCTTCGGTAAGAGAGAGCATGGGAGTCTGCTGATTCTCTCAGCAGGAAACGGGTGCTGGGGGTGTCAAAGACGTACAAAATCAGGAACTTGGCTGATAATGGAACTGTGTTGTCCTTTAGTGGTGCGATTTTTTTAGGTGTAGATTATGATTCAAGCTTGTATGAAATTTTAAACATTATATTCATGACATATCAGCCAAAGCTAATTGGCTGATATCCATCTATCCATCCATTTTCCAAACTGCTTATCCTTCTGGGTCACGGGGGGTCCGGAGCCTATCCCGTAAGCAATGGGCACGAGGCAGGGAACAACCCAGGATGGGGGGCCAGCCCATCGCAGGGCACACTCACACACCATTCACTCACACATGCACACCTACGGGCAATTTAGCAACTCCAATTAGCCTCAGCATGTTTTTGGACTGTGGGGGGAAACCGGAGTACCCGGAGGAAACCCCACAACGACATGGGGAGAACATGCAAACTCCACACACATGTGACTTAGGCGGAGACTCAAACCCGGGTCCCAGAGGTGTGAGGCAACAGTGCTAACCACTGCACCACCATGCCGCCCCCTCACCCTAACCACTGCACCACCATGCCGCCCCCCTCACCCTAACCACTGCACCACCATGCCGCCCCCGCACCCTAACCACTGCACCACCATGCCGCCCCCGCACCCTAACCACTGCACCACCATGCCGCCCCCGCACCCTAACCACTGCACCACCATGCCGCCCCCGCACCTTAACCACTGCACCACCATGCCGCCCCCGCACCCTAACCACTGCACCACCATGCCCCCCCACACCCTAACCACTGCACCACCGTGCCACTAATTGGCTGAGATGCCATTAAAATACTGGTCCTTTTATTTATTCATTTATTTTTACTTTTTCGTGTATATAATTCTTTGTATAAATATTTTTTCTTTCAAGGGGGCAGTTCCCCTCAGGCCTTGAAGAAGATGCTGTCGGATGAAGCCGCTGATCGACCCAGGAAGCAGACGGAAGACAGCATCTCCAGTGCCTCGTCCCATCTGTCTTCGCCGCCTCTTTCTCCACGCAGCTCTCCGCGCAAAGGTATGGTGCAGAACGTCCGGCTGCTGCCCCCTAGTGGACAGTTGAGCAACTGCCAGCCTCACAGCTGCAGCAGCTTGTCACTGGGACTGGGAACGTTGATTGATTTTCCTGCAGTAAATGTCCTGGCCAACAGAGAGGTAGTCTTCCTGGGCCATTCTGGCTTTTTTTTTGGGGGGGGGGGGGGGTGTATACTGTTTGCAGTTACTAGCTCTTGTCACAGAATCGGTGCGAGGTTGCCGAGCGACTTCAGTGACTCGCCTAGTGATGGTCACTCATCAGACGCCGTTATTAATGTGGCTCGTAGGGTGTGATGAGCAGCAACATGTAAGATCAGCAGGGAGGAGAGAGTTAATCTCGATCCCCACCACATGCCTGGTCTGGCCTCTTTACTCATTAGGCTTGATTGAGCTGCTGATTGAAATAATTACTCTGTGCGGTGTGCTTTGTCTAAGCCACAGAAAAATGAACGAAGATTCTTTTAAATTATTCTAACCCAAAACAGCTTTAGAGCGACTAATCCAGGTTTCATTATAGATTTTCAGGTAATACACTTGTTCATAGCCCTTAACTAATACGGAGTCGACTTAAATATATTGCTTGTTAAAATTCTGGCCCATTTTATTAAGACAAACATGTAACGGTTAATTTAGTGCAATTAAGATTTATAGGAAACTCTCAAGTAGCAGATGTCAGGCGATTTTAATTATGATTCAATCAAGCCTCTTTGATTAAGAGCTCCGTTGGGTATAAACTCTGCATGAACCCAGGGGGGGTGTTCGATGCTTTCTTGGCCTCCTCCGCAAATGTTTCAAAAACCAAATAAACAGCTAGCAAGCACAATCAGAAGATTGTAGCTGCTTCAGCATCTCCTAAATAAGGAATGAGTTTATTTAAAACGACTGTAGTGACTGTATGTGCCCAACAGGGGGCTAGCAGATGGTGTTAGTGGTGAACAGCACCGCTGCACGTGACTTGCAGTGAGCAGCGGCTTTGGGAGCCACCAGCAGGTGGCGCTGTGTGCTCCGCAGTCACAGGCTCTCGCTAAGCTCGTCCTGCTCTTCCTGTTCTACCCGCGTTTTCCAGAGGACGCCCCGCTAATGGCTCGTGTCCCAGCGCTCTGGGCTCATGCCGTTGCTATAATGATGTCTCGATAATGGCAGTGCTGTGTCTGGTGGTGATTGACAGCACGACCATTAACACAAAGCTGACCGGCCCCCCTCCCCTCCCCCACCCTTAAGGCTATTTTCGGACAGCGGACACCTTCTCCGACTCGGGCCACAGCGAGCGGTCGTCGCGCTCCAGCCTGCTCAGCAACTCATCCTTCGACCTGATCCAGGATGAGCGCAGGCAGCGGCACTCCATCAGCGCCATGGAGGCCAGTCCCGGGGGCGGCCGCATGGAGCGCAGGGCCACCCTGGACCCCGACCAGTACAGTTTGGGGTGAGTCGGACCACAGCGATCGAAGTGACGGGAGCCTCTCCTGGCCACTGACACCCTAATGACCCTCCATTCCCCCTCAGCTCCTACTCCTCGGTGGGCGAGGCCCGTGGCCTATACTCCTGCACCACAGCCCTGTCCTCCCCCAGCCTGGAGGAGCTGACTCAGGACCAGGACCGGGCCTCCCTGGATGCTGCTGACAGTGGCCGCGGCAGCTGGACGTCCTGTTCCAGCGGCTCCCACGATAACATCCAGACCATCCACCACTGGCGGGAGTCGATCTCCTCTGACCGGCCGAACTTCCCCGAGCACGGGGCCGGGCCAGGCCGGGCCACCCCCGATCCGGGTCGGGCCCGCGGGAGCTGGGCATCCTCGCCCGCCTACTGGGGGGGAGGACTCGGAAGGAGACACGGGAACCATCAAACGGCGGGGGGGGAAGGACGTGAACCCTGAGGTGGAAATGGACAGCGTGCCGCCAGGGGGCGTAGAGGAACTGAAGCATCATGGCCGGGCACTGCACGGTAGCACCACCTCTGGGACGCCCAAGGGCCCTGTCGGTAAGCCCTGCCCCCACTATTAACAATAACGATGTTTAGTAGCAGTTTTGTTATCGTGATAATTATTGTTAGAGGTAATATATTGGGCAGCTGTGTGTGTGGATTTAACCTGTTCTTTCATATTGATTTCCCACCCACTGCCCCAAGGACTTAGGGCTGAATTTGTGAATTAGTCTCTGAATTGGTCCTTGTGTATGTGTGTGTGTGTGTGTGTGTGTGTGTGTGTGTGTGTGTGTGTGTGTGTGTGAGAGAGAGAAATGGACTAGCATCCAGTCCATTGAGCCCCCAATTGCCACCCCTTCGTGACTCTGTCCAGGCTAAGCAATGGAAGGAGGGATGATGGATGGCAGTGAAACAGTTGCTTATCTTGTGCTGTCATGGCAATGTCACCGGTCGCCCTATGATGCCCTACTTCATGTTGTCACGATAATACCACCGGTCACTCTGCAGTGCCCTGTTTCATGTAGTCAGGGTGTTGCTTCTGGTCGCCCTGCAGTGCCTTGTTCTATGTTGTCAGGGTGTTGCTTCCGCTCGCTCTGCAGTGCCCTGTTCTATGTTGTCAGGGTGTTGCTTCCGCTCGCTCTGCAGTGCCCTGTTCTATGTTGTCAGGATGTTGCTTCCGCTCGCTCTGCAGTGCCCTGTTCTATGTTGTCAGGGTGTTGCTTCCGCTCGCTCTGCAGTGCCCTGTTCTATGTTGTCAGGGTGTTGCTTCTTGTCGCCCTGCAGTGCCCTGTTTCATGTTGTCAGGGTGTTGCTTCCGCTCGCTCTGCAGTGCCTTGTTCTATGTTGTCAGGGTGTTGCTTCTTGTCGCTCTGCAGTGCCCTGTTCTATGTTGTCAGGGTGTTGCTTCTTGTCGCCCTGCAGTGCCCTGTTTCATGTTGTCAGGGTGTTGCTTCCGCTCGCTCTGCAGTGCCTTGTTCTATGTTGTCAGGGTGTTGCTTCTTGTCGCTCTGCAGTGCCCTGTTCTATGTTGTCAGGGTGTTGCTTCTTGTCGCCCTGCAGTGCCCTGTTTCATGTTGTCAGGGTGTTGCTTCCGCTCGCTCTGCAGTGCCTTGTTCTATGTTGTCAGGGTGTTGCTTCTTGTCGCCCTGCAGTGCCCTGTTTCATGTTGTCAGGGTGTTGCTTCCGCTCGCTCTGCAGTGCCCTGTTCTATGTAGTCAGGGTGTTGCTTCTGGTCGCCCTGCAGTGCCTTGTTCTATGTTGTCAGGGTGTTGCTTCCGCTCGCTCTGCAGTGCCCTGTTCTATGTTGTCAGGGTGTTGCTTCCGCTCGCTCTGCAGTGCCCTGTTCTATGTTGTCAGGGTGTTGCTTCCGCTCGCTCTGCAGTGCCCTGTTCTATGTTGTCAGGGTGTTGCTTCTTGTCGCCCTGCAGTGCCCTGTTTCATGTCGTCAGGGTGTTGCTTCTGGTCGCCCTGCAGTGCCCTGTTTCATGTCGTCAGGGTGTTGCTTCTTGTCGCCCTGCAGTGCCCTGTTTCATGTCGTCAGGGTGTTGCTTCTTGTCGCCCTGCAGTGCCCTGTTTCATGTCGTCAGGGTGTTGCTTCTGGTCGCCCTGCAGTGCCCTGCTTCATGTCGTCAGGGTGTTGCTTCCGCTCAATATGCCGTACACGATTTCAGATTTTCAGGCCCGCTAACTCCCCCCCTCCCTGTGTCCGTGGCCCCAGCTCGCAGAGACGGCCGCTTCCGGGAGCCACCCCCAACGCCCCCCGGCTACACGGCCCTGACCATCTCCGACTTTGGCAAGACCCCGCCCCACGTCGGCCGCAAACCCCCCGACTATAACGTGGCGCTGCAGAGGTCGCGCATGGTCGCTCACACGAGTGACCCCCCACAGCCACCGGCCCGGCCCAGCCCGCGGCCCCCCCGCCTTCCGGCCCAGGGGCCGCCGGCTGAGGAAGAGGGTGAGTCCTTGTCCCCAAAACTTGTTCCTCTGCGGAAGACAGGCGCTTATACCCCTGAGAGTGCCAGGCCGTGAGTGAGAGGCGGGCCAGTCGGAGGCAGGTAACCCTCTCAGCTCTTTGACGGTGCATGCGCTGTACGAGCCGTGGTGTGGCGTCCTCAGCATCTGGGAGCCGTGTGCCAGACCCCGCATGCTCAGTGTCCCCCGGTGGCCGCGACCGGACCACCCCCCATCTGCTGTGCTCCCTCCAGCTCTGCCCCTGCCCCCTACACCCTTTATTTTACACACGTTTTTGTATAGTAAGTGCATTTCATTGCAACTGTGTCAGAATTACATGTGGTACGAGTACATAGTGAAGTTTTAATTTGCATTATTTGTCATGTGACTCATTTCATGTCACGTGTCATTCTGAGTCATTCAGTGTTCAGATTGCTTGTGTTCTGGATCGCCGCTGCGATTTTCTTGCCCGTACTGACCTCTGTCTGTCCCCCTTCTCCACAGACGAACAGGTATCTGCTGTCTGAGAAGACCGCCATCTGCTGGATGTGTTTTTACAGCAAAAAAGAACTCAACCCCCCACTCCCCCTTTTGTGGCGTACAAGCGACAGGTGCTGAGTTCCTCCCCGCCTTAAAGCTGCCGGGGGCTCCCGGTGCCCTGCCGGTCCGTTACCGGAACTGGACAGACGCTCAGCACTCCGGGGACCCGTGATGTTTGGGGACAAACGGCCGTAGCTGCCGCCTGCTCGAGGGGCAGGGCGGCTTTTCCCCAGCCACTCCCTTCCTGTTTACACACATCGTCTTGGCGACCGGCCTCCGGGGGCTCTGGGCTCCCTAGAATGACCGCATCCCTCTGCCAGAGGACAGTCTGAGGATGGACTCACGTGTGCAGTTATGGTCGAACAGGCCATTTCCTAAATCATATCCATGGTTACAGTATTTACCTTTTACCTATGAGCCTTTTAGGGAATCACAGTGTTTGTGTGTTTTTTTTTTTAAAAAAACTGACTGTGCCCTCTGCTGGCCAATCTGTATCAGTACTGTTTTAGTCCATGAACACTAAAGACTTCTGAGGTGGACTTTGTGGTGTGTATGAAGAAGGCCGGCTTTCCTCAGCCTGCTCCTAAATGCTGCTCCAGCCCGTTTTAATGACTGATGAGCAAAGGTCTTTTTTTTTTTTTTTCTTTCGAGACTCCGGAAAACAATGAATTATATCCTGTCGTAGAAAAATACAAAGATCTTCTCCTCCATTTTTGTCATTAGGTTACTGTCCTTCCTTTTGAGTTGAGCTGATCATATTGATCGGTAAGTGAGAATTTATAGAAGACTCGAGAGATCGCAGTGTTTTTTCACTGTACTGTGTGACATCGGTGTTTTATTTAAATTTCGTTTCGTAACCAGATAATGTTCTCGATGTTTATTTTCCTGTTGCATATTCGGCTGTTGATGCTGCATTTGTAATTTAATGGTAATGAGCATTAATCACTCCCGTCGTAGTCCCTGGAGATAGTGTGTACACTGTCAGGCAGAACACTAGTAATTAAACAAGCCACACAGAAATGTATATGGTTATAGTTAATAGAACTGCTGTTCAGTTCACTGTGTGATGTCCGATTTAAAATGTACATTAAAATGTGTGATTTTCTCAAGCTTTTGATACTATTTGGTCCTGTATGTCTTTTAGAAAGACAATTGGTGGAGTCTGTATCCTTTTTGTATTTTTAATACAACAGTTGTAAATATTGGTTATATTTTTGTTGAAACTGTAGAAATGTTCTGTTTATGCCTCAACACCCAGTTTTATATAAAAACTGGGAATCAATAAATATAAGTCAGCCTGTCTGGATGGCCTGTGACAGACTCTCCTTCTTATGGCACTGTCCCCCGACACTGTATCCGGCACTGTCCCCCGGCGCTGTATCCGGCACTGTCCCCCGACACTGTCCCCCGGCGCTGTATCCGGCACTGTCCCCCGGCGCTGTATCCGGCACTGTCCCCCGACACTGTCCCCCGGCGCTGTCCCCGGCGCTGTATCCGACACTGTCCCCCGACACTGTATCCGGCATTGTCCCCCGGCGCTGTATCCGGCACTGTCCCCCGGCACTGTATCCGGCACTGTCCCCCGACACTGTCCCCCGGCGCTGTATCCGGCACTGTCCCCCGGCGCTGTCCCCGGCGCTGTATCCGGCACTGTCCCCCGACACTGTATCCGGCACTGTCCCCCGGCGCTGTATCCGGCACTGTCCCCCGGCGCTGTATCCGGCACTGTCCCCCGGCGCTGTATCCGGCACTGTCCCCAGTACTGTCCCTGCTGCTGTCCCCGGCACTGTCCCTGATGCTGGCACTGTCACTGGCACTGTCTCTGTTGCTGTCCCAGTCCTTGACACTGTCCCTGGCATTGTCACTGCCACTGTCCCGGCGCTGTC
The DNA here is from genome assembly GCF_023856365.1 of Brienomyrus brachyistius. NCBI lineage: Eukaryota > Metazoa > Chordata > Actinopteri > Osteoglossiformes > Mormyridae > Brienomyrus > Brienomyrus brachyistius. The sequence continues at coordinate 4,955,071 of NC_064544.1, read as the reverse complement.
CCTGACGCTGGCACTGTCACTAGCACTGTCCCTGACACTGTCCCCGTCCTTGACACTGTCCCCGGCATTGTCGCTGCTACTGTTCCTGGCGCTGCCACTGTCGCCGGCACAGTTCCTTATGCTGTCCCTGTCCCTGTCGCTGTCCCTGTCCCCGGGGTCTTTGGCACTGTCACTAGCACTGTCCCTGTCGCTGTCCCCGGGGTCTTTGGCACTGTCATATAGTTGTGCAGTGGAATGTTGGACCATTCTCCAAGATGAAATGCCTCTGTTTCTTTGAGGGATGAGGGATGAATTAGGTTAGGATATATCAGGTGACAGGGGAGCACGTGGAATATGTTTGACTTCATTGTAGCACTCGTGAATTTGTTTAGTGGTCTGTCAGGGGGTGTTATCACCATCCTGAGGAATCGGAGTTCGCACCATAGTGTGATTTTTCTCCTGTAATATGTCCATGTGGGACAAACATCTGGCATAATGGCTCCCTGGGGGAGAAACGCTAGCAGATACTTTGGGTTGAAGTGAACTTGACTCTTCCTCTTCACTCGTGCCTCTTGTCTGTACTTGGCATGCGCTGTCATGATTTTTGAGCCGGTCTTCCTTTAAATAATCCATGATTTTTGCTGATTTAGGCACCGATGCATCAGAAATCCAGGCTCTATCTGGACTCCTTTCAACTTGTGTTGCTTTGAAAACTCGCACATCAAAGCGCTAATTTGCAGGCGACACATCCGGGTACCTGGCATGCAGCCTAACATGACTCACCTTTGTAGCTGCGCTTCTAATTGACTGTTACTTCAAAGTTAGTTTTTTTCATGTGCTGTTCCCATTATTTTTTGTCCACCCTCTGTATCAGTTAAAAGGCATCAAGCATTTCGGGTTTAAATTTCAGGACCATGTTAAAAGTGCATGTGTGATGTGATGATATAGAAGAGCTTCAAACGAGTGCAGTGTCACCAACAGGGCGGAGCCAGACTGGGCGTCAGGAAACGGTTCTGTAATGTTGAGCTGAGAGCTTGGAGCCCCCGGCTGACTCTCATCCAACAGGGTTTCTCTTCATTTGTCCACAGGGTAGATCCCAGCATTGATACTGGCCTTTAGGGGTGAATCAAAGGCTCAGTGGCAGTGTTTGCTACCACTCAAACCATGTTTGTTTGGGGCGCCCCCTGTTGGCCACAAACAGTCACTTTACTAAATATTAAACAGACACGTTCCATATTTAGGAGATCTGAGTGAGGCTGGGGGGGGGGGCAAAATGACTCTGAGTGGGGGGCCGGAAACAAGAAACCCACCTTTAATGGCACTAATGACTGTTGATCGTGAGGCGCTGACAGGACAGCTGAGTAGGTCAGGCTTCCATCAGCATGTGACTGAGGTGTTCCGCTCCGTCGGGACCCGGTCAGACTCCGCCCCACAAAGGCACGCTCCCGTTTTTTTAACTCTGGAACTTTTGCAGAGCTACTCAAAATTATCTACTGGGCACACGTGTACGTCAAAAGGAATGCAGAGTCTTTTGAGGAAGCAGGTAAGTAATTATTTAAGAGGAAAATGGGGGATCGAGGTAGCACAGAACTAGCGGTAAAATACAGAATTCAGAACGAATGCTCGCAAGATCATGAACTGTATACAAAATTCTGTACTTAGGAATTATATTCTCTGTATGATGTGGAGTCACTGAATTGATGTTTGCTCAGTGTTATTTTTTATTTCAAAGTTAACACTGACGCTCCTCTCCGAACGACCGTTCATAACTTGAAATGTTCATAAATCGTTATTCAACATTATTTTAAGGCTACTGAAATTTACATGCATAAGAAGTATGTGTGAAGCCCTGCTCGTGCCGAGCCTCCTGTGTGCCACGCCCCCCTCGCTACTTCGTATGAAATCCCCGTGTCACCCTGTCCTGACCCTCAGCCTGACGCCCGGTCACCCTGTCCTGACCCCTCAACCTGACGCCCGGTCACCCTGTCCTGACCCCTCAGCCTGACGCCCGGTCACCCTGTCCTGACCCTCAGCCTGACGCCCGGTCTCCCTGTCCTGACCCTCAACCTGACGCCCGGTCTCCCTGTCCTGACCCTCAACCTGACGCCCGGTCTCCCTGTCCTGACCCCTCAGCCTGACACCCGGTCACCCTGTCCTCACCCCTCAGCCTGACACCCGGTCACCCTGTCCTCACCCCTCAGCCTGACACCCGGTCACCCTGTCCTCACCCCTCAGCCTGACACCCGGTCACCCTGTCCTGACCCTCAACCTGACGCCCGGTCACCCTGTCCTCACCCCTCAGCCTGACACCCGGTCACCCTGTCCTCACCTCTCAGCCTGACGCCCGGTCACCCTGTCCTGACCCTCAACCTGACGCCCGGTCACCCTGTCCTCACCCTCAGCCTGACACCCGGTCACCCTGTCCTGACCCCTCAGCCTGATGCCCGGTCACCCTGTCCTCACCCTCAGCCTGACACCCCGGTCACCCTGTCCTCACCCCTCAGCCTGACGCCCCGGTCACCCTGTCCTGACCCCTCAGCCTGACGCCCCGGTCACCCTGTCCTGACCCCTCAGCCTGACGCCCGGTCACCCTGTCCTGACCCTCAACCTGACGCACCGGTCACCCTGTCCTGACCCCTCAGCCTGACGCCCCGGTCACCCTGTCCTCACCCTCAGCCTGACACACGGTCACCCTGTCCTGACCCCTCAGCCTGACACCCGGTCACCCTTGCTCTTGCTCTTCTCCATCTGGACCCTGTCACTGGTCTGTACACCAAACTTCTTGCTTTGGAAAGAGTGCAACAGGTTCATGCACATCCGCCTGCCCTTGACATGTTTCGCAGAAATGCATCTGGCTTCTGATTTTTCATGTCTTGATGCAGCTCCTGTTTTCGATCATTAAACTTCAGTCCTTGGAAAGTCTGGGTCCTGCGTGGCAAGTGCTACTCCACCAGCAAACAAGGAAACTCAAAGGCAACTTCGCTGACAGGTATCTGACCTCTGGCCACCTTCCAGTTTCAAAGCTGAGGAGATGCTGGTCATGTTCTGGCCACTGAGGATAATCCGTAATTCTTAATCAGATGCTGGCTGTGGATCTAGCTTGTGTTGATGGATTTCTTAGCTTGCTGCTCTGGGGGGCACAGCCTACAGGAACACTGTCAGTACGCCAGTCATCAATCATACATGACACGTGACAAAAATAGAAAATTACAAAATGGTCTGTGTTCTGGAGACCGCATTGTAATTTGGAAGTCAACCTCTGTCAATTAAGCAAGGTGTCCACGCTTAAAAGTTAGGAAAAGAAATCTATAAAACTGTAAACTTTATATCGATTGACATCCCATCCAGGGTGTAACCTGGCCCCGTGCCCTGTGATGGACCGGCATCTAGTCCAGGGTGTACCCCACCCCCGTGATGGACCGGCATCCCGTCCAGGGTGTACCCCGGCCCCGTGCCCTGTGATGGACCGGCATCTAGTCCAGGGTGTACCCCAGCCCCGTGATGGACCGGCATCCCGTCCAGGGTGTACCCCGGCCCCGTGCCCTGTGATGGACCGGCATCTAGTCCAGGGTGTACCCCAGCCCCGTGATGGACCGGCATTCCGTCCAGGGTGTACCCCGGCCCCGTGCCCTGTGATGGACCGGCATCTAGTCCAGGGTGTACCCCACCCCCGTGATGGACCGGCATCCCGTCCAGGGTGTACCCCGGCCCCGTGCCCTGTGATGGACCGGCATCTAGTCCAGGGTGTACCCCACCCCCGTGATGGACCGGCATCCCGTCCAGGGTGTACCCCGGCCCCGTGCCCTGTGATGGACCGGCATCTAGTCCAGGGTGTACCCCAGCCCCGTGATGGACCGGCATCCCGTCCAGGGTGTACCCCGGCCCCGTGCCCTGTGATGGACCGGCATCTAGTCCAGGGTGTACCCCACCCCCGTGATGGACCGGCATCCCGTCCAGGGTGTACCCCGGCCCCGTACCCTGTGATGGACCGGCATCCCGTCCAGGGTGTACCCCGGCCCCGTACCCTGTGATGGACCGGCATCCCGTCCAGGGTGTATCCCGGCCCCGTGGCCTGTGATGAACCGACATCCCGTCCAGGGTGTACCCCAGCCCCGTGATGGACCGGCATCCCGTCCAGGGTGTACCCCGGCCCCGTGCCCTGTGATGGACCGGCATCCCGTCCAGGGTGTACCCCGGCCCCGTACCCTGTGATGGACCGGCATCCCGTCCAGGGTGTACCCCGGCCCCGTGCCCTGTGATGGACCGGCATCTAGTCCAGGGTGTACCCCAGCCCCGTGCCCTGTGATGGACCGGCATCTAGTCCAGGGTGTACCCCAGCCCCGTGCCCTGTGATGGACCGGCATCTAGTCCAGGGTGTACCCCAGCCCCGTGCCCTGTGATGGACCGGCATCTAGTCCAGGGTGTACCCCAGCCCCGTGCCCTGTGATGGACCGGCATCTAGTCCAGGGTGTACCCCAGCCCCGTGCCCTGTGATGGACCGGCATCTAGTCCAGGGTGTACCCCAGCCCCGTGCCCCTGTGATGGACCGGCATCTAGTCCAGGGTGTACCCCAGCCCCTTGCCCTGTGATGGACCGGCATCCCGTCCAGGGTGTACCCCAGCCCCGTGCCCTGTGATGGACCGGCATCCCGTTCCAGGGTGTACCCCGGCCCCGTGCCCTGTGATGGACCGGCATCTCGTCCAGGGTGTATCCCGGCCCCGTGGCCTGTGATGGACCGGCATCCCATCAAGGGTGTACCCCGGCCCCCGTGCCCTGTGATGGACCGGCATCTCGTCCAGGGTGTACCCCAGCCTTGTGCTCTGTGCTGCCTTGGATTGGCTCCAGGCTCCCCTGTAACTCTGAGCAGGACAAGTGGTTAGAAGTTAGATGGATGGAAGGATGGATGGATGGATAATGGGTGTAAACTAGATACATCAATGTGAAATGATCTGGTCATATCTGCTTATTCTAATTCTAATTTAATATAGCCAGGAAGATAAGTAAGCTAGCCACAAACAATATGGCAATAAACCACGGAGCGCATTGTCCACATGCTAACCCTAACAGCATTTACATTACATTACATTTACATTTACAGGATTTGGCAGACGCCCTTAGCCAGAGCGACTTACATAAGTGCTTTGAGACTCTGCAATGAATTTCCGATGCTAGCTCAATAAGGACCCAAGCTATGAATAATATCTCTGTATACTATCTCAGCAAGATTAGCGTTGGTTTTATGCTTACAGTTGGCCTTAAAAGTTAGGGTTAGACTGTAGGCTTCCTTAGGGGTTATAATTGGGGTTAAGGTTACTCTGACCATTAACGTCATAGCGTACTACCTTCTGCTCTAACGAAAGGAAGACCTGCTAGTTTTTATATGAGAGATTGAGAGAAGCATTTCTAATATACAGACAGCATTGGCAACAAACACTGAAAAGCAGCGATGAACAAGACATTGATTTTACTTCTGGTTGAGTGGCAGCATCTGAGGAGATGGGAATTCTGTGTATCTAATACACACACACATTATATATACTGTGTGTGTGTGTATATATATATATATATATATATATATATATATATATATATATATGTATATATATATATATATGTATTAGAGAGAGAGAGACACCATAGTCAACATGTTACTATGTGTGTCAGAAGATCTGAGCTTCATGCAGGCTTGTGACTTTGGTTTGATGAGTCCAGGGTCAGAGCCGGCGTGTCTTAATGGGGGGAATTATGATTGACGAGGGGACCAGTAGGCAGGTAATTAAGGTTGGGGAAGGAGGGGGTGCCCCGTGGTAATTACCAGGCTTTCTGTGAAGCACCTGTAAATTAACAGAGGACCGTGAATGAAGTTAGCAGGCCTGTTTGCTGACGGGGGCCTCCGAACGTGGGGGGCTCTGTGTGCTCTCATGTGTTATAGGCTTGCTTGGTGGCCTGAGTCACTTCACCTATTTTTTTGTTTAGCTTTTTACTTGTGGAAGCAACGCGACTCCACATCACAGGGCCGTCGTACACGGCGGGACTCCTGTGAAACGCGGCCGGGTTACACCCATGTAGACCATCAGATGCAAAGCTTAGTGTGACTGTAACCAATTTTTAAATCAACTGGGTGTCTCACGAATGAAAGTGTAGTTGTAAACACTTCTGGTGTAGAAAACTTAGATATTTCACATCCCTTTCCCTACCAGACAGAAGGTTCTGGCCAATGGGACTCTCTTTCACATCTCTGTCTTTTCTGAAGATGTGAAATTCCACCCAGTTAACACTGTCAAAACTTAGACAAAGACTGTACAACCAAGAGGCTTCGTTATTTGATAAATTGCACTTGGGATTCTCTGTAAAATGTGTTGTTTTATGTTTTTTTAAGGAGAGATCAATAAGGCTTTAATTATCCACCCTGTTTTGCCTCCATATCAATACTCCCTGTGTTTTTTTTTATTTTTTTTTTGATCAGTCAGCTCTGTAAACATGGGAGTTTTGAATACAGCATACAGATGGAATCTAAGGTTTTATAAATGACATCATATGGAAATTACTGGGCAGGTGATGGCAGCTGGACAGCAGTCATGCCCGTCTTTTCTGAATGCCGTGGACTTCAATGGAAAAACAATGACCATCAGTGAAATTTTTACCGATCAAAGCAGATCTCCCACATCCATTTATGAATCACGCTGAACTCCTCATTTTTCCAAGCCCCAGGGGGGCGACCTGCCTCCTCATGGTTCCTGCCAAGGTCTGGAGCTCTGCTCTGGCCGATAAGTGTCGGACCCACACAGGATAAATGGTGAGGCTATGTCCATGCACTGCCTCGGCGGGCGCTGGGTTTACAGTCTGCCGTACGGGATGCCCTGAGAGCTGATGTACAGCCTAACAGTGCTGTATCAGTCAAGGTTTACTACCTTCATATCCCTTCTACGCAGGAGTAAAACCGAGAACTGCACCATGGTAGCTAGAGAATGTTCTAGACTAGCAAAGATACTGCAGCTTCTGTGACCTCCGCGAAGTCTGGGACTTGGGAAAGTAGGACAGGCAAATCCATACTTCAGTTAATTCACCCAGGCCGGGAGAGAGGAATATAAAAAGGTAAGGCCTTGGGGGCGTCCTCATTTCTCTCAGACCAGGAGCTCGGGGTTCCGGGCTGCAGAGTGTTGGGCTAAGTATGCTTGGGTGCATCCTGCCAGAACTGGACCGTGAATAGAACCCGTGTCAATTGGGTCTTGTGCTATAAGGACAGCAGTCCATACTGAGCTTGGAGAGTCACGTAGGGGCTGTAATACGCAGAGCTGTCGATGAGAATGGATTTAACACGACCGCTAATTAGCACAAGCTCTGTGATTTGGCGCCTTCGGCTGTCGGGGCGAATGGACCTCTTCGTTTCCCAACGAGTCTTCGGTTAAATGTTTTTAAAGTGAGCATCTGCCTTCCCATCTGTCGCCTGTCCCATATGTGGCAGAAATTGTGGATTTAATAAGAAGATAAAATCAGTTTTTTGGGGGAAAATGACACGTTTAAGGTCACAATTAAACAAGCCGTGGTGTCAAGTGCCAATCAGTGGCTTTGAGTGGGGGCTTTGGGCTGTGTGGGTCCGCTGGAGTTACTGAGGCACTCGGAACCATAGGGGGTCTGTCTCCATGCTCAGTCCAGCATGCGCACTTTCGGAGCTCCTAAATAAGCAATTTGGCATGATTTTCACTTCGTAGCTTTTTAATCAAAAGAGTATTGATGATCACTAATTGCTTGTGTAGGACAACAGCGTGACGGAAAAGGCCTGGAATTTAGATGTTCACAATTTTGGTTCATTTTCATGAGTTGGGTTTTTATAGCGCTGTAATTAGAAAAATGATCTTGAACATAACATTGTTTGGTTAAAAAAACATTTTAAGAACTTAGGGGAAGTCAACATGTCTTCAACAGTGTCATATCCCCCCCCCCCCCCCCCCAACACTATGCAGTGTTAAAAAAAAAAATCACAACCTTACAGTCAGACACTTGTACATACATTGTCTCTGGAAAAACACTCCTTCTAATATATTCCACATTTTCCTGAGGGATTTCTGAAAATTCCTCTCCAAGGAATTTGTCCAGCCACTCCGTGTCTTGGTTTCCTTTCTCGATCCGCTCTCCCCGATTACAAACCCCAATCGATATCATTATATTCTGCCGTGGACATTATAATGGCCAGTCAAAAACACACATTCAGTATATTTTTTTTGTTTACCTGTCCATTTCGCTGTATTTTTAATGCGCGGCACTTTTCTCCTGAGACCAGCTTGTTAGGAGGGGGGTTTGGGGTATTTAGCCAGTTTTCTAAGTGCAACTCAAATTCAAAAGTTCCCTCCGAAAGTTGCTAAATAACAGCATCATTATATCCACCTTAAAATCGTAAGGTGAGTGTGAAGTTTTCCTTAAGGTGTAACTTTCTGTGAAACTCGGCGCTTGGCGCGATAGACGCCAAGTTGCTGCATCATCTAGAATCTGGGACCAAACTGATGAGATAATGGATCCTGGGCTCTAATGGGTGTTTTAGGGCCCAGGCAAGTTGTCTGAAATGGTCTGTATTTATAGTGTAGTCCTAATGTCCGGGTTCGCTCTGGTGAGGAAGTGGTACATACACGACCTCTAAGCACAACACCGACTGTATATATAACAGAGGAAATTTGAACACCACATAAACACAAATATGAGAGGTGACATTCCTGTTTTTAGCAAATATTTTCCACAGGCCTTTTTAATAGCCAGCTATGGGACTTACATGTAGGTCCCCCTGAACATCGCATCACAGAAGACATGCTGGTTGAATGTTTCAAGTCAGCTGTGCTACTTTTAAGATGTTAATTCCCCACCAAACCAGCAGACCAGCGACAACCCTGTATTTTCACACTCAGCTGCTCATATTCATGCATAGAGCATCTGCACGCACTTTATTTATCAAACGAATGCACGATTCCCCTACGGCCATGTGCCTGTTTAGGGCAGAAGCCAACGTAACTGCGCCGTGAATGAAAATCACTCAAACCCGGAGCAGATGTGTTTCGGGATGTTACCTAAACCCGGCTGACTTTTGTCAGGGTTCCTGCTCTAAACGCATCTGATGGGGGGGGGGCGGGGGGAGACAAACATGATAATTACCTGCTGAACTGTGTTTCAGCTTCAAGCACAGCCTGAAAAGCAGAGCAGACCTGCTGATGGCGAGCCCACACCATTATCGTGGGCGGTGATTGTGTCCAAACAGTCTGCCATTGTCAGCAGCGAACGTGGGCCCGGCTGCCTCTGAGACACAGTTTAGTCTTCCTTTCAGAGCCAGTAAAATCTTCTCGTCCTGCTTGCCGTGGAAACGCCGTATCTTTGCTATCGTATGCCAGCCTTTCCTGGCCTCTCCTCGGCAGTGTGGCGACATTCCCCGTGACCTTGAGTTTATGTTTTTATTTCCTTAATGATGGCCACTGGAAGGTTTCATACGTCCTGAATATGGCTCCTCGCCCGTTGCTGGGTCTCCAAGCCTTCCCTTGATGACAGGCTGCCTGGATCTTTAGTCGCTGTGATTTTTTTCTCCCTCGCTACCTTCCCATGTTTCCCTCCAATTTACCCCAGAGAAACATTCTGAATGATAGACATTAAAAAAATTGTAGTGAAAGATTTTCCGGATTGGGTGGGTGACTCAGAAGGTCCTATTTTTAACTGTGGCCCGGATGACCAAAGAGCAAAGTGTGAGGTATGTAGTGGAAGCAGGAGGTCAAGATAAGCATTAAAAGCGTCGTCTTGGAGTCTGTTCACTTTAGAGTTCTGCTACAAGGATAAAATCAGGTTGGCAAAATCCAAAACATTCCATATTTGTATGTTCTCCTGTGAATATTGCTGACTACCGGGTGGTGTGGTGGTTTGCATTGTTGCCTCACCTCAGGAAAGTGGGGTTGAGTCTCCACAATGACTGTGCAGTTTGCACGTTCTCCTCATGGTTCTCCTCATGGTTCTCCTCATGGTTCTTCTCATGGTTCTCCTCATGGTTCTCCTCATGGTTCTCCTCGAGTCTTTCCTCCAGGTTCTCTTGTTTTCCCCCACAGTCCAAAAACTTGCTAAGGTTAACTGGAGTTACCAAACTGCCCATAGATGTGACTGGTGTGAGCGTGTGCCTGTGATGGGTTGGCGCCCCGTCCTGGGCTGTTCCCTGCCTTGCACACGTAGGCTCCAGACACCTATGACTCTGCATAGGACAAGCGGTTATGGAAAATGTATGGATTGTTGACTACGGCCTGAGATTATTGTTGCTTTCGAGCAGGTGGCGTGTTCTCTGATGACACTGATGGTTTTCTGGAGCGGGTGACATGTTCTCTGATTACATGGACAGTTTTTCTGTTAATATTAATTTGTTCTCTGCTACTGTTGATGTGTCTTCTCTCCATTTTAATTTGTTCCCCGAAATGTGGTTTTCTCATCATGTAAATGTGTTTGCTGAAATGCCATTGTGTTTCCTCGTTAATGTTAATTCAGTTTTCTGCATGTTATTCTATTTCAGAATTTGTTCATTTGCGTTTTGGTATGCTGTGTTCCATTTTCCACCTCAGAGCCACTGTGTCCTTGAACGAAGTACCTAAACCGATCTAGTCTAGTAAATATATCCAGATATCCATTACGTTGCTAGGGGTAACACTACCAGCTAACTAGAGAATTTAAATATGTTCCAAGTATGAATAAATCACACAATATAAAGGCAGGAAACACAATATCATGTTTTTTGTTATGAATTAAAATACTCACTGTCCCTTAGTGATCAGCAGTGCAACAGTCCTCTCTGTGAGACTCGCCCTTCGTCGTTTAATACGAGGAGGACGGATATCTTCCTCATCGTCACGGTCACGTATTTGCAGTATTACACGTGGTATGTATCCGATGGTAGCGCCTGTCATCTCTCTGTGACTCCAAAACCCCGTCACCACAGCATGTGTGAGCCCCCCTATTGCCCCTATTGCCCCTATGCCGCCTTTCTTCTTGTAGCAGGGATTCCCATCCGTGAAATTGTGTACCGACAGAATGCAGCACTGACCTATATTTCCCTGCTGTTCTAGACGGTGGTAGCGAGTTTACAGTCTTCTACAGTAAAAGTCAGCATTTACACAGCGATTAACTCTGTGCTGATCTAAGCGGGCAAATTCAACACAGGCATATTTTTCCATAACTACTGGGCATCTAAAACATGATGTAGTAACTGTGGCAGGAATGGACCTTTTGTTTAACCTCAGTGCACACGCACACACACACACACACACACACACACACACACACATCAATATTTTCAGGTACTTTCAATATTCAAGCGTCAGGTGCACGTGGGCACAGTGACAGCAGCACAGAGGTTAATAACATTTCTGACATGGTCAGCTGCCTCCAGGACTCTTATTGAGAGGATAATTGCTTAGACCAGCTCTCTGCCTAAGAATGAACTGATTGTCTTTCTGATAATGTCAGCATGAAATTATTTCCTGGTAAACAAACACAGGAGACAGGCAATCGTTGCCATACATCCAGTGCATTTGCTTCCCTGGTGGTGGTTTGCTTCCCCCCCCCACAAAATAAATGAGTCCTGAATGAGACTGAATGTTTTAGCTTTGTCCTGCAGGTGGCAGTGTTCTCAAGCGGGAATGTTTAGCTGTATGATTTCTTGCTCTGCATTCGTTCCATCTCAGCCGGGCTTATCGAGGGCTAGCAGGTAACCACACTGTGACACTTCTGGACTCGCTTACGACTCGCACTTCTGGCTTCCTTCTTCTAAAGAATGTTCTGGTGCACTGTGGTGCCACTGCCTTGTGTACCACGAGCACGGGGGACTTTTGGATGTGTGCAGGCTTCGGGGAGTGACAAGAAGGGAGAGCTTTCTAGATGGCTGGGTTTACAATTGTTTGTGGGTGTGGAAAGGGCAGGAGAAACCTCACCAGCTTCCAGCGGAGGTGTTGTGTGGCAGTCAGACTGGGGCAGTGTGGGGCTAATGCGAATTCGGCTCTATCGGGCCATTTGGTGAATAAAAGTAAGATGAATGAGATAAGGTCCATTTTCTGTAGCAGTTTTCTTGGGGTCGCTTTGAGTCGCTGCATGTAAGTGTGTGCGACTTTAAGTGGAGCTCTGTGAAGAGCTGGCATCCATCTCGGCCTGGAATTACACACGGCAGTCATTTGGCTCAGTGTATGTGAGCCTGTCGCTTTTTGGTGGCCATTGTGCTGCTCTTCCGGCAGCCGTAACCCCACAACTCGCATCTGGATTTAAGTGAGATGGGGGACCGTCCTGCCGTCCCACTGGTGCCACACTCCGTAGATGTGGCACGAGGGACTCCCCCGTGCAGCCAGTCAATCCGGCCACTGGGATCCGCGGCCTGAGTTGGACGGAAGGCAGCGCATTCAGCTCTTTTGGTCGGATGTGGTCCCGCTCGGATTCCCGGTGCCCCTCAGAAGCTGTGTGAGAGTGGATTTGTGGCCCGGACTGATTCATTACATCTCTTTTCATTCTAGGGTTTACTGATAAATCAGGGGATCTAGCCAGCTATTTCTGCTCTGGTTTCCTTGGCTGAGAGTATGTTCCACACGGTGGGAGACGTAGACTTGTTTTTGCCCCAAAAATATGCCCTAGCGGTGTGCTTTAAATCGCCGAAACAGCTGAGAATCAGCGCGGGGGATTTGTGGCTTTTCAGCTTCCCTTGTGTCCTCCTGAGGAGGTGTGTGCGTACAGTAGTGTTCGCTCAAACGCCATTGCAGTCTCTCAGCTGTAAATTGCCATCTCGGGGTGGCAGCTTTATTGTTGTCCTGGTAGCGTTTCTTACGCATCTGTGCAAACGGAAGGGTTATCTGAGGTAATAAAATACCTCGTAAAAATGAATTTGAAAAAAAAAGCAAGGCGTGAGAGAGGCCAGTCCCTCCAGTCTATGCACTGCTCTCCCCCAGCCCATCATTTCCATGTTGTGGTTTTGTCCTGTGCCCCCCCCCCCCCCTGCCCCCAGCCCTTCTGTAATTGGCAGCTGAGACTGAGGGAATCCTGAAAAGCCTTAGTCTGGGATCACCCTGACCTCAATGTCTGCAGAAACGGTTTAATCACCTCCCCAAGAGATCTGGCTTGATCCATGTGAAGCGGCCATGCCGGACCGGGAGATTGAACTTGGCAGCGCTCAATCAAATGTTCTTCTGACCATCTAATCACATGCTTGTACAGCCGCCGCGACCGGCTGAGCCAGGTTTGCAGTCCTCGTATCGTTTCCGGATCAACATGTACAGCCGTCTGTGACGTTCACCTAGATGTCCAGACGATCTCGTTACGCTGAGCTATGGGTCACAGTTGAAACACTAAGGATTTGTTCGATTGACCATCAGCATCTATCAACCTTGTTCTGTAAACTTTACAAGTGTGGACAGTGGGGCTTAGGACAGACCACCTGTCCAGTGGTATGTGTTTAAAAGATTGCTAGTTTATCCTGCTGGGCTGTGTTACATGTAAGTTTCCAGTGTCACGACTGTTAAGTTCTCAACGTCTGAATTGTTTTGGGGAAATCTTCACAACTTTCAACCAGAACAAGAGCCCAGGTTTATGGGATGCTGAAATTTTGATGAGAAGTTTGATAGACCTCCAGAGTTTAAGAAACACTCTTCTACATCGTAACGCCATAAACTATTTGGTATCAGAAATACAAACAAAAAAAAAAAGAAAACTCTCTAGACAGGCCAGTGTTTCTTGAGAGTATGAGCCATAGTGTCCTCAGTCAGTAACCAAATTGCAGAGCAGGAGCCGCCCGCAGTCAGACAGCATCTGTTCCTGGCAGCTTCTCTGTGGCTTGGTGAGACTTTCTGGCCTTGCTGAAAAGGGCAGTCTTCCCCCGTCACAGAGATCACCCATCATTTCATTATTCCGAGGAAAGAGAAGGATCAAGCGGCCATGTCTATGGACATAAAGGTCCAAACGAAGATATTGGTGAATCAGCTAGAGGGAAGATGGCCAAGTAACAAGCATGGAACATTGCTTAAAGGATTTTGTTCATTCATTCTTTGCTTTTTGGTTTTGAACGGGCAGTTGGTAGAGTTCAGAGTAATGGAAGGCAATCTTACCCGCAAAGGGCCGGTGTGTGTGTGCGGGTTTCTTGGGTAACCTGTAGGTCAGCTGTCCAAACCCAGGTGTGAGGACTCTTCAGACAATCAGCCCTCTGACTAGTGATCTAATCAGTGAAATCCCACACACACAAGTAGAGTGTACGTGTACCACAAAGGGTGGGTGCTGAGGGAAGTGTCAATGTTTTACAAGGTGCGCCTAACGGTTTTCTGACCATAAATGATGGGGCTCAGAAGGATTTGACCTTGGCCAGGTTAATAATCTGCGGAGCCCCTGTCACCATCCAATATGCCTGAAGACCTTAACATATGAGCCCCAGTGATGAAACACCTAAGGGCCGTGAGGGAACATTCATACGCCGCAGCGACGTCACACTGCCTTGAACCTCAAAACCAAGTGTTAAGTACTGAGATCCATGGACACAATTCAGGCTTCGTCGCTACAAGGTAATTCATAAATATTTATTAGTACCTAATTTAAAGCCAAATAAATCCATCTGTCTCTTTACCTCTTTCCAGTGTGGGCAGAGATCTCACGTCTTGGACGACTACGTCGAGAAATTAGTGTTTCCACATCACAGATTGAAATTGAAATCAAAGTGTGTTTTTTAAATAATAGAAATTCTTTTGATTTCAAAAAGTTTGAAATGCATCGGGTTAATTATTCAATTCCTGTTCGTCAAAGACAAAAAAAGAACAAGATTTCTGCTAGCAAACCGCAAGATGGGGCGGCCTGGCAATCTCCAATCAGAAGCCTTCTAATTGGCTCCTGAGAGGCATTTCTGGAATGAGCGACATGGTTTGCCTATTTAATCATCTAATTGAAATACTAACAGTGTAATGTGGACTTTAGTTGGGTTGTAAAAGGAACAAAGAATCTGCATAATGAATGCAGCAGTCATATGAATCGATCAGCCATAACATTAAAACCACAGACCGGTACAAGTCTAATCCATGGAGGCCCCAGCTCTCACGTAAAGGATCTGCTGCTAACGTCTAGGTGTCAGATCCCGCAGGAGACCTTCAGAGCTCTTGTGGAGTCCATACCTGCTTCAGCAGCATGTGGGTCCTACACGATATTTAGCTGGTGGTTTTAATGTTATGCCTGATCAGTGTATAACCTCAGATACCATTTGCTACTAAATTAAGCTACAATCCATCAAGTTTTCATACCCAGTTGTACTATTAAATTATGCACCAAGGTAATGTTAGGGCCATATAAACATTGCGGGGTAGAAAAGGTACAGACACATCCATCCGTTTTCCGACCAATTATCCAGAAGAGACACCACAGGCTATTTAAGGCACCAGTTACGCAGCATGACTGGATGTCTCTGGGCTTGGGAAGAAAGACACATACAGTAAAGTAGTGAATTTAATTTATTAATTTCATGTAATTTAAAGAGGGCAATCTAACTGGATACACAATTATTTACATATTAAATACTACAGCTATAAAAAGTACGGTGGATGATGTTTTTTTACAACTACATATTTTGTGATAAAATATTGAAAACTTATGCCTACAGTTTGAAGAACGGCATTAGAATAAGTCAATATTTGAAATGCCACAGAAACATTGTTTTTTTTTTTTTACCACAAAGGTCTCGTGTACATGGAAGAATTTGGTACTTCTTGAGACGGCTGACAGTCAGTCAGATTGCAGCGTGCACAGAAACAAACGCCAACAGACCCTGTGTACTGCATGTTCTTAATAGTGATCTTTTTTGGTAGTAAAATAGATCTTAAATAAGGGCCAAAGCAGATGCTCTGAGCATATATACATTATTTAATATATTTTTCCACCATTATATTGTATTTCTGTAGTCCAGAGAGTGACCCTTGGGGGTCACTTTTTCAGTGCAATGCGCACACTTATTGCATACGTGTAAAGGAACACGGAATGCACACCGAACCCGAAATGCTGCTCGTACCTCAAATTGGTCAGCTGAGAGCTCTGCGTCACCTCACTGCATTCCTAAACGCCGTCCATTTCCAAAACGTCGAAACAGTAACTCATGTGCTGCAGTCCTCTGATATGAGTTCGCCTCAGGTCATTAGTGAAGTTTATCCAGGTTAAATGTACGAAACTGGACGCGAACCGGTAACCCAGGAGTCACACACACACCTGCTATTCCGCAGATGTTCCACTAAAACCCAATAATTATCCCTTGGGGGCTCCTCAGTTTACAGATTTAATGTACATATTTTGTTTTACTGCTTTGTGATGCTGGACTTTTATATGTTTACTGATATCCACATACTTTCGTTTTGAAGGTGATGTATTTCACATAGACAAGGAAAACTGCCATTTTGTTTCCTCCTGAGAAAATGTGAGCTGTTTCGTTTGCCCTAAACAAGATTTATGTTTTCTAGAACTTTATGTGGGCTAATATGTAAAATGTATGTTTGTTATTATCATAAATTGAATGGGGAAAGAATATAAATAGGCACCACACTGCCTGTTAGTGGCTGGGAACATTGTTTGAGCCACAGAGCTCTGATATTGATTAGTTAATTACTTTTGTTGTCTGCTAAATTTGCCATAACTGCACCCGTTTTAGATGCATTGTCCTTTCCCCGATAATGCATTCGTTTCACCTGCAACACAATGGCTTCCTTAATGTTTAATCAATCACCCAAATTCCATGCCTGTTGCAATGGGTTTTGCCTGCCTATTACAAACCAATTAGTACTCTTCGATTGTTAAGAAATGTCATTATCCAAAGAATTCAAATTAGTCATTCATCAAATTCAGTTGAGCTTCTCATTCACAGTTGAATGTTAAATATCTCTTGCAAAACAAGCTTCAGTTTATTTATAATTTAAAAACTTTTAGGTATCTAGTAAGAAACATTGCAGGAACTAATCTAGGAACTAATGCAGCACACATTCATGGAATTCATGAGTAATGCTTGTGTTTATAGCTGCAGATTTGGATTTGTGAGACGGAAGTGAAAATGCATGTTGTTTCCTGTGTGTCCGCTGTGTGCAGTATTTATACGAACATTTTAGATAAGTAAACAGGATTAGCTCAATTTTTACTTGCAGTGTTGATCTGGATTTGATGAATCTGTGCAATGGGACACAGTTTGAATCCTCACTACAGTAATTTTTATGTGAATGTGGCCTAAAATCCCCGAAATATGATATATTGATTAAACAGAAGGAATGTTGGCGGGTTTATTGTTCCCAGCCCCCCTCAGAAGATGGTGCCCTAGGTCAGCTTCACCGCCGGCGCCCCCTGTCTGAGACAAAGTGAAATCGGCTGGCTAAGTAAGTGCCCCCTCAGAAGAATGCAATGTGTTCAGAAGAAGCGTCCAGTAAAATGAGGAACCTTCTTCCAAGGCTCAGGGTAATTGAGGAACCTTCTTCCAAGGCTCAGGGTAATTGAGGAACCTTCTTCCAGGGCTTTTCTTTGTGAACTGGCTGCATCTAACTATTAATGAAGGAAAGATCTGGAGGTTTGGGCCGTAAGGGGCTCATGAACCCACCCTGCGAGCTGTTACACAAAAGGTTCAAGGAGAATTCGGTGGACGTGCTGCGAGCGAGTATATCTGCAATGGGCCTTTTCATCCGGAAGCAGGGCCTTCCAATTAGTGGCCAGAATTCCTCATTCTTTCCGTTTTTCTTGTTTTGCGAGGGGGGAGCGAATGGCTAATTAGCGTAGCTTTGAGTGAGTTTGGAGGTTGTGCGGGGCTCATCCTCGGATGCCGGTACTCTCCTGGCGGCTGTCACGAGAGGAAGGGGCAGATGGCTCTGGGGGGCACGGATATGCACCAGCTTAAGAGGGGGGCGCGAAACACAGAGGGGGTGGAGGGGTCATGAAAGGCGGAGGAATGAGGGCAGGGGGGCTGAGTTCTTTAAAGGCAGCGGAGTGAGATGGCAGAGTTGGAACAGAGCCCAGAGAGGATCGGCGGGTTTTGGTGTGACAACTCATGGCTTCTGACTGTACTTTAGCATGGAGCTTCTGACACAATCTCCGGTATCTGAGGACTAAAGTTATGCATAATTAGCCGAAATGAGGGACTAAGCAGAGTTAGTCTTCAAGTAACCATGGTATGTTTACTGTGACTAAGTGTTATGTATATTATTATTATTATTATTATTCTGTAGGGACAGGATGGGCTTTACAAGAACTATTTATCATCTACAGGCACTTGAGTCAAATTCTAAAGAGAAATCTTAAGAATATCATACAGCGAGGCGGCAGTGAGCTCTGCCCTCACGCCTCCATGGCTGTGGGTTCGATTCCCGTCCAGTGCGGGATCCGATTTCACACTTTTATTCATCAGTGAGTTATACTTCAGAAAGCAGACTCAGCTGGTTCCCGGAGCATTTGGGCGGTGACATCACGTTACTGAACCGACGACCTTCTGATGACAGATCACGGAGTCCTAACCCAGTGAGTTATCAGTGAGTAAACACCTACACTGGTGCAAAACTCCCAGTGTTCTTCCCAGTCATGTGAAACCTCACTGCCATCATCGACGAGGCTCAGTGCCGCCCCCCCCCGGCGTCAGTAAGGTGTATCGCTCTCGCTGTGGTGGCGACTGCTTCACGAGAAAAAAAGAAATGACTGCGATGACTCACTGCCCCCCCCCCCCCCCCCCCCCCCCCGCTAAAGGAGATCAAAGGAAGGCCACGGGAAAAGTAATTGCATTGTTGGAAAGTGGTGTGAGCATGAAAACACATTTATTTTTTGTACTTTGTTTTGCTTTTTTTCTCTGTTCACGGCCGGTTTTCCTGATCACGGTGTCGCACACCCAGCCCCCGGTATGTCTGCAGGGCTCAGAATATGAGCCGGGTCCGTTATCCAGGAGCGCTCCCCCCCCCCCCCCGGGATGTTTGCCAGCATCTGCTTGGCTTCGCCATGTTTAATGTGGGATGAGAGCAGCTTTGAGGGGCCTTGCATCCGCTCGATACGAGAGAGACAGACGTAAAACGTGCTTTCATATGCAGGCGCAGCCCTGCACCCCTTTAAATCCCTTCTGACAGCAAACTGCCACGCAGGCATGACTAAACATATATCTTTTGTTTTTTTTTTTTTACATTGGAAAGGCACTGCATCACATTTTTGGGTCCACAACTCGGTCTGCTGTTGTTTTTAGCTCCAGTAATAGTTTCAGTGGTAATAAACAATTAGATAGATGGATAGATAGATACATACAGCCACACAGACAGACTGACACTTTAGTCATCCAGAAGGAAATTGCGTGTGTGGGGTAGCAGAAGATAGTAATTTACATCACATTTAATGTTAAACACATTTAGATATTAATAGGTAGTAGAGCTACTTTAGCACAAATTGTTAATGCTGACTGTGACAGAAAGGTGTCAGAACACACAGTGCATTGCTGTCTGCTGAATATGGGGCTGCGTAACCACAGACCGGTCAGAGTGTCAATGCTGACCCCTGTCCACCTCTGAAAGCACCTACAATGGGCTCGTGAGCATCAGAACTGGACCATGGAGCAATGGAGAAGGTGACCTCATGTATTCTGCTAGCTCATGTGGACAGCTGAGTGCGTTTGCAATGTTTATATGTTTATAAACCTGAGAACCTGATGGCATCAGGATGGGGAGTAGGCAAGCTGGCGGAGGCAGTGTGACGCTCTGGGCGATGTTCTGCTGGGAAACCTTGGGTCCTGGCATTCATGTGGGTGTTACTTTGACATGTACCACCTACCTAAACATTGTTGCAGACCATTAACACCCCTTCGTGGCAGCGGTAATCCTCGATGGCAGTGGTAATCCTCGATGGCAGTGGTAATCCTCGATGGCAGTGGTATTCCCCCTATGGCAGTGGTAATCCTCGATGGCAGTGGTAATCCTCGATGGCAGCGGTAATCCTCGATGGCAGTGGTAATCCTCGATGGCAGTGGTAATCCTCGATGGCAGTGGTATTCCCCCTATGGCAGTGGTAATCCTCGATGGCAGTGGTAATCCTCGATGGCAGTGGTATTCCCCCTATGGCAGTGGTAATCCTCGATGGCAGTGGTAATCCTCGATGGCAGTGGTATTCCCCCTATGGCAGTGGTAATCCTCGATGGCAGTGGTAATCCTCGATGGCAGTGGTAATCCCCGATGGCAGTGGTATTCCCCCTATGGCAGTGGTAATCCCCGATGGCAGTGGTAATCCCCGATGGCAGTGGTATTCCCCCTATGGCAGTGGTAATCCCCGATGGCAGTGGTAATCCCCGATGGCAGTGGTAATCCTCGATGGCAGTGGTAATCCTCGATGGCAGTGGTATTCCCCCTATGGCAGTGGTAATCCCCGATGGCAGTGGCAATCCTCGATGGCAGTGGCCTCTTTCAGCAGCAGTGTACCATGTCACACTGCAAAAATTGCTCAGAAATAGTTTGAGGAACAAAAAAAAAGTTCAAGGTGTTGACTTGGCCTCCAAATTCCCCAGATGTCAATCCGATCGAGCATCTGTGGGACGTGCTGGACAAACAAGTCCGATCCATGGAGGCCCCAAGGATCTGCTGCTAAACTCTTGGTGCCAGATTCCACAGACCTTAAGAGGTCTGGTGGAATTCATGCCTCCACAGGTCAGAGCTGTTTGGCCGCATGTGGGTCCTACACAGTATTAGGCAGGTGCTGTTAATGTGATGGCTGATTAATGTAAACAGTAGTTTTAACTAACTGGGGCCATACCATTTGTCGATATTATGTTATTGCTGTATATACACATGATTTATAAGCAACAAGCAAAAAACTCTTAAGTGATAATTCTCTGCTATAATGACTAATTTGGTTAATTAGCTTTGTAAAAGGGTTTGTTTTATGTGCATAATAAAGTAGTTACTGGGGCGTTCTTGTTCAGAAGTACAGTATGTCGGTATTCTGTGGGAAGGCGTCCTCCGCCAAGTCAAACTGGCAGGCTGTCGGTTCCATTCTGGTGCAGCTGATTTGCAGGTTCTCCTTCCTGTTGATGTGTTTGTCTTTGGTTCTCCAGAATTCTCCCCCAGCCTACAGTTTAGGCGAATTGGTGTCTTTAATGTGTGATGCGATGTGTCTGTGAGTATACCTGGCCTGTGATGGACTGGGTAGATTCGTGGAGTGTGTCTTTATCTGAAAGGTTGTGGGGTCAAATCCCAGTACAGTAATCATATCGCCACTGGGCCCTTGAGCAATTCGCCTTAATCCTGAACTACTCCAGGGACACCGCCTGTCACTGATCTCTACCCGCAGACTTTCCTCACTTACAAGTCGAGTTGGACAGGAGTCTCTAAGTAACTATAAATAAAATAAATGTGAATAAATCTCGTCCCAGGTGTCTGTCTGCCTTGTGCTGAACAGGTCCGGAGGTGATCTCCCGCTCACGATGGCCTTGCTGTGGGTACCTGGTTATGGAAGATGACGAGATGTTTAATTCTGTTAATGCCTCAATACTCAAACTGCCATGCGAGAATAAATAAAGAATAAAGTTGCCCCCAGGTTAGTTATATGAAATACACAGAGTCCAGCTTCTCCTCAATATGAATGATGCATTTTTCAGTTGCAGGCTTTAGTCTCATTGAACTGGCTGCCTAGGCTGCCTGCTGAAGATTTTACAGAATAGTGATTATGTCTCTACCGTGGAAGGCTGTAATGAAAAGCAAATTAAAACGATAAGGCATCTGAATGCGGGTCTGCCCAAGAACGCCGCAGACCAGGCAGGCGGCTTTCAGTGTTTAAATAAACTGTTTATTTCTCTGTCTTACGGGTAACTGTTCTGTTTGTGTTTTTCCAATATTTCTGTTCAACCGTGAGAAACCGCCGGGCTCTGTCCACTCGTGACCTGGATGTGGTTGTCCTGGAAACGACGACCTCTCCTGTCCTCGTACACAGAGTTATCCGAAGATGGGTTTAAGAGATCGGGGAGGCTTTCAATCCATCGCACGTCTACCTTTGTGATTTCTGTAAATGCCCTACAGGGGCATTTTTTTTTCTTCTTTTGCCTGTGATGGTTTCCGTGAAAAACAGCAAAAATGACAGGGTTCGTTATTATTATTTTGGTCCAGACCCATTTAATATGTTTATTTAGCAAAAGTGATTGAGCAGCTGCATTACAGAAGAGAAACAATGTGTAACAGGAAAGCTAACAGGTGCAAACTCCAGGGCTTGGGAAAGCTTGGGAAAATGGTTTTATAGTTCAGTTATGAAATACAGAATCGATGGGAGATGGGAGGAATCAAATCTATCCATCCATCCATCCATCCATCCACCCACCCATCCAGCCTCTAATTTTGCTCTTGGTTGTTGGGAAGAATAAACGGCATAAATAATAATTATAAAGGGATTTTAATATGTTTATGGATATTTAATACAAAACATGTAAATCAAACATCCAGAAAAGCAAAAAAGGACGTTTTTCACAATTACAGTATCTTAAGTTTGATTGCATTCTCTTTTAGTCAAAAGCGCCAATACCAAACAGCTCCCTAACGCACTGTCAGTAATGCAAGAAAAGCAAATATGAGTTTAGTTATTGAAAGTGACCACACTTCATGGGGGCATGCTTGGCTTACTGGGCTGGGGCGCAGTGTTATGAATAGAAGTGTGTTTGCCAAGGGCTCTGACCTTGGCTTGTTAAACGTGCTTGGAAAAGCAGTGGGAATGGCGACCCCGAGTCCGCTGACCTGCGCATGTCAGAGCTTAATCCGCGAGCCGACAGGACAGGCACGCGGGCGCAGAAACGTACAGCGCCCCGCGCAGTAACAAATCCGCGCGCTCGCCCTCGGCTCGCCAATCCGCTCGGGAGCAGCACCTTCAATTAAAACCGTCCGTCTCTCTAAATCGCGCCCGCAGACAGGCGCGCTTCTGGGGGAATACTGATGGATCCGGCGGCGCTGACAGGGTCCCCGGTCGCTGTCAGCTGTTATCAAGCAGCTGGCAAACTGCACAAAGGGAAAAATTACAGAGAAACAGCGCGGCTTTTCTGTGCTGAATGATCGAGTGGGAGAAAACACCGCAGACTGGCAGCATAATGAAGATATGATGTGAATTCTCAGTATGCATTCCTCTTTTTACTCGTCTGGGATACCTATATTTGTTGTTTCGATGAAGCAACTTTAAAAGGACGAAAGTATTTTATTTTATTATATAAAAATGTTTTCTGCTGGCTTCGCCTCCAAAGCGGCAGCCAGAAATGACTATAATCGCAGAGGTAGCGTGGACAGCAACAGATGGGCATGCATAAAGCAGAGCTTTCACTTCCCTCCCGCAACCAAATTATTTTCACCCAGCAAATAAACGCTAGAATTAATTAGCTTCATCTGAACGAATCAAAGTGGCGCGCTTTTACTTTTTTTTTTTTTTTTTACTGAAAACAAACACGACAGAGTTCTATCACTAGAAAGCGTGATGATTATTCGGAGGGTATAATTGCTCTTTCATGGAGGAACTCAATCATGAGTCTGAATCCTTCAACCTTTAATCTCTCCACTGCTCCAGAGTACCGACAAAATGTTACTAAGCATTTGGTGTCTAAGGCAATATAATGATATTTTAATACATTTCAATTTGCTTGTGAAGATTTGCATTTTTTATAAAGTGTAGAAGTGAATTCTGCTGTTAGACCTATACGTAAGGAAATTATCATCATGTATCCAGCTTCAGATTCAAGTATATGCAGTCAAAAATCAGGGAACCTTTGAAATATAACATTTGCAAATAGAGTAGCCTAAATGAGGGACAGAGTGAGGAAACTGCTGACCACTCCCATTACTGATGTTTTCAGTCATGAGGGCCGGTGGATCTGTCATGACATCGGCTCAGAATCCTGTGGGATATGCGTGGAGCTGCTGACAGGGGTATGATCTCCTGGGTCGCGTTGTCCACACGTCGCTGTAAGATGCAAGGCAAAACGGACACGGGGTGGTTTCATCACCTCCAGTGCTTCGAAACTTACAAGCAGCACCTGATTTGGTGCTTTACCCAAGCTCCACTACCCCCCCCCCCCCCCCCCCCCCCAGAAGATGGTGCCGTAGGCGGTCTCTGTTGCCTAATGGACTAACTGGCACTGCATACAGGAAAGTGGGCCATGGTGGAGTTAAGGTGCTTAAAGCTTTGATTACACCTACACATGCACTTTTGCTAGTTAAATGTTACAAAGATAGTAGGAACTGGCAGTGTGTGTGTGTGTGTGTGTGTGTGTGTGTGTGTGTGTGTGTGTGTGTGTGTGTGTGTGTGTGTGTGTGTGTGTGTGTGGAGGGGGAGGGGGTTATATAGCCAGATCAGGCTTCGATCTCCTAATGTCAAAAAGCAGAGCCTGTTTGAGAGGCACGTACCCAGCGAAGACTCTGGGGGGTATAAGAGGGAAACCTCGGGCTTTGCTTTGTCCTTTATGAGCATCTTTCAGTTGAATCAATGTCATCAAAATGTCACTTTATCATGTACAGAACTTCTGTATGGGGCTCAGGAGCAGAGCTCTCCTGGGTGTAGAGGCGATAAGTCCACCCCCAGGATGCAGTCGGATAAAGGTCAGGAAGTAAGGTCAGTGAAGTGCACCTCAGCTCAGGGCTGGGATGATGGGATGTGGTGACACTGACTCTCGCACATGGCGAAATTCAGCACATCGTCTCAGATTTATTGATGACTATATACTGAGAAACGTCTCTAAAACATCTCTAAAAAAATTAGAAAAAAATCTATATTTCAAGTTTTGTCATGTGATTGGAGGAAATTGAATCCCCGAGACGTCTGTGTTCTATCTGGCAGTTTTTGCCAAATGAAAGTCACTGTCTTTCTCTACACTGATCAGTGTCTCCAGTTACAGGGGAGGGGATAGGTACATGGGAGGAGAACTGGACAGACAGCAGTGTGATACAGGACAGACAGCACAGAGATACAGGACAGACAGCAATGCGATACAGGACAGACAACAGTGTGATATAGGACAGACAGCAGTGTGATACAGGACAGACAGCAGTGTGATACAGGACAGACAGCAGTGAGATACAGGACAGACAGCAGTGAGATACAGGACAGACAGCAGTGTGATACAGGACAGACAGCAGTGAGATTCAGGACAGACAGCAGTGTGAT
Source organism: Brienomyrus brachyistius (assembly GCF_023856365.1). Classification (NCBI taxonomy): domain Eukaryota; kingdom Metazoa; phylum Chordata; class Actinopteri; order Osteoglossiformes; family Mormyridae; genus Brienomyrus; species Brienomyrus brachyistius. Next base: position 4,929,967 of record NC_064544.1, on the reverse strand, counting down.
ACAGGACAGACAGCAGTGAGATACAGGACCAGAGGGGCAACATAAAAACAAGTGGACAACAAAATAAGCAAAAACAGGTGGTGCAGTGGGGATATGAATCTGCAAATAAATATGAAGCAATAAAGCAAAATTTGCTAAAAAAAAAACACCTTAGACTAGAAACAGAGGAACATTAAACTCAAAATCAAAATTATTTATTATTTTTAATGATATTGTATAAACAGATAAAATAATGACTCCCATATTGATATACACTCTGCTCATACAAGAAGACTAAAAGGCTTTTTCAATAGCCAGTGAAAACAGAAATATAACCTCAACATTTTTATTTCTAAATCTACTGATAACTAGTATAATTAATTCGATAATTAATATTACTGAACGATAACTATGCCTGTCACTATCGATTACATCATCAATCAAGTAATCTACTGATTAAGATGACAATTAAAATGAATAAACCAATTAATTGATTGATTGATACACTGCAGTAAAATAGTTTCAGCTACCAAAGGTAGTGCCACCAATTAAGGTTCAAGGAACCACAGTCTGAGGCTGGGTTTGAACCTGTGACCTTCTGATTACAGGCACAGCTCACAGAGCCACACGCTGCCCCAATACTAGCAATATTTAAAATTCAGTGGAAACTAGTTATAGTGATCACGGTTATAGTAATCAAGTAGTTATATGGATCGAAAAGCTTGGGACTGAACCATTCCTGTACAAATACAGTTTATATAATTTTCTTACAGTAATCAAGCACTTATATGGATGGAAAAGCTTTGGACTGAACCATTCCTGTCACGATATTCGTCGGCGGTAGCGGCGCACGGGTAAGGTGATGAGCGGAGAGGCAAGCAAGCAGGCAGACTTAGGGCAAACGGGGATTTATTGGGAGGACGAGGACTCGGGAACATGGCACGCCGACTAACATCATCTTACCCGTGCGCCGCTACCGCCGACGAATATCGTGACAGAATGACAGACCACGCTAACAGGTAAGACCAGGACTTAAAACCAGACAAGACTAATCAAAGTAAGCAGATACAGCAGGGTACAATCAAGGAAATACACGTGGGAAGGCAGGGGGCGTGGCACACACGAGGAGCTGACGAGCCGGGCATGACAGAGCCCCCCCCCAAAGGCGCGCTGCACCGGGCGCGCCCAGGAGGAGGCGACGAACGGGACGAGGGGACCAAGACCTGAAAAACAAAACCCAAAACCAAGAACAAAAGACCGGGAACTAAACAGAGAGACAGAACAGGCACAAAGACAGGACCAGGGACAAAACCTGACAGAGGACGGGGAACACGGACCGACAGAGAAAGAGAGGGGACACAGAAGGAACAGGCGGGACACAAGGGCCAGGAGTGAACGGAGGGCACAGAGGAGGACGGGCAGCAAAGACAGGAGGAACAGAGCCGGAGGGAGCAAAGAGAGGTAGGACAAAGGCGGAAGGAGGAGAGAGGACCGAAGGGACAAAGGGAGGAGCGAAGGGAGACAAGGAGGGGGAACAGAGGGGAGCCCGAGGGAGCCCCAGCGGGCGACGGGAGGCAGCCGGAGGGGCCGCAGGCGGCCGGGAGGCCGGAGCCGGAGGGGACCCCGGAGGGGCCGAGGAGACAGGGCGAGGGACCCGCGGAGGGGCCAGGGAGGGAGCAGGAGGGAGCACCGGGGAAGGGGACGAGGGAGTAGGAAGGGGCCAGGGCGAAGGCCCGGAGGAGGGGGGAGCCGCAGCAGGCGGCGACGTCCGGGAAAGGGCCGGAGGTAAGGGCCCCGCAGGCGACCGAGGAGCCGCCGTCGGGGAACCCCCAGGCGACCGACCAGGACCCAGAGAGGGGAGCGAGGCAGGGCGACGAGGCACCGGAGAGGGACCTGCAGGCGACAGCCGACCCGGAGGGCCAGGACCCGCAGGCGCCAACCGAGCCCCAGCGCAGGCGAGGGAGGGCGAGCCAGGGGGCAGGGCGGGTGGGACCCCAGCCCTGCGTCTGTGTCCCCTTCCCCTGCGGGACACAGACAGGCCGACCCTAGTTCGGGGTCGATGTCGCCGGGGCGAGGGACAAGGGGTTACGAGTTCTGTCCCCGAGGGGTCCCATTCCAGCTCCTCCACCTCCGAAGAGGGAGGAGCCAAGATGGAGTTGTCCAGGACCACCTCGGGGACTAGGACAGGGACTGGAGCTGCTGCAGGCGGAGGGGGCGCCTCTGGAGCTGCTGCAGGCGGAGGGGGCGCCTCTGGAGCTGCTGCAGGCGGAGGGGGCGCCTCTGGAGCTGCTGCAGGCGGAGGGGGCGCCTCTGGAGCTGCGGCATGCCGCCGGGGCGCCGGGACAGGAACACGGTCAGGCCGCCGGGGCGCCGGGACAGGAACACGGTCAGGCCGCGGGGGGGGGCGCCTGCCCGGGAGCTGCAGCAGGCGGCTGCTGAGGGGGCGCCTGCCCGGGAACTGGAGCGCGGTCAGGAACTGGAGCGCGGTCAGGAACTGGAGCGCGGTCAGGAACTGGAGGTGGCTGCAGTGGGGGCGCCGGCCCGGGAGCTGCAGCAGGCGACTGCAGTGGGGGCGCCTGCCCGGGAGCTGCAGCACGGTCAGGAACTGGAGGTGGCTGCAGTGGGGGCGCCGGCCCGGGAGCTGCAGCAGGCGGCTGCAGAGGGGGCGCCTGCCCTGGAGCTGCAGGTGGCTGCAGTGGGGGCGCCTGCCCTGGAGCTGCAGCAGGTGGCTGCAGTGGGGGCGCCTGCCCGGGAGCTGCAGCAGGCGGCTGCAGAGGGGGTGCCTCTGCAGGAACTGGAGCGCGGTCAGGAACTGGAACACGGTCAGGAACAGGAGCTGGCTGCAGTGGAGGCGCCTGCCCGGGAGCTGCAGCAGGCGGCTGCAGAGGGGGCGCCTCTGCAGGAACTGGAGCGCGGTCAGGAACTGGAACACGGTCAGGAACAAGAGCTGGCTGCAGTGGGGGCGCCTGCCCGGGAGCTGCAGCAGGCGGCTGCAGAGGGGGCGCCTGCCCGGGAGCTGCAGCAGGCGGCTGCAGAGGGGGCGCCTGCCCGGGAGCTGCAGCAGGCGGCTGCAGAGGGGGCGCCTGCCCGGGAGCTGCAGCAGGCGGCTGCAGAGGGGGCGCCTGCCCGGGAGCTGCAGCAGGCGGCTGCAGAGGGGGCGCCTCTGCAGGAACTGGAGCGCGGTCAGGAACAGGAGCTGGCGGCTGCAGTGGGGGCGCCTGCCCGGGAGCTGCAGCAGGCGGCTGCAGTGGGGGCGCCTGCCCTGGAGCTGCAGGCGGAGGGGGCGCTTCCGGAGCTCTCCGGAGCTTGATCAGCCTCCGGAGGTCTTCAGCCATCCTCTCCAGATCTGAATACGGGGATTCTGGAGTGAAAGAGGCGAAATCCTGCCCCAGTTGCACTGCGAGCTTTTCCCCCTCCGGAGGGCCCTGTGGGGCCGGTTCTCCCATCACCCTCCAATACAGTCCCTGGAGGGTGAAGTACCTGTCAGCGAGGGCCGCGGGCGAAACGGGCGTGGCCCCTTTAAGAGGGCGGGGAACCCGCGGGATGGCGTCCCTCACTGCTCTGGCCCTCCCATTGGCCAGCCGCTCGGGCCGGTTATCGCACCGCTTGGGGGGCGGTAGCTGTTCCGCAGGGAGGGGCTCTGGGTCCGGGAAGACGAAGGGCTCGTCCTCTTCATCCTCGCTCGGAGCCCAGAGCCTCGCCAGGGAGCAGGGTCCCAGACCGTACGGTCCCAGGTCGGGACCCAGGACGAGCTCCTCCTCCTGAGGGAGCCAGGGGCTGGAGAGCGAGCAGGCGCCCAGACGGATCGGCTCTTCCGGGAGCTTCTTCCTCCCTCTCCGCTTCTTCTTTTGGTCTGTCATTCTGTCACGATATTCGTCGGCGGTAGCGGCGCACGGGTAAGGTGATGAGCGGAGAGGCAAGCAAGCAGGCAGACTTAGGGCAAACGGGGATTTATTGGGAGGACGAGGACTCGGGAACATGGCACGCCGACTAACATCATCTTACCCGTGCGCCGCTACCGCCGACGAATATCGTGACAGAATGACAGACCACGCTAACAGGTAAGACCAGGACTTAAAACCAGACAAGACTAATCAAAGTAAGCAGATACAGCAGGGTACAATCAAGGAAATACACGTGGGAAGGCAGGGGGCGTGGCACACACGAGGAGCTGACGAGCCGGGCATGACAATTCCTGTACAAATGCAGTTTATATAATTTGCTTATAATAATCAAGCACTTATATGGATCGAAAAGCTTTGGGCTGAACCATTCCTGTACAAATACAGTTTATATAATTTGCGTATAGTAATCAAGTAGTCTACTGACGGTGTTCATTTAGGGTCTTTTTTACATGACATGGAAAAAATTTAAATTACGGTTTATTTTTACTCGCCTACTTTACCTTACGGTAACCCGTCTGCTTGTGGCTATCTACCTGAGGCTAATGCCGAATGCTAATGTATTGGACTTGGATACTAGCATATCGGCCGTGTTAGAACAGAGTTGTCACATCACAAGGACCGCAGTAGCGTGCTTGGTTCAAATCATCGATGACTTGAGCTAAAAAAATTTTACTCAGTCATAGGAATCCAAACTTAGCAAGCTCTGCGATTTTAATAATGACTCCTTTTCAACATTATGTAGTATTCGTTGTTGTTATTTTTTTTAAATTAAAAAACAGTCTAAAGTTTATCACTGTTGCTTTAGCTTGAGCTCTACATGTGATCTCTCAGATAATCATAATCATTGATGTAGCTGCTGTCGGACTGCATCTAGTGCTACGTTTGTGAGAAATTAAATAAAATAAGTGGAGAGGAGAAAACTGAACAAGAACTGGTCATGAAAAGACATTTGTCTTCCGCTCTACATATATTTCGTTTTTCTTAGAGACAATGTTGAGCAGAAGCAAGTGATTTTTGGCAGCTCGTTCTGTCTGCCGGCACGACTCAAGACAGCATCAACTACTCTGCTGGTAGATAATAAATTCACTTTGGCGATATAGTTCATTTTCAACTCCTAAATATCGCAAACGCTTGAAATATCGCAAGGTGAACCTCTTCCAGTATTTGTTCAGCTCCAACACACAATGCATTCGCAAGGCCATCAACTATATTAGTTGGTCACGTACCGTATTATGTGAAATCTATGCGGCTAAGCGGCGGCACTAACCTTTGTTTTCCGCAATTATTTTGTCGTACAAGAATCGTAGAAAGTAAATTTAAGCAAAATAATTTAAGGCAAAGTGATGACAAAGACAGGTTAGCAACTCCGAGAGGTTAAGTGGCGCGTGTAGATGGCTAACCTCGCATTACTGGGCGAGTCCGTCAAACATGAATGGCTTCTTTTAAGCTATATTTGAAGTGCTTCCACACAAATGATACTTTCACTCTTTATTTGGAACCTTGTTCTTTATGCCTTTTCCTTCCTCCATATTGCAGAGTATTTAATTACGAAATTTTTAATCAGTGCTTTTCAATAACCGAGTAATCCTGACAGCTCTAACAGCATCACTAGATGACGACTTACTTTTTTGTATGTTGTATTTTTTTTTTATCAGACAGAAAGGGGATTAAAGGTTATAAAATAAGAATATATCACATCCAGTTGCTTGGTAACCAGTATTACCTAAAGGTCTAGAAATTAAGTGTGATTTATTTTTGCAGTCGTGTAATTTTATGCCCCACTGTAACATGTTGTATATATGTCTGGAACAAGTAACCCACGGTTTTTATTAACATAGAGATTGCTGCCATTCTGATGGATGGCTATTCCTGGGTCCGCAGATATGCAGCTTTGAGAATGAGACCAGAAGGGAGGCCCCTTGCTTGTTTCGGGGGTGAGTTAAGCTTTTTGTTCGTAGTAGTTGGTTGACCCATTGGTCCTGGTAGCATTTTTTGAAGAGCTAATATTCTGCATTTGGCTTCGCTTCAGGAATTTGCCTCTTGTCATTGCGCAGGCATAAAGCCATGCCTTTTCCTGGATGCGCTTCAATTTCTGTCCCCATCATGGGAAAATGCTACAATTACTGGCTTATAACTTTATTTATGAATGTTTTTTTTTTGTCCATCTGTTATTATCTATTGCCCCTTGAATTTAAGCGCAATACGTTTTTTTTTTTTTTCCGAAATGAGTCGAGTGCATCTTCAATTTGTCACAATGCACAGCTCAATAGAATACTCTTGTTGTCTGTGATTGTTTTCCCTTAACTGGTGTACCGCTGTGTTGTGTCCATTGCATCTATTAAGTCTCAAGCTTCAGCTGTTAAGGTATCCACTGCCAGTTCATCCAGTGCAGGGTTTCAGAGAGCAGGGGATGCCCTGGATGGGATGTACACAAATGCAGTTTAGAGGCACAAATTCACATAAACTGATTGTCTTTGGACTCTTTGTAGGATACTGGAGCACCTAGAAGGGAATGTACAGAAGGGCAGGGAGAATATGCTAGCATGTATTTACAAAGCCATGTCCTCACCCATGAAGGGTCTGTCTTTCCCTACATCCCCCCATTCTTCAACCCCTTACTCTGGTGATTTTAGTGGGGGCTGGAGGGTGCCTGAAAAATTTATAACATACTGTCTTACTGCTTCAGTAGGCTTCAGTTTTTCGGGCAAGTGTTTCTAAGCTGCTAATTTATTTAACCATCATTAAACAAACCCAATTTCTTCGGCACCTCGTGGACCTCGTCTAACTGCTCACTTTTTGACGTTTTATAAAAAATTGTAAATAAATATAGATGCAGGACTTCAGTATAACACTGGAACTGTTTCCAGGGGAGGTTTTAGCAGAATTATCTGTTAACAACATGATGGAGTGTAGTAGTTGCCCTTATGATCATGCTGCCGTTAGTATAAAAATCCTCATTAAGGATTTTTCCACCCGCTGACTTTAATAATTCACCCATCGCATTTCTATAACCCAACTGCTTTAAACACTGAAATCTTATCTTAAAAATGGCAGGTGAATCGATACTGGAGACACTGATCAGTGTAGAGAAAGACAGTGACTTTCATTTGGCAAAAACTGCCAGATAGAACACAGACGTCTCGGGGATTCAATGCAGCAGCCAGTATGCAGATTATCACCTCGCAAGCTCTGCATGTCTCCATAGCGGCCTGCATCTCATAACGCATCTCAAAAATGGCTGCTTTATTGCCAGGAGTGAATTATGAACAGGAGTGGCATTTTGGACCTTTTGTTTGCCACCTTGTTGTGAGAGCGTTGCTTCTGACATGGGGTGTTATGTCCCAGTCTAGGGCCGGGTAAGCAGTGATGATCGAGGACGGGGGGGGGGGGGGGGGGGGGGGGGAGGATAAGGGTGCGGAGGATCAAGAATTGGAGGGACACCACGGGCTACAATTACGGTAGGATGTATTTTGATAATATGGGGGTATGGGACGTGAACTTCATGACAAAGGCCAAAACAATAAACAAACTCCAATGAACTACTTACGCACTTATCGACGAACACTTCCCTAACAAAAGACAATTACTAACCTAACCCTTTCTAACCACAAAACGGGGACAAAACATCGTACACGCAGCAAACAAATGGCAGTCACTCCCTACAACCCGTACACACATATACACAGTATTTACACAGGCAAATCCAGTTCCTAATCCTAAGAACAGTTGATAACCAGACGGTAGTCAAAACACGGGTAAAACCAACACAAAAGCCGAATAACCGAAACTGAATCGAAATCCAAAAGCACGAGAGTCAAGAGCCAAAAACAGGTCGTAACAGTAGGCCAGAAATACAGTAACCAAACGCAAAAGCAAAGATAGAGGGCATGAGCACAAAGCTATCAGATGGGGTGGTGAGGCATCTTTTGTAGTCCATGACTGGAGAGGCGGGGGGCGGCATGCTGGTGCACTGGTCAGCACTGTTGCCTCACACCTCTGGGACCCAGATTCGAGTCTCCACCTGGGTCACATGTGTGTGGAGTTTGCATGTTCTCCCCATGTCGTCGTGGGGTTTCCTCCAGGTACTCCGGTTTCCCCCCACAGTCCAAAAACATGCTGAGGCTAATTGGAGTTACTAAATTGCCCGTAGGTGTGCATGTGAGAGTGCATCCCCAGTAGGATAAGCGGTTTGGAAAAAGGATGGTTGGACTGGAGAGGCGGGAAACGGGATCGAGGCGACGACAACCAGTTCATCCAGTTCTGGCACTGCTTTCATGGGGAGAAGTGGAACTAGACCGGCAGACTTGCAGAACTGAAAGGGAAAAATTAATACAATCACATACACACGTGGATGTAACAGGGGTACCTGCATCTTCACTCCAACCTGTCGTCACGCTTGATTAGGATTACAGCTGTACGGAGATCGAGTGCCCGAATGGGACAGTGATCCCACTCCTGAGGGGAACGGTCCTACATCATATCACCTCAGGATGTGACTTCCTGTGTCATTCACGTGCTGCTCAGTGTGCAATCCTGCCTGCCGTAAATTAGATAAAATGTCTCTGGATGATGGAACGGAATTTAAGCCATGGGGAATACTAATGCTACAGAAATCCATTTGCCTTCAACACGCCTTTTGTTTTTCAACTAGTGGCTTGTCGGGCTAACCGTTCACCTCCGCGCAGACATCAAATTGGCCCTAACATGTAATTCGCAAACGCCTTGCTCAGATCACAGTTGCTCGTTCTCTTCAGACCCTTTCAAAGCAGATGGAATTAGTCTGAACTTCGGCGGCGGAGCTTCAAGACTGAAATAAACAAAGACTTTTGTTTGAAAAATTGTACATATCGCTAATTACGCGGCCTGTCATGTCATCTTTGTTCTTGCCTTCAAACCATAACCGTCGCTTTGAAAATGGATCGTCACTTTAATCGTAGCAGAAGGCTACATTTCGGAGTCGTCCATCAACGTCTGCTGTGGGTGAAGCTCTGCTTTTCACATTTGCCTGCTGATATTATTTACTAATTGTACTGTATGTCATGTTTTATGAGGTTATCAGTCAAACGAAGTAACACTAGTGACACAGCTAATAAAAGAATAATTAATAATTTGCTGCAGTCGCTGTAATTCAGAGACGGCGTGCTGTCATACCTTCTCCACAACCCCGTTATCAGGATTTACAGATAATGCTTAATGACACACCGATATCTTGCCTAAAGAGAAGCAGTAGTACTATAGATGTTTGCCATGGGTTAGAGTAAAACGACAGTCTTCATTACTGATAGGGGAAACTTGCTTATTGATGTGTTGCTGGATTAAGATAGCTGGACATAGAGAAAATAGTAGAGGAAAGTTCAGGAGTTTTCAAGGTTGCAGTAAGTTATTTAGAGAATCAACGGTCAAAGGACTGGAATTGGAAGAGTGAGCAAAGTTGGGTTTCTGTTGTAACTTTGAGTGGATTTATTCGACTGGTCATGGGTTGCTGCGTGACCTTCTAGTCAGAGCATCCATTCCTGGTGGATGTACTCCAGGGAGAGGGACCTGTAAGGAGAGGTGATTGACATCTTCCCTGCTGAAACAGGTAAATCAGCTCCTCTACCTTCATGTGGTGTTCACATGCTCTTGGAGTATGTGTGTGGTCATTGTTGGATTTGCGAAGCAGGTGTGATGCCACATTCTCTGGAGTGCTCAGGATTGTGAGAGGTCCATTCTGGACCAGGATGCCAGTTCAGATGTTTCCAACATTTTCTTCTGTGTCTGTGGACATACTGGCTGGAGGCTGGCACAGATGTACTCCTCATTTATGCAAGTAGGTTGGTTAAAATGGAATGAGGCATAGTTCTTATGTGGTGTTTCTTACCAGGAGGCAGGGCTGCTCCAGCTGTAACTGTGAGAACAGCTCACCCAAAGGTCTGGCGTGCAGTACACTGAGCATTCAGCAGGGGCCACCTGCCCTGAAACAGCCCTCAGCACTATCACTGCCAGTGTCTGCATCGCAAACGTCACCTCTTCCACCTGAGCCCCTGGTAACACAGGAGCCAGGCTGTCCTCACTGCTGTCACTTGTGAAGGGAAGTCGACGAGACTGATTGAAATCGATGTCTGAACAAAAGGAGCCAAGAAAAGGCTTGTTTCTGAATGTGCCCCATGTGGTTACAAACCAAGCAGAACATATGGAAGGAAAGGCTGATACTCACATATTCCCAGTTTCTGGATTCATACATTTTTTACCCTCTCTATGCAATAATGGCAACAATCTCCCACAGCTGATGTTTCCAAACTCCAGAGATCTAATATGTTTCTGCTGCTGTCTTCCTTTTGTTGTTGAGTGTGGCCCTGTACCTCCTTAGCTGTGGAATGGATTCCTGCCCCTGCCCCCATGTGTGCGGAATCTGCATGTTCCTCCAGTGTTCGTCTGGGCTTCCTGCAACAACTCCAGTTTCCTCCCGCAGTCCAAAAACATGCATGTTATATTAACTGGTGTCTCAAAGCTGCCTATAGTATATGGATGTTATGGATCGGCATCTATCCAGGGTGCCCCCCTACTCCATGCTGCCTGGGATTGATCTCCAGGCCCACTGCAGCCCTCTACTACGCAAATGGTTATGAAAGATGGATGCATTTTCTTTGACACACAGTAGCCTGAGCAGAGTTTTGCAGATGCGTGTAGGCTCTGATCCATTAACAGTGCTCATTGTTCAGTGACAGCTGATGATACTGTACTTATAATGCAGAAGATCCTGCTGAGATAATGACAGACCTTATTGAAGATGCAACATTTATAGCTTGTTGGTTTGCTCATCTTGACGTGACAGGGAATAAAAACAATAGGATCTTTCTAAAATACTTCTACAGCATGTGATTAAAATTCACAAAGCCAGTTAGTGGTGGAATTAATGAACAACATCAGCCAAAGTGTCCCTTAACCGCTAACTGAACTGTACGTCAGTGAGTGATTACAGAAATGAAAGCTTTTCACTCTTATCCAGGTCAGCTTACAAACGTTCTTGTTTCTGCAGCTTGGCATTTCAAGCAGATGAGCTAGTGTCTTCCTCAGGGGTGTAATTTTAAGGCTCCACCCAGGATCTGACTATGCAACTGCAGTCGTAAGTCCCATTTCGGATCAAATTTATGCCAGAAATAAATTATTTGCATGCATTTTTATAAGTCGTAAGATACATTCATTAGGTCTTATTTTAATTTGGATTTTAATGTCTAGTTAGGTAGTTATTTTTAATGTTAGCTGCTGCCCAGTTGATGTGCACTCCCAGCAGTCATATAAACGGCGTTCCTACCCATCGTGTTCTGTCCTGAATGTCCTGTTCCTCAAGCTTCCCGGTGGCTTGTTCATTTTTGTGCTAAGCGCATCCATTTTGTTGCCGATCGTCCTCTTTCTAGTTTGCCTACAAAATATCATATAAGTACTATGGTCTTCTCCAGTGAGTTTGTATGAGGAAAAACCTTCTGGCTTGATCCGCTTGTTTGTTTTCATGGCGTTCCATGATCCTTGCAGCTGGCTATACACTTCACTCAGAATCGACGGAATCAACATCGTTTTGGCAATATAACGTCATATGACGCAATCGCTGTAGTGACCACCACCTGTGCAGGGCCCCCTAGGCAAACTTGTTAATTTGCTCTGATCCCACCCACTGTCCACAATTGGCTGACATGAGTGTGATGCTTAGAGGTTAGTCAATCGGACTAATTATGTAGTTGCCAACATGCTTAGCATCGCACTGCGCATATCTTTAAATAGTGTAAATTAATATGTATTAGCATATTTATCTTGATGACGAATGTCGTAACTGTGGAATGCGTGTGTTTCATTAGTGAGGAACTGTGAGTAGGTGTCTTTGAAGATTTGGAACCTGGTCCCTGGTTAAAAGTTCCTGGGCTGTGTCGACTGGCGTGGCAGGGCTTTACTCGTGCTATTCACAACGGTATCACTGCAGGATACACCTTCCTTGGAAAAAATACAGCTGGAAGACTCAGAGGGGGACTTGCCAATCTCTAAGGCTGAGGTCACTGAAGTAGTGAAAAATCTCTTTGGCCGTGGGGCTCCAGAGGTGGATGAGATTCTTGACAGCTCTCGATGTTGCTCGGCTGTCTCAGCTAACACGTTGAAATACTGCATGGACGTTGGGGACAGTGCCTTTGGATTGGCATACTGGGATGGTCCCAATCTTTAAGAAAGGGGACCAGAGGATGTGTTCCAACTCCAGCACTGCAGCCTTAGGGACCACCACCGTAATGCACATTGACCAGCCAGGCACCTTCCACACTGTGGGTGAGGTCCTGTAGGCCGGCTGCAGTGTCCTCACTCACTCGCACTCTCCACCAGTGCGGCTGGCATAGGAGACCTGAGAGACAAGGGTACAGACTACTGCCTCGCAAGGGGCCAGGTGTCATGCCCCGATCGTGCCGATCCTCTAGTGTGCCATGCCCCCTCATCTACCCCGTGTCATCAGCTGTTTCTAGTGGTGTCTCATTAGTCCAGTGTATTTAAGTGCTTTCTTATAGTCTTTCCCCAGTCCAGCCATTATTATTGTGACGTCTTTGTTTGCTCCTTAGTGTGTTATCCCAAATAAACTCCACGTTCATCCAATTTCCCCGGCTCCTATGCTGCTTCCGTGCCGGCTTGCCAAGACAGAATGACCGGACTCGACAAAAAGAGGAAGAGGAAGAATACCTCAACCTGGTAGACGAGGTGATATACTCATTCCGACAGCCTGAGGTGAGGGAGGACCCAGCTGCCGGAGCCCTTGTGGTGCGGTCAAGGCAGATACTGGAAGCGATCTCCCTGTCCAAAGACCCGCACCACGCAGAGGAGGTGTGGCAGAACCTGGGCCAGCTGAGAGGTGCGGTAGCTGAGGCAATGTTAAGGCGGGTGCACTTGGACTGTGAATTGTCCTGTTCTACTGTCGATTGGGCTGCCCGAACCTTCTGCTACTCCAGCCGCGTCTGCACGCAAAAAAATGAAGCGGAGGGATTGCAAGCGGGAGGGCTTGCTGGAAGCCCTTCCGGGACCTGTCACGATCCCCGTCCTCTCCCTGGCGGTGGATCAAAGAGACCTCCTCATTGTCCTCAATCCAGTGCTGTTCGTCTCGCTGGCACCTCTACCTGCCACTTCGCCCACACCCGAGGTGCAACCCCTGGCCATGCCCACACCTAAGGTGCAAACGCAACCCCCAGTCCCTTCTCCAATTCCTGTGGTTCCTGTTCCAGATCCAGTTCCCAAGGAGGTCCCTAATCACCTGACCACCGCTCCTCCCCCCTCATTAGAAGTGGAGGAGGAACTTGAGTGGGACCCCTCAGGAATTACCCTGACTCCTGCCCCAGCAAACCCCTCTGGAGTGTCACCCCGGCCACCGCACCACCCCGGAAAATCCCAGCTAGGATCCTGTCTCTTGATTTCCTGCAGAGGGAGAGGCCACCCTGCCCCCGCGGTCGCCTGTGGGCCCCCTTGCTCCCGCTCGTCGCTCGCCTGCGCCTCCGCCATCTGTTGCTACGCAGTCATCTGCTATGGCTCTAACTCCCTCCTCGCCTCCTCCGGCGGCCTTCCTCCGGCGGCTCCTACCTCATGGTCGCATGGGGTCCCTCCTGCTCCTGCCTCCCTGGTTCCTCCGCCCTGTAATGGAGAGAGTGGACAGTAAGAGGGATATTAGTCACCTAGGTTCTCAGGAGTGTGCGCCTTTGTGGGGGGTCCTGTCACGTGCCGATCCTCTAGTGTGCTACGCCCCCTTATCTACCCCATGTGGAATCCCCATGTTATCAGCTGTTTCTAGTTGTGTTTCATTAGTCCAGTGTATTTAAGTACTTTCTTCTTAGTCTCCCTTGTGTTTTTATCCCAACTAAACCTTGTGTTCACCTGACTTCCCCGGTACCTGTGCTGCCTCCCCACTATGCACCTGCTTGCCAAGACACCAGGGAACATGGGATACACAAAAGCGGGTCTGGTACAAGGTGGATGGTCCATTCAGGGTGGTCATTATCCCCCCCCCCCCTTGCAGTTAGGAGGCAGTGCTGGGGGTCCCTGATTGATTGGTCAGGTTTCTCTCTGTTGGATTACCGATGGTTCATAAATCTGCAAGAATAGACTCTTCAAGTAGATGCAAAGCACCAGGGAGGCAAAAGCCAGCTGCAGGTTCTATGACCTCTAATTTTAATTTGAACGGGGTCTAATTATTACCATGTAAAATTACTTTTTCAGAGAGTGGCAGTTGCTCAAAGTTGCAATTTATTATTTCAGCACCACTGGCATCAGCATGAATAAAGTGCAACATATTGTTGGGGTTGCATAGTAACACCTACTTCAGGTCGTGCCAGTTTTTAATGTGAGAAGTGGCTTAACGTGTGGAACACACAATACTGTTTATCTGAATATGAGCCATTTATAGATGTTTTTGATGTAACGATGAGAGTTCTGTTTTCTTACAAAACATTTAATGGTAATTTGTGATTTCCCGGTAACAATTTAGAATTTCAGAAACGGAGCACTGCAGAAAAGCATGAAGGCCATGGTCCAGGAAGTAATGTTACAAATTGAAGTGTGTAAGTGTGTCTCATGTTCTCAGCATATGAAGAAACCTGAAGAGGAAGCATATAAGAGAACCGGAATTAATTTCAATGTGCACAAACATGATTACAGTCAACGAAACCTATATCTCTGAGAAAATACATTTATGTTCAGAGCTACAGAACGTATGAAGATTGTCTTGTTTGATGTAGTTATTTTTAAAAATTGACTGGATTTATGTAAATATATACGTTTTCTTTCCCCATATAATTGTTTTTTTTTGCAATGCGGAAAGTAGGCAATGAGGCAAACTCAGTTTGGGCCTCTGTGTTTAGGCTAGTTAGACTTAACGACTGACACATGTTGACAATCAAAAGGTTCTTAAATAAGCTCTACCAGGCTCAGGTGCAGCTTCCAGCAAGCTAGCAGAGACGCTTGCTGCTGGTTTGGGGTGTGGGCCTGGTCATCCAGTTTAGTGCTCTGTAGCGCTCTCAGGGGTATTTGGTGGTTTTAAAGCAGTTAGTTAATGCCTGAAATTAGCAGCCTACCTTTCATGCCCAATAAAAACCCTGAGGTGTCTGGGAGATTTATGTAATACCTCACGCTCAACCTGAGGTTGCCATTGATCATGAGGGTGATTTACTGTTGGGGATTCTTTTTAATTTGTTTCAAACATGAAGTACAGCGATTTTCTCAGTATATAACGTCTTATGGCTTTTGATTACCATAAACGATAATGCCTTAAGCTTAGTAGTTTGGGGATTGAATTGCATAAATTGCCTTTGAATCTTGAGATCAGTTAGATTTGTCACGTGATTTGGCCTCAGTGTCTCCTGCATTAAAACTGAACCCCACATACTATGTAAAATTAGGGGAGCTTTAAAACCACATTTGCACGTTTCACAAATAAGCATGAGGGTTTGGAAACCGGTCAAACCGGGCCATTTTGTTTTCTTTGTTTAATAAGTTTGGGATCGCTTCAGTTTCTTTTTCAAAATGGTGCTTGCGCAAATAAATAAATAAAAAAAAAAAATCAATATTAAAGTTAGGTTATTTTTGAAGGATGTTTTTTGCACTGGTCTGGTTCAAGCTGTTTGCCTCCTGGGACAAAGTTACAATCACAGCATAGAGTTCAAAGAGGACATCTGAAATGGCTTTAAACCCAAAGGGAAGAAAAGTTATTGACTTCTGTTTGAAAATAAATTGTTCAATTCATCCTTGAAAACATTATAATGGAGGAACATTTTTCATTTAATGAGGGTCTAGTTATACAAATGGAGCGTGTTTATAATGCTGACAGACAGAAACTGATTTTTAATCAATTTTCAGTCTTGAGAAAAATTCATCTTTCAGTGAAATAGATTTTTATAATGAGCTCGGGCAGAGTCCTCTTGAATCTCTGGGGGTTTTTCACGAGTATTTATTGACCCCTTAACTGTTTCGATGACTCTGCTCTTCTCCCCAAAGCAAACGTGTTAAATACAGGTATATGAAACATGCCAACTAGGGCACCTTGGTGCTGTACCTGGACCCCTTGTCTAGACGTTCATAAGCCATGAAGTGCAGAGGCTGTAGTCAGGGACTGAGAAACTTCCAGATTATGGGAGGGCACTTAGGGTACCACACGGACTTCGACCAGCAGTGCTCTGGCTCCATGGTGCGTGAAACTAGCACACCACCTTTGAAGTTCTAAAGTTGATCCCATCATGGGAACATATGGCCGATTTAGAACAACAGCTCAACTTTTAACTCCGACACTGAGTCTGAGAACCCGGAGTGGATGGGGTCACATGACCAGAAACCATGCATCCTGATTGGGAGACATCATGGAAGGACCAGCATCACACATCGCTACAAAGCACACGTGCCCACCCTTGCCTTCAGGTTGGAGAAGGTTTACATCTGGGGCCTAGTACCATGCTTTCGTTTCAGGCTACCGGTGTATTAGCATAGCATACCTTCAGGAATCACAACTCATAAAACTCACTGTTCGCTCTCATTTTTGATTTTGCTCTTATTAATTTAACTAACTATGAGTGAAATATGGGCTGCTGAACGCCTTTTTGTATTTCATATCCGCCAGCTTTTTTGGTGTATGAGGATGGAGGTAATATATGTAACGCTGTCATGGGCTGTGACCTACGGTCGGTACATATTAGGTGTTTCTTATGAGAATGGAAGCAATATTTTAATATTTCACACCTATTACTGTATGTGCTGTGACTAACCTTCACTACAGCAAGTAATGAGATTAATATTTCACATTTGTACCAATGGCATTGAATTACACAGTCTGTAGAAATAATTACGAAATATAAATGAATTCTAATGACCGTGGAGACACTCCTGAGTTTGTTGTGTCTCTGTCACCAAAGTGCGGCCTGAACTCTTAATGTCAAGAACCTGGAATCCACCTGGCTTTTGTTCTCCTGAATGTTTCTTGCCAAATAGCATCATAGAGTAAATTGACATTTTGACTAGCGATGATGCCTCTGCTCTTGCATGAGCACAACGTCAATTTCAATCGGTTAACTTCAAGGCATTTGTCACCAGTGTTCGTAGCAATGCAATACAAAGTATCATGTGGCTATAATTCCACTACTACGAGTAATGTGCTAATTATCTTTTCAAATTTAAATAATGCAATTGAAAGTACTGACATTGAAATGGGCTCATTGCTTGTCGCCGATATCTTGCATGAAAATTCTGAAGGACAGATGCAGCCTATTCCCCTAATTTCCTGTTTATGATCTAACGACATCTGAGCTTATGGTCCTGCACTGAATGGGTGATATTAGGTACAGTGAGAGACTAAATTTAACAGCTGTATTGCCTGTGCTGTCACGGCAACAACACTAAAATAATATAACTATCCAGACAGCACAGATACATACGCACGATGTCCCTGGGCAAAGCATCTCTGAGGTCCTTTGCTCGCTGGCAGGCCGTCGCAGAGAAACCCCTTCGGGACACTGGTTCGACGTCCCCCCAGCGTCTGCACGATGTATTTCAACAGCGACACGATGTTACCGACGTTATCAATGTGCGACGTTTAGCCTACTCTTATTGTTCCCGATTAGGCTATTTAACCCATAATAGGGTTATACCGTGTGTGTGTGTGTGTGTGTGTGTGTGTATATTGACACAAATTGACACGCTCATGTACACCTTTGCAGTAATAAGCATCCTTAATGCTTAAACAAACCATTATAATGAATTATAAAGGTATCCATAGGGAATTATAGATGACAGCGTCATAAATCTTGAAGTGTGTTATGTCTTTTGATAAATATTTATAGCCATGTTCATAATGCTTTATGAATGCATTATTACGTGTTATGAATGTGTTTATAAATTACTAAAGACGTGGCCTTAAGTGAAGTGTTACCACATCTTTTTGTTGCTGAATTAGATGTCAGACCCTATGAATAGACAGGAGAACGGGCATATTCCATCTAGAGCAAAAAGTGGACATTCACAGTTTTCTTTGGACAGAGACGATATGTTGAATAGTGTTTACTTTACTGATCGGTTTACAAAAAACATCTATCCATCTTCCAACCGCTTGTCCTAGAGCCATTCCCACTCTCTTGGCAGTTCTGACACAAATGTAAGTTGTGGGTTCTGCAAAAGGTGGATGGGATGTCTTACAAATAATTAGCAGGGGAAGGAGGCAGATTCATCCTTGACCCATGTTTTCAGTATCCCACATGGGTTTCTAAAACATGCTATAACTTCCTGTTGCCCCCCTTTACCCAATCACATTCTAGGAATTTTAAGTAATGCATAAATCACATAAAAATGCAGATTCTAAAGAAGTAGCTTCTTAAATCTGATTCTAAAGATATATTAAAATTTAAACAAACAGATAATTCAGGAATTGTCAGCAAACAATTTCTACTAAAATAATCTTAAACCAATTATCCTAACTGCGGGAGTAAATCCATACAACAGAGGGAGAGTATGCATACCACACACACACAGCAGAAGCTGGATTCAAACCTTCTGCCCTGCAGGTGCGCGAGCAGCACTACGCACTGAGCCAACATGCATATTTAATATGTATTTTATATCTTTTGCATTTTAAACATGGCTTTTAAGCTTTGATGACATGCAGCGGGCACTTTGTGATGAGTCAGGGTGCTTTATTAAACATACTTAGTTCTTGTTTAGATGTAATATCCCAGGAGACAAACTCCATTGCTGGGTTCACATTTAAAGTGTCAGATTAATAACACTGGTGCCTTCAGCTGCACCAAATTAGCATTTTATTTATGGAAATTTATAGATTGCATATTACAAAGATTCATCCAGTCCAGGGTGTGCTCCAGCCTTGTGCCCTGTGCTGTCTGGGATAGGCTCCAGGCCCCTACCAACAACCCTTACCAGCATAAGCAGATGATGGTTGGATGGATGGATGGAATGAATGAATGTGCAGGGATCCATCCACCACTATTCAGCCTGTGTTCCACATTGGTTAGAGTGTATTATGAACCCAGCTGATGTTAACCTTCTTACAGCAGCAGAGATGAGACAAAAACCTTGGAAGCTGAATGTTACGTAGGTCTATCTGAAAGAGTTCTGAGCCATTTCTCCATACTGGGTATGGTAGGGTTAGTAAAATCTACTCAATATTTGTCAGTTACACTATATGGACATTGGCGTTTGTTATTTATTTAGCAGACTATGCATTTCTATGACTGAGAAAGCAGGATCCAACAGCATCTTGAGCAATTGGAGGTGAAGGGTCTTGCTCAAGCAGCCGACAATGAAATAATTCTGCCAATTCTGGGATTTGAACCCATGACTGATCACAGACGCAAATCCTACACACTGCCCCATAAGCTTTATTGTTCGTGGGGGGAAGTTCTTGAGAAATAAACCTACTGACCCCAACATGATTTAAACACAGAACCTTCTCATCTGGTGTCATATCTGCTATTGTTTTGCCATGAGGTCATATTTTAAATGCTCTTCTAAACAGTGTTCACAGAGGAGCAATGTGACTCAGATGAGCAGAGCAGGGTCTCAGCAGCTAAATCCCACTAAAGCTAAACCCCACCTTCCGTCCAGCAAAGCCCCTGATTGATACCTTTCAGTAAAATGAGACTTGAACCTGCGACCTCTTCCAAGGCCCAGCGCAGTATCACAGGCTCGCATGATTTATGCCATCATAAAAAAGCCATCCTCTTCCCTGGGCTCTCAGTACCAGCCAGGACGGACGCACTTATTAAAAGGTAATATTTCACTTTTGCACAGTAAAACATTGTTTTGGCTTTGTGTGCAATATGCCGACACAGGTGTAAGATCTCTGGACACAGTCACGCTCGGTTCACTGTAAAAGTAAGTCTGGGTCATGCTGTACCCCCAACCTCAAATACAGACCAAATTTTTCCCTCTGTGGCGCCATTTCAGTGTCTTCCTAGTGTCGGAGGAGCGGCTGAGTGCAGCAGTTCCAGATTAGCAAGGATGTTTGCACCGACATGTAGTGCGTGAAGATTCTGCCCGCTGGTAGTAGCCTACATGTTGCTTAGCCTCTTTTTCATTGGGTTTTAAACCAAGCGTGCTGTAGGGGAGGGCACGCTGAATTACAGGTCAAACAGGCCACAGCAGAAGCATCTGCTGATTATGTGATTATGATCACACGGCCTTCACTGTCCTGCCTCCTACTGGTCTTACAAATAAATGACACTCCACCCCAGCACTTGGAAACACGGAGTCTGTTATATCTTGAAGCACATTGTAGTCCGGGTGAAACCCACTAAATGCCCGTATTTACTTTTTGCCAAGTTCCCCTAAATCAATCTTCACATAGATTTCTCTGTTTCTTCAATGCCTGACTTAATACCTGGGTACTGGCACACATTCTCTGTGACTATTATCTTTATTAGCTAAAAAACTCCAACCTTTTCATATCTTCCTATATTACCACTCTGACACCCTAACCCAGGGGTGTCAAACTGCAGTCCTGGGGGGCCGGAGCCCTGCACATTTTTGGGTTTCCCCTCATTTAACACACCTGATTCAACTCCTTGTGCTAATTACCACACAGTTTTTGGACTGAATCATTTGTGGTGGAACAGGGAAAGAACTAAACTACACAGGGCTCTAGCCTCCCAGGACACACTATAACCCTGAACTTTGGTGTTCTTACATCTAGTGGGCTGGTCCATCCATCCATCCATCCATCTCCTACCGCTTTTCTTGGTCAGGTTGTGGGGCCAGCAGTCTAAGCAGGGAAACCCAGACTTCCCTCTCCCTGGCCACTTCGTCCAGCTCCTCTGGGGGGATCCCAAGGCATTCCCAGGCCAGCCGAGAGACATAGTCTCTCCAGCGTGTCCTGGGCCTTCCCCGGGGTCCTCCTCCCAGTGGGACATGCCCAGAATACCTCACCAGGGAGGCGTCCAGCAGGCATCCTAATCAGATGCCCGAGCCACCTCATCTGGCTCCCCTCGATGCAAAGAAGCTCTACTACCTAAAGTGGACTGGTTATTGTCTTATAATTTAGACTAATGTTTGTTGCTTGTAATATTTTCCTAATTTTTGTCATAGTCATATTCCCAATTTGCAATACACAGTACTGTTATAGTGTTTATGGCAATAGTTGGATTTACACAGTATGTGGTTTTAAATTAATTTTAGGTGATTTTTTTTTTTTGCACCATTTGAACAAACTGACACGCAGCAAAAGAGAGGTTTTGGAGGACCTGTCTGTCTTAGTGTTTGATAAATGACACAAAGCTGAAATTCAGAGGCAGTGAGAGCATGGCGTGACCCACGTTGGCTCCAACACATCAGTATTTCAACTGCAGTGGCAAGGGGTTAAGTACCCTGTCAAAGATTACAACAGCCGGGTCACGCCTGTGACTGGAGTCTCCCTGATCGTTCCAGAGTGAAGCGAGTGGTCTAACATCACTGGTGCTGTGAGGGGTGGGGGGCGGGCGGGTTATGAACTGATGGGATGGCTGTCAGGCTCACTCAAAGCACTGGCTTAACAGCCAGTCACAGAAGAGCAAAATAAAACAGAGATACCCATGGCCCACAGACTAAGTGCACTGAGTGAGAGAACCTGACACCCAACAATAAGCACAGTGCTCACAAGCTAAAGAGCTATAAAACAGTAAGACAGTCCTTGTAGAAGGCATGGCAGACAAGGAAAGATGGGAGAACGCATTATTGAAATAGCAATCAAAATAGAATACAATACATTTCTGAGGTCAGGCACTGATGTGGGACTCGAAGGCCTGGCTTGCAATCTCCGTTCTACAGTAATTTATCCCAAAGGTGTTCAGTGGGGTTGAGGTCAAGACTCTATGTGGGCCAATCAGGTTCTTCCACACCAAACCATGTCTTTAAGGACCTTGCTTTGTGCACTGTCATGCTGGAACAGAAAAGGGGCTTCCCCAAACTGTTGCCACAATTTCGGAAGCATATAATGGTCCAAAATCTGCCTCGTGCCCATTACTTCCGGGATAGGCTCCGGACCCCCCGCGACCCAGTAGGATAAGCGGTTTGGAAAATGGATGGATGGATGGATGGATGGATAATGATCAAAAATGTCTTGGTACGCTGAAGCATTAAGAGTTCCCTTCACAGCCCAACCCCCGACAAACATCTCCATACCATTATCCCTCCTCCAGCAAACCATACAGTTGACACAATACAGTCAGACAGGAAACATTCTCCTGCCATCTGCCAATCCCAGACTTATCCATCACTGCCAGACACACAAGCGTGATTCGTCACTCCACAGCACACGTTTCCACTGTTCCAGAGTCCAGTGGGGGTGTGCTTTACACCACTCCATCCGATGCTTGGCATTGTGCTCGGTGAGGTGAGGCTTGCATGCAGCCGCTTGGCCATGGAAGCCCATTCCACGAAGCTCCGTTTGTACAGTTTTATCCTGGGGTTAATGCCAGAGGAAGTCAACAGAGCGTTGGCGACTTGGACGCACTATGCAGCTCACGACCTAATCACCCTGCTCCACTTTGTGGTCCACGACTTTTTGCTGAGTTTCTGTTGTTCCTAAATGCTTCCACTTTGCAATAACACCACTTACAATTAACCATGGAATATCCAGCAGGGAAGGAATTTCACAAACTGACTTATTGCAAAGGTGGCATCCTGTAATGATACCATGATTGATTTCACTGAGCTCTTCTGAACGACCCATCATTTCACAAATGTTTGTATACCTGACTGTATAGCTGGGTGCTTGATTTTATAAACCTGTGGCCATCAGTTTGAATGAGGTTTTTCCCAATAACTTTGCTCATATAGTGTATGTGCTTCCTCCCCCAGTTGTTATGTAAAATAAAATATTACAAAAAAGTAGTTTGTAACAGACATGGATTTCTAGGGGTTAGCAAGGGCACTTAAATATTGACGAATATTGAGATTGTGTGAGCGGTTCAAGAGAGTGATTGTAACAAAGGATGTGCAGTTTTGTGTCGAGCGCCTGTAAGATAATAGGGAAGGGCACTGCCAAAAGACAATGAGGAAATGTATATCGTATGGAGCTTATGATTCAGCCAGATCTGCCCAATAATCTGCCTTCTAAAAAGGTTTGATCTGTGAATTAGACACCAGATGTGAATTGACATCTACAATGGCCAACACAGCATCTGCAGAATGATGCTTGGGGTACAAGTAACAGGTGAGGAAGTCAGAGGGACTTTATGGCTGAAAGTGGGACCAAACTGGGGAGGGGGCACATGACGCAGCTGGGGATAGCTGAGGTAGTTAACAGACTTTGTACCCAACTACCTTGGCAACAAAACGATGTCTGTATCCTGTTTGTAGTTATTTTAATTAGACAGACAGACATGCATGCACATACATACATATATGCATACAGTACATGCTTTAATAATCCCAAAAGAAACTGCAGGTTTGAATTGGCAGGCACTTGCTCCCAGATCAGGTCTCCGTTGCATTTAACTTGCTCAGATTTCCATTATTGGTTAGACTAGTTGCTTTCAGAGGGCGTGAGTCAGCCCATGTTCTTTTAGGAGGAATTTCCAGTCAGTTGCCTCGTCTCCGGCCCGTCACGCTCCAGGAGAGGCATGGACCACTGCTCCGCGTTTCTCTCCCTGAGGCGGCGATATCAGTGAGGAAATGGAGCCGGCCGGCACCATCGCTTCCCGCGATTTGCTTACTCTCTCTCTCTCTCTCTCTCGCTCTCTCTCTCTGCGCTGATGGGGTTCTTTCCCCCCCGCAGTCGTTCTGTTGAACAGCCCAGGCTCAGACCTCTGTTGTACCGCCTCCTACCAGCCAGCTGTTACATACCTTTAGTGACATTAGATCAGGATCCATTCTGAAAGCTGAACTGAGCTGATACCTACACACTAGCTGCACACTTTGCATTTTTTACTATTATTATTCTTTTTTTTTTTTTTGTCCCTGCCATCCTCTCAGTTTATTTATAAAATCTGTAAATGTAGTTCAGTAAGAAAAAAGAGTTATGAACCTTTTTCACCCGTGCGGCTGTTCATTCATCCCTTTGCTGGATAATTTTTAATGGAGGTCACTGTCGAGGATAGCCAAAGCCGTTAAATAAATGTATAGCCCTTTTGTCTCCAACAGAGGTCCTAACATGTATCTTAGCTACTGTCACCTCTATTAAACATGACCGAAAACACTGCACCAAAGGCCAATTACTTAACATTCGATTTTATGATGGGCCCAGCACAATAATGATTTTTTTCTTTCAGTGACATGACACTTCATTAATACATTTCGACCTGCCAGCCATCTTTTCTCCAACATTTCCGTCGTAATTTAAGATGCATGATAACGGATGCATTTCCTGCATTCAGATATCTGGGATCTCATGTGCTCCTAAAAATTATACAAGTTGGCAGATTTGCTCTTTGCACACGCACTGGGATTTTGTCGTGTGTGTCTGTATGGGACCGTAACGGCAGAAAACACCACACTGTTAATAGAAGTGCGTAGAACCTGACATGCAGTCTGAACTCACCTCCCGTCCTTAGATTTTGCATTCATCTGTAAGGCATAATGGGATTTACGGTGTTTGTTTGTATGCAGCACGGAGACTTTAGCTCTGGGACGAGCTAGTTGAGCTTGCGATGGCAGTGTGCTATGCTTCCATGTTAACGGGTTTTGGGGTCGAGCAAAGAGCACAGAGGCAGGAGGAGCGACTGATGGAGCTGGGATGGAGAATGGGATGGAGAATGGGATGGAGCTGGGATGGAGCTGGGATGGAGCTGGGATGGAGCTGGGATGGAGAATGGGATGGAGCTGGGATGGAGAATGGGATGTAAGCACACAGCAGTGACCTCGTATTGGATGAAATGGTGTCCAATGCAGTGCTGTATAACTTAGCTGATGGAAGTGTTAATAGTGCTTACAGTGTCTGTGAAAGAATAAACATTCCTGTTTATTCTGTGTAAATACATCTTATGATATTTGGTACAGAAAATAGCAAGACAGGGGACACCCCAGATGGAATGCAGTCCATCACTGGGCAAAAGACAGGGGACACCCAGGACGGGATTCCAGTCCATCACAAGGCACACATACACACACACACACACACATACATACATACATTTGTATTCATCTTTGTGGGAGCAGTTAATTAATTTCTATGGGATTTACCCCAATCCTGACAATGATGACCATAACCCCCCACCCAGCCCTAAACTTATCCATAAATAACCAAACAAAATGCAAGACTTTTGGCATGTTAAGTATTTTTGATTGCAGTTGCGGATTTTTATAAAATTGAGTTTCCCTTTGTAGGGACCAAAAAATGCCCCCAAAAGGTAAAAAGTATGTAATAATGTAATGTAATAATTACGAAAACACACAAGCAGCCAGGGAGGAGTCAAACCCCCCAGCCCTGGAGGCGTGAGATCAGAGTGCTACCTGCCGATGCGGGCTGCTGCCTGCAAGGTGTTTAGTGCGTAAAGATTACTAGCTAGCCAATTATTATTCATTATGGAAATAATAGCTTGTAGAAAGGCCATCCTAAACGGCCCTTGGATATCATGCCACAGCACATAAGCGCTTATTTGTTTGTAAATTAATTGATTAATTAAGCAATTATTTTGATCTTATTTACAGACTTCTGTGGGCAGTTATTCAATGCAAAGTCTTGTAAGTATAAAAAAACTCTCCAGTGAAAGCAGCAGTCTCCACCGCCTGGCCATGGTAAACCACTGCCTTGGTAAACCACTGCCATGGAAAACCACTGCCATGGTAAACCACTGCCATGGAAAACCACTGCCTTGGTAAACCACTGCCTTGGAAAACCACTGCCTTGGTAAACCACTGCCTTGGAAAACCACTGCCATGGAAAACCACTGCCTTGGTAAACCACTGCCATGGAAAACCACTGCCATGGAAAACCACTGCCATGGTAAACCACTGCCTTGGAAAACCACTGCCATGGAAAACCACTGCCTTGGTAAACCACTGCCTTGGTAAACCACTGCCTTGGTAAACCACTGCCTTGCTGCTCAGAGATCTAATGGCTGTGTATGTTCTCTCTAATAAGTTCCATTGATCATGGCTTAGCATACAAAACAGATCATATAAATGTGAGCGATATTTGCACGATAGGGATTCCTGCGCATTTCTTTGGCTGTCTGTCCTTTTGTCCTGTTCTCTTAATTCATACCAAGTATTATTTTTTATTATTCTTTGCTGAATTTGTTACTTAATTATTACAGTTTTTACTTGGTTTAATCTAAATAGGTTTCTAAGGAGCAGTGCAACCCTGCTATTTGATAAACAGCAATGAGTCACAGAGGGCTGGTTGATTTTACATCTGAAATATGCATGAAGTCTTCATAAGCCAATGTCAACGTTAAAGTTGCACTCAAGCCAAAGTGGGGAAAAAAGGAACCATTTGTATCTTTAATTTGATTTTATCCAAACACAAATGCACTGTGCACTACTTGCTTACTGATGAATATTGCTGTATACTTGAATATTTAAACCATTACCAAATAGCCCCTATTTCCAAAGTCATTTTATTTCTCTTACACAAGCACAGCAGTTGTCAAGGGAGCGTGTTTCTAAACATGCTGTGAGACTGTTTGTTGTGTTATGAAGTACCACTGGATTGAATTGAAATGCATTCATATTTCCTCTACAGTTTATGGCTATTTGTGAGGTTATGGAGCATGGAAATAGGAATGAAAATTACCCTGATTTTTTTTTTTTTTTTTTTTTTTTTGACAATTTATAAAGCCATTTAACAATAATTATACATGTACATTAAGGTGCTTTTCGTACATACATTCTATGCACTTGCACATTACTGAATATGCAATAGTTTTTTTTTAATGGTCAAATATGAAAAATAAAAATATATGTAATAAAGTGTAGCAAGTTACATAAAATAACCTCATTGCTATTTATAAGTATTGCAGCAATTCCCTTTTAAATACACAATCCGTTACGTCAAGCCATGTATAGCAATATACAATACATCCAATATATAATTTTGTCTGTCCATTTAAGAAATAAGTACACAATATTAAAGCATAAAATAGTTTTTATTATCTGTTTAGTATATTTCACTGAAATGTAATGGTCAGATGATCAGTACTGACCTATGGACTATTGCAAAATCCAAGGAGTGGTTAAGGTTAGGAATTGTCCAAAAATTGTACCATAAATGTGAAATTCCTATGCCTTTAAAACTGAATGGGAAGATGAAAGATGTAATAAAATTATTATTCAGACATAGTAGGTCTTAAGGAGATCAGGGAGCCAGCTGAATGGCTAATGGTTGGCAGCCACTGAGCACTAATGGCGAATTTAATCGCGCCAACAGACAGCGGCCCTGGAGAAGAGCCTGTCATTTTAGTGCCACTTCAGTGTAGACATCTGCCTAAAATGCTGCTTAACATCAGCTAAAAGTCCAAATGAAGCACCAACTCGCACCTCCCGTCCATTCGAGTGACACTGTGGATTAAATGCCGACTCGCACCTCCCGTCCATTCGAGTGACACTGTGGATTAAATGCTGACTCGCACCTCCCGTCCATTCGAGTGACACTGTGGATTAAATGCTGACTCGCACCTCCCGTCCATTCGAGTGACACTGTGGATTAAATGCTGACTCGCACCTCCCGTCCATTCGAGTGACACTGTGGATTAAATGCTGACTCGCACCTCCCGTCCATTCGAGTGACACTGTGGATTAAATGCTGACTCGCACCTCCCGTCCATTCGAGTAACACTGTGGATTAAATGCTGACTCACACCTTCCATCCACTCTAGTTGCAGTCCAAAAAAAAGCCAACTTGCAACTCACATCCACTCAAGTAAGAGTCTAAAAGAAACACGAACATGTACCTACAGTCTGGTCCATTAACAGTCAGGGTGAAACATCGACTTGAGTAACATTTTAACGATTCGAACATTCGTCATTACTCAACGCCGAATCACACCACCAGTCCTCTCAAGTAATAGTCCCAAAAAAACGCTGACACACACCTCCAGTCCGCTCCATTACTAGTCCAGATGAAACTTCGACTTGCATCTCCCATCCACTTGAGTAACAGTCCTAAAGAAACACTGCTTGAGTAACAGTCTGGATGAAATTCTGACTCATGCTTCTCATCCACTCTAGGAGTCCAAAGGAGTCACCAACTCGCATCTACTGACCACTCAAGTAAAGGCCCAGAAGATTCAACAACCTGCACCTCCCATCTGCTCAAGTAACACTGACTCGTACCTTCTGTCCACTCGTATAACAGTCTGGGTGAAAGACCGACTCGCACCTCCTGTCCACTCGTATAACAGTCTGGGTGAAAGACCGACTCGCACCTCCTGTCCACTGGTATAACAGTCTGGGTGAAAGACCGACTCGCACCTCCTGTCCGCTTGAATAACAATCCAGATGAAACGCCGACTTGCACTTCCCATTTGCTCGAGTTATGGTCGGGATGGAATGCTGATGCGCACCTCCCGTCCACTTGAGTAACAGTCCGGATAAAACACTAACCTCCATCAGCATGAGTAACAGTCTGGATGCTGAGTTGTGCAGATACACAGGCTTAATCATCCATCCAACCATTCTCTAGCTGCTTATCCTGGTCAAGGTTGTGGGGTGAGGATGGGGCTCACTCACAGCTGGGGTACAGCCTGGACGGGATGCCAGTCCATCACAGGGCACTGGGCTGGGGTACCCCTGGACGGGATGCCAGTCCATCACAGGGCACTGGGCTGGGGTACACCCTGGATGGGATGCCAGTCCATCACAGGGCACTGGGCTGGGGTACACCCTGGACGGGATGCCAGTCCATCACAGGGCACTGGGCTGGGGTACACCCTGGACGGGATGCCAGTCCATCACAGGGCACTGGGCTGGGGTACACCCTGGACGGGATGCCAGTCCATCACAGGGCACTGGGCTGGGGTACACCCTGAATGGGATGCCGGTCCATCACAGGGCACTGGGCTGGGGTACAGCCTGGACGGGATGCTAGTCCATCACAGGGCACTGGGCTGGGGTACAGCCTGGACGGGATGCTAGTCCATCACAGGGCACACACTCACACACTCCTCTCTTTAATGATCTTTCGAATTTTTTTCCTGACTTAAAAAGTCCAAAATTTACCGCAAAGCCATTTACAGTTGGCTGAGGGCAACAGGGCAGACTCTGGGAGGTAATTAAAACTCTTTAGGGAAGAAATTTCAGCTTCAAAGACAGGCTCACCAGGACTCCACCAGAGAGGTTAGCCATAGCTGAGACCAGTCCTCCTCTAGCCAGGGAACTGTGTACCACACTGGCAGATGTTTTATGCTCAGAAAAAGCAAGGATGCAAGAGCATCCTGCTGTCCTGCCATCCCTCCGTCCCGCCGTCCCTCCGTCCCGCCTTCCCTCTGTCCCTCCATCCCGCCGTCCTGCCATCCCGCCATCCCTCCGTCCCGCCATCCCTCCATCCTGCCATGGCTGTCATTCTCTAGTCTTTTCCAGCTGGCTTCCTGTGATGCTGCCTCTCAAACAAAACCCTCTCGAAGAAATTTGTTTTTAATGTACAGTAGAAGCCTGGAAAAAAAGCAGAGATGTGTTTTGTTAATAGGAAATTGAGTGCGATTCAGGGATTTACTTTTGTGTTCATACGGATGAAGTGAGCAACACCGTATTTTGATTAGAATGATTGCCTCACAAGCAAAGAATATTTCAGGCTCACTAGTGTCTCTGTTTCAATTCCTGATGTGTTTTCAGATGTAACTGCAATTGAGCGGTTTTACTGTGATGTGGAAATAGTCTATGTACATCTAATACCCAGTCCCCCCACAAAGCCCTGCACTATATTCAAAGAGGAATAAGAAATAAGATTATTATTTAAAAATAGAAATGCTTACTGCAGAGCTGTACCCCACTGATCCACGAAGAACAACAGCACTGTTCTGGAACTTGAACATGTCCTAAATCTTCGACTATGGATTAAAGGAGTAAAAAAAACCTTTATATATATATATATATATATATATATATATATATATATATATATATATATATATACACAACAGATGAAAGACATGCTTAGGAATGTGATTTCTGTTATTAATCGGCTAACCCAGAAACCTCACTGTGATCCTCAGCATTACTGAGCATGACGTCGTTTCACAACAGTGAAACGCTACCAGCTGGTATTTAACGTGGGCTTTTAGTAAATGCAGATCAGCCAGTTGCATGTTTCTGGGATAAGAGATGGGAGGGAATTGGAGTGTCTGGAGGAAATCCATGGAAATGGGGGGGGGGGGGGGGGGGGGGCACGTACACTCCAAACACACATGGATGAGGGCAGGATTCAGATCCAGGACATTGGAGGTACATGGTCATGAGGTAATCTGCCCCCCTACCACACATACGTACTTTTTATGAAAAGGTAAACAAGGAAATTGATTTGCATAAATAATGTCAATCCATCCATTATCCAATTCCCAGGAAGCCCGGGCCATGAGTCAGGGGTGGGATGGAACGCCAGTGTGTCACAGAGCGCACACACACTACAAGGAAGTAGAAATCTAGAGTCTCCAGGAATCCACAGGGGATTCATGCAGGTTAAGCCTTCAGACATATTATCCTCCACAGTAATTGATTGTATTGCATTACTTACAGTATCCCTAGTCACCACCCCTATATCAACCATGTTGTAAGGAGGATCAATGCGATTGAGGAGAACCACTCAGCAAAACTGAGCATTAAACAAGCAGTCGATGGAACAACAAGCAACAATCTTGGGCATCTAGCAGGGCGATGCTAAATGCATTTCTTTTTTATAATATTTATTGTTATCCATCCATTTTTGTAACTGCTTGTCCTATTCAGGGTCAGGGGAGGGCTGGAGCCTATGAGTGCAAGGCAGGGAACGACCCAGGATGGGGCACCAACCCATTGCAGGGCACACTCACACACCAGTCACTCACATTTACACCTATGGGCAACTCCGTAACTCCGATTAACCTCGAGCTGTTTATAGACCTCATGACAACACAACCTCCACACAAGGAACCATGACAGACGCAAACCCTGGTCTCTGAGTGGTGAGGCAACAGTGCTAACCATTGCATCACCCTGCTGCCTGTTGTTGTTTGTTGATGGTGATGATGATTAGTAGTAGTAGTATTCCAGAATTCCTGTTCTTTAGATTTCACAGCTTTTCAGCTGGTAATAAAGCACCATGCCTGCTCAAGAGAGGTCTTGGGTTAAGGTAAATTCCAGGATTTAGATCTTGTCAGGATTAGGGGTGGCTGGTCTGGGCCATCTCAAAGGAAAATGTCGCGCATTAATTACTGCTAACTCTGCCAAGGACTCTGCTCATGATGGAGAGATTTATTAGTGGATAGGTTCGTATAATTTTGTTGACATTGACCGTGACACCTGTTTGAACAGGGAGCTCCCAGAGAATCTTAGGTGTAGTATTTTATGCTCCTTCAAAATCCATGTCTCCTTCTCAACATAGTTTCAAAACTGTCTGTGCATTGATTTCCTCTTCTAGATATGGACACCTTGTTGATTTTGTTCCTCCCATAGCAGTCTCCTCAGTTAAATGTTCAGTACAGTCCACCTCGTTTGGAGGAGAATGTTTGACAGTCTTTTTGGGTGGACCGTTTACACTGTGTCATGTATTGTGTTCTGATAGCACAGACAACCTCATCGTCTCTTCCTTTGAGATATATGGCGTGCTTGATGACTGCCCTTTGCTAAAGTGACTTCATGTGTATGAGCGCCCACCCACCCATCTCTATTGGTAGATTATTATTATTATCAGCAATGTAATCCAGGCGGGGTCATTTTTGAATTGTGATTATGGCCAACAGGACTGGGGCTCCACGCAGACACATGGTTTGAGTGATGGTGTTTTTTTGAGCAGTGATAAACCCACCGCTGATTATAGTAAACTTGCTAGAATTTTCTTGTATTAAACTCTACAATAATTTGGCCTGTTAAAATCCATGGATGCGTTTTGTTGTTCTGTGTTTCGTCTCGGACTTTGGTTCTTTGACACGTTGATGAATTAAACGTCAGACACTCTTACGCTCTCCGCGGTCAATCAGTTCTACTGTGCCTTAGTGTCTCATAGCCAGCCGGTCATGGAGAACACATCGGCCTTTGCTGATTCTCTGCTTCCCGTTGCTTTTGTACCAAGGGTGTGTCCATGGCAATAAAGGACACATTACTGGCTACCAAGGGTTTGTTCTCAGCTAAATCATGAGGGGGAGGTCTTTATTTACTGCTCATGTTCCCCCACCCCTCAGTGGCGTCTGATCAATTTGTACAAAGTCAGTACAAATCGTTTTTTTTCCCCCTCAGATGAACAGTGCTAAGTCTTTTCTAATAAGATCCCCTGGGAAATGCTGGACCCCTTGCTGGCACTCCCCACTGGGGAGGGGGGGGGGTGTAGTCTGCTTCCAAAGCTGTATTTGTTGTAACTACCTGGGATGAGGCGAGCTGTAGTGTGAGACATTTAATCTTTATATCCATTTTCTATAGGCTCGTCATGGTCACATGGGGAGGAGGGTTAGAGCCTGTCCCACACTGCAGAGTGTAAAAAGCTGGGGATGGCAACCCCTCACAGGGCGCACACACACTCACAGTGTAAGTTTGTAATTTTATCTTTGTGGGGACTGCTAACATGATGACCTTAACCACTCCCCAACCCTAACCTAAACCATAGGTAACCAAACAAAACACGAGATGTTTGGCATTTTTAGTTATTTGATTGCATTCACAGATCTTTGTGGGGACCTAAAAATGCTCCCCACAACGTCAAATTAACTGGTTAATTGACATACACATACACTCATATACTGTGGACAGTACAGAATGGCTAGTTAACCTAACTTCATATCTTCAGACAGCAGGAATCACCCGCAGTCCCCAGAGGAAATCTGTATGACACATGGATGATGAGCATTAATGCTTAATGTAAGCTTAGCGAATTATTAACTTATTACATGTTCCCACCGTAAGTGCTGCTAACGGTTTCCTTTGCATGCTCTCTTGCATGGTGCTATAGAATATATCCATAGCAGATTTCAGCAGAACGCTAATGTTTTATACTGTGCCTTCCAGTGATCAAAATGATTATTATTATGATGAGGTCTGATATAAATGATTCATTTTCATCATGGGGATTAGTGGTCCCACTGGCTTCCTCCAGGGCTCCTTCCAGGAGTGGATTACCTTCTCTGGGCCCCTAAGCTGACATGGTTGGGGAGCCCCCATTTTTACTATGGTAGCTTATGCAATAATCCACCCCTGGCTACTACTGTTATAGCAATCTGCAACTTTCCCTTGATTTTTGGGCAGCGTCTCTGTGAAGCTCGCTCTGTCATCAGGGGCTGGCTGGTGGTGTTCATGAGGGCAGCGGCTCCCTCCGCTCCGCTTTGCTGTCTGCTCGCTGCCGGAGCTTCATCCAGCCAGACTCGCT
Organism: Brienomyrus brachyistius; assembly: GCF_023856365.1. NCBI lineage: Eukaryota > Metazoa > Chordata > Actinopteri > Osteoglossiformes > Mormyridae > Brienomyrus > Brienomyrus brachyistius. Next base: position 4,896,637 of record NC_064544.1, on the reverse strand, counting down.
TTTATCTCCTCGAGTGCTTCTCAGATATGTGTCAGAAATCATTCCGCCAGATCGACTGTGCCGCTCGCGTATACTGTGTGGGGAGGAACTTTAAAAGCTGAGGTCATGCTGATGCACTGGACTACATCCAGTGCTATTCTTTCAGATAAAAATGGCCAGTGCACTGAAAATTTATGCCACATTTCTCACCAGAATTTTCTATGAACAGTAACGCAGGGAGGCTAATATTATCTAAAAACCTTACAGTAAACTATACCAACACAAAATAGCACAATAAATGTCTTGTCCTATACTCATCAGCTGTGCCTGATGCTTTACGTCACACTCTAAGCTTTTGATTGGCTGGTGTAGCATGATCCCATAACATTGATTGGCTGGTGTAGCATGATCCCATGATGTTGATTGGCTGGTGTAGCATAGTCCTGTGACATTGATTGGCTGGTGCAGTATGACCCTATGACACTGGACGCTAAGCTGCTTGCAGCCATTTCATGTATTGATTTAAAGTCAGCGGTTGTTTGTTTAATTACATGTTGCTGTGAATGCTAACACTGTGTTGCAGGGGCATCAAGGCTGATATCAGCAGGGTTCCTAGTCAGCGTCTACAGGGCTGTGGACTGAATCTGACCCCACCTCTCTGTGTGTGAACTGTGTGTGTTCACACACAGCTTGTGTTGGGTTCCAGCCATAGTCACCTCCCTATTACCGAAAGACTGGCCTTTCAGCTTAATTTGTGAGTCTCTATTGCCCCTCAGTGTGTCTCTAAACATTCCTTAGAGCAGAGGTATGGACTGGCCTGTACACTGTGCAGATAATCGGAATTCTTACATTCACGGATTATATGTCGCATACAGTCATTCATCGATCTGCTTCCCTTTTCCATGCCTGCTTGTCCTATGCAGGGTCGGGGGGGGGGGGGGGGGGGTCTGGGGCCTTTTCCAGAAGCTGCAGGTGCCAACCAGACACCACCGACGCAAATTCGCACCTATGGACGATTTGGAAACTAACAGAGAAGAGAAATTAAAAAATTAGACTAAAATGGAGCAAAAGTTCTAGCCAAGCTTGGTAATAAGCAGTGCAGGGTGAGGGTTAGGGCAGACGTCTGTACGGCGTATTCTGATTGGCTGATTCATACTGCGTGGAGTGTATGCTTAGACAGACCGGCAGCCATGTTCATTCCTGCTTCATCATTTAAAACGCGCAATGCAAACTATACCAAAGGTGCAATTAAGCACAGTCTGTTCAGTGGTTATTTATTGTTGCACAAATAGGCAGAAATAATCACCATTAACTCCCTCTAGTTGCTCGGTTAACATCTGCTGGCGTGGGAGACGTTCGCTCATGCAGTTCATTCTGCAAAATTCCTCACAAATTTCCCGTAAACAGAAATGTAGCACGATGCTGTAGCACTTACATTGCAATGTATTGCCTGGAGCCGTTGTCTTCATAGGATGAACCATTTTCGGTGTATTTACCCTGATTTTAATGATCCCCATTCTGAGCTGCTGTCATACTGGAGGTTGCTAATCTGGAATACACACTCAATGCAAACGAGTCACGGCCTTTCTTTTTGGTAATTGTCCTAATTATGAATTTCTTTACCTCCGAGTTGCTTAAACACCAGTTCTCTGGAGGCTGAAAGATTGATTTATGGAATGCAGGGACCACCAACACGGTGCCCACGGGCACCAGGACGCCCCCAAGGACCACCGGAGTCGCCCGCGGACCTGTTCTAAAAATAGCACAACTCACCAGTGAGCAGCGTCTAAAATTTAATTTTATTTTGTTGCCATTCTTCTTTAATCACATTTGCATTTATATAGATTTGAAAATGACAATATCTTTTAAAAAAAGCATTTAAAGCATGTGTATTATACTGAGCAAATTTGTTATTTAAGAAGAGTGTATCAAACTGGTCGCCCTTCGTTTGGCTCAGTACCCGTGAAGTAGCTCTCAGTTTCAGAAAGGTTGGTGAGCCCTGATCTAATGCCTTCAGACTTGCGTCCATTGAAATGACATGAGCTTTTGAACTGAAAACCACAGGTAACCGGTAGACAGAGCAGCCGCTGATTCCTAACTATGTTACCAGGGAAGAGAATCCATCACTAACAAAGTGAAGTTTGCTGTCTCATCAAACCGCTTTGCCATCCGCAAAGGGGCTCCTCTAATCTGTGGTATTTATTTTTATTGCTGTTAAAAAGTCCCTCTGTCTATTAATAGAATTGATATCTCTTCATGTGAAGGTAACGTCATGGTAGGTGGCATGTACATGTTACCTGAATGTTCGTCATAGGCGCAGTTTCCTGTCCAGACAACACATCGAGGTCACCCCGTAATTGTTCAGGATGAAATGGAACAATTTACACAAAACAACCAGCCGTACCAAAGGGATTCCTAATAGAAGCCTTCTAGATACATAAACAAGGAAACGTTTGGTAATTTAATCGCTGAAGCAGGAATGGGTTTGTTTAGGTATCTTGGTTTCAGTTTTTTGTGACAGATTTTGCTTCCATAACTGCAAATAAACTCACAGCCAGAGACTCGTCCTGCAGAGCTTTCAGCTGTTGGGTGGAGGACGTTCTGCACGGTTCCAGAAACCCGTCCTGTAGAGCTCAGCTTTCAAATGCTCCTACTGTTACTCCAGCCGCACGGGCAGCTCTGCGAATGTCAGTCATTAGAACAACCTGCAGCCTCCAGCCTGTTGATCCAAGCTGATCTACACACACATGTGGCGCTGGGGGAGGGGAGGGGTGTTTGCATGCATCTAAAGGGGGTTTGGGGCCATTTTGGAAAGGATGGGCAGGTAACCGGGTTTAGGGCACTGACCAGAGCTGCAATTCCTATATTCCTGGGTTGTGTGTAAATCGGTATCTTTTCATTTTGCACCCAGTAATCGGGAGCGTGTTCTGGACTGTCTTGACACCTAGCATGCATCTTGACTTTTCTCCTGACAGACTGAGTTGATCTTTATTTTTTTAAGTTCTTTAAGTCCACTGATACAACCCCTTGCCCTTTTTTTTGATTGTTTGAAGATGTCACGACCCCCCCACACTGGCCCGACCTCCTCATTCCACTCCCCTGTAATTTTTTTTCTGCAGCAAAAACTGCAGTGTGACACACACACACACACACACACACAGGTTTGTAATTGTATCTTTGTGGGGACTCTTCATTCCTGTGGGAAACCCGCTAATCTCGACATGACAAGCTTAACCATAAGTCACTAAACAAAATATAAGACTTTTGGCAGTTTTTAGATTTTTTTTATTGTACTCATAGATTTTTATGAAATTGCGGACTGAAAAAAAATTGGCCCCACACCGTCAAAATATCAGGTTTATATTACACAAATGTCTCCACGATGTACAGTAAGGGTAACCTAGACAGGAAGACACGGATCCAGGAATACAATCCCGCGCCTTGTTTATTGGCGCAATCGGGGCAGAGGTACAGATAGGGACAGGCAAAAGTCGTGGTCGTTTGACGGGCAGAGAAGTCGGAATCCGGGAAGTCAGTCCTACGAGTAGGCACTAGACGAGACCACACAGGGGGGCGGGAACGGGACGTGCCGGTCTCGGCGGGGAAATCGGGTCAGGAGCGGAGAAAACACTGGGTGAACAGAGCAGGAGTGGGAGATGAGGGAGACAATAGACAAAGTAACGCTCAGTACGGCTCGGAATCATCGGCTGAATACTTTGCGGCGTGCTGGGGCAATTCGGCCGTATTTATACTCCCTCTCGTATACTCTGTACACCCGGTAGTTCCCGCCTGCGTGGGCGTGACAATTTGGTCCCCACGATGTAATATGTACATAACCCGCACACACACACGCCCATTCACAAAAAGTAACATTTATTAAACGATCTTCATTGCATTGCAGGGTTAGGGGCACAAGCAAAGCTCTTGCTTGCTAAAAATATCTTTCGTTCTTCCTGTATGTTAAAGAAAGCTCTGGCAGACTGAGGAGGTGTTTTTGTATCAGACACAGAGCACTGAGGACAGAAACTCGCATGAGCAGAGCGGTATGCAGCGTGTGAAGAACAACGTTAAACTGTCATAACTGAAAATAATATCAGCGTACACCAATACTGAAATATCTGAGCACAGAACTTTCAAGTCGCCGTGTTCTCGACCTACATTCTCCCGTATACATTTTACTGGACAAACAAACTCTTGAATGAATATTTTATTAGCTTGTATCTACAGAGATTTTAGATAACTGGCTATTTCAATACCCTTAAGCTAAAATCAGTATATGCCTTTTTTAAATCAGATATTTCTTTGTTTAATTTGCAGGAATGAATTTGCAGGAATCTCAATATAATAATAATATAATATTATAATAATTTTATGGGCTGACATTTTACCCTGTAAAATGGTTAAAATGTCACATGTGGAATTTGCTGATCTCTGGGCACGAAGCCTGGACTTTTCACGTATACTTTTAGCCAAATTGGTTTAGCATTTTTGTACGTTAGCAGTACAGTGTGTTCACAGTTATGCTCTGTTTCCTGATATGTTTTCCTGAAATATGTTTTCTGGTGAGTCAACAAGTTTGTTCCGGTTTGATTAGCGTCACTGTTGAAGTACCTTGTGTTAAAGTCTCTTTCTTACTGGCTACTGGTTAAATGGAATAAAGAAAACTCGTAAGAAAAAGTAACGAACTTTGAGAGACAAAGAAAACAATATCGGCTCTAATAACATTATGAAGACAATTATGAACATCTGAGTTAAGTTTGATCAGAATTTTGTTTTTATAAAATTACGAAAATTGAATTCCGAAACCTTCAGAGAATGCAAATTAAATTAATAACAAGAGCGTAATGTGGGTTTTCATAAATAGATTTTTTTTTTCTTTCCCAGCCTTTGTTTATCGTTAATTTGCCTGAGGCGAAGTTAGTTACAGGTGCCGTCTTTCATCACCGTGCAAAGGAGCCCTTACCGGTTACCCAGTGCGAAGATTTATTAGCTGCTTCGCATTGGGTAATATTGGCCACTAATAAAAGGCAATAGCCCATCTGTGACGTGTGTGTCAAAAAATAAATAAAATACATAAATCCAAATCTCTTCCACATAACACATGCAATAGGTTCCTTCAATAAATAAGCCCTGAGAAGTGCAGGGGACTGTTTTTTTCTATCAAGTATTCGCAGGAGTCGTACTTCAGCAAAGCACGAACAAAGCGGCAATTAGCAGAAATTAAAGATGGGGAAAAAATCATCTCCTTGACTTATGCAACGTCTGCTGCTCAGCTTTTTATATGGAAACAGACAAAAATAAGAAAATAAGCCCTGGTATAGAAAAGAATGAACATACCAAGTTAAAGCCCATAAGATAAAGAACCGACTGTTTGACAATGTGGATGGATGGATGGATATAAACAAAATAGCCAGGACTAGTTTAATATAGCCAGAAAGTTATTTAAATTGCAAACGATATAATATACCAATATACCTGTAAGCACAGCATGTATCTGCTAACCCCAACCCTGACATTAATCCCTAATCTTAGCAAGGGAAACACAACCTGAGTTGGTGCGAGCGGACGCCATATCTTCCACACTGGGCTTCACAATTTCTGGAGGGGAAATTTGAGGAAAACAATTGCTTCGCAATCTACAGTTTCTAATAAAATAATAATAATAAAAAAATCATGTTCCCGAAATATCAGAGTAATACGGTTGGTGTAGGTACTCCTATGAAGAGTGAAATGCCGCTGCTCAGCGTTTCAGAGAGTATATGCCGACACCATTAGGGCCGGGTAATAACAAATTATGGCCTGAAAGCAGCACATGCACCCGATGCCCTCTGGGGGCAGCGTCTGTTAGCTTACTGAGAAACCCAAGCAAGAGAAGAAAGCCAAAACCTATACAACATTTTAAACTAGCCATGTTTGGGCATCTCTGAATTGTCCAAAATGTGTGTGTCTGTGACTTGCAGTGAACTGTCACGCCCCCCTCACCCTTTACTGGATAAACGTTTGGAAGATGGATGGTTTTGTTCATTTTATTGTATGATTCAGGTCGTAGCCGAGGCTAATATCACCTTTACATGCAGTTGTCGGCTCTCTTTAACTAGCTAGTCAATTAAGGAGTCTAGAGGGAGTCATGAGACTGATTTGCAATAACACTGCCGGAACATTCCTCCATGCGCTGTGAAACATGTGCAGTATTGTTACTCGTAAGCAGGATTCATATGTGAGTAATAACTCTGACTTTCTAGAAAGTTCCCCTATCAAGGAGGTAGCAGGCTTTAATGTTGCTGGCTGTTGGGAGGGAGGCATCCTGGGGCAGTGAGATGTCAGGTTATGAACTCCCTCCCTCTGCTCCCAATCTCTGTCAGATTGAGTTCTCTCCGCTCCGCCCCGACCCTGCTGTCCGGCGCAGCCCCCCCGGAATCCCCCCTGACCTTTTTCTTTTTCCTCCTCACTGGCTCTGTTAAGCTCATCTCTGCTTGCACGACTCCCCTACCTCCCATGGCCGAGTCAGCTGGGTCTCGAGTCCTGGGTTTCATTTCTCAGGCATGCAGTCGCACGCCGTACGCGTGTCTGCTGCATGCTTCTTGCACCTGCTTCCAGGATACGTAATACAATGAAAAACAAAGTGGTATAAAAAGAAAAATAACGAACAGCATTAAGATAATAAAAAATAGTTTTGCAAAATAAGACCATAATAATACAGATCAAGGGTATCAATAGTTGAAAAAAGGAAAAGGTCTGTGAGCAGTTTTATTTGCAGCAGTTCTTAAGGTTATATCCACAGATAGGGTCTTAATGGCCTGGCCAGAAAGAGACTGGCCTTTTGATGGGTATCCCTGTATTTACCCCCAGGGAGACTGTCAGGGTGAGTCCAGTGAAGACGGGACTGAACATTCCGGAGGATGGCCGACAGTGGCTGGGGCAGCTAATGCCATAGAGGAACCTGAGTATTACGGTGGGAAGGAATTGGGCCCCCACTGCTAACTAGGATGCAGTATGGGGCCCCCCACTGCTAACTAGGATGCAGTATGGGGCCCCCCACTGCTAACTAGCATGCAGTATGGGGCAAGGCTCCAGTAGAGCTCTGCACCATTGAAGCAGAAGTCAAAGGTCTCTGAGAGGACTCACAGATAATACTAATGAATCCATCCATACATTCATACATCTATCCATCCATCCATCCATCCATCCATCACCGACAGCTGATCCCAGACAGGGTTGTGATGGCAGCACAAAGCAGCAGTTTACACTGGATACTGATATCGAATGTAGTCTTTACGTTTCCCAGTATCTCACTGACATTTTATAGCAGCAAGTGAATAATTTAATTGATTTTCCAGTACATTATCCATTTATTACACATTTCATGTACAAACTTTTGAAACAATCTGCATTTTAATTTATCATATTAATTAATATTAAAGCAACCAGTAACATATCGATAAAAGAATAATCTATAATCCCTTCTGTTTTTAATTGAAAACAAGATTTCATTTATAATCTCTGCTGAAAAACACAAGCTCAGCATCGGATGATACAGATTATAATCTAGGTCGTCAGCACTGGGTTTTAAACCATTGTCACCATATACAAATTGCTTGCTTGGTTCTGTCTGCCAAGGTTAATCCTAAATACACAATATAATATCCCTCCATCCACTTTCTGTACCTGCTTCTCATATGCAGGGTCAAGGGGGGGTTTGGAATCTATCCTGGAAGCAGGGAACAACCCAGGGTGAGGGAAAAACCACAAAGAATCACAGGGCACACTCGCCATTCACACTCACCATTAACACTCGTCATTCACACTCGTCATTCACACTCGCCATTCACACTCGCCATTCACACTCGCCATTCAGCCCTACGGAATTTGGAAACATCAATTCACTTTAGTGTTTAGAGAAGACTCGGGAAGAGGAAGAGGGCGGAGACTCAAACCCTCATCCCAGAGTACGATTTTCTACAGAGAATTTTACTGGCATTTTTATTTTGAAATATAATTTCCTTAAACAGGAACAGAATTACCTACCCCTTCCACTGCGTCGTTTGTGAAAAACCAATGACCCGGTTAGACAGCGAGACAGAAAGGTAATCGCAACATGTTAGCCAATCAATTGCCGCGCTAATTTCTTTTAATGAGCAAGAGTCAGCCCGTCGTAACTTAATCACAGCTAAGTGACGCCGAGCATTAATTTGAAAGGGGATTAAGGGTCAGAGCTTTCAGCAGAGAATAAATATGCTATTTTCTAATCACATGAATACATTAATTAAGACGTGCAAATGAAACCGTCCCTGGCCTGCAATAAAAATGATCATTCTCCATTGATCATAACAGCATTTATTAATTCAGATTTACGAATAACAAATGTCTAAATACATGGAGTTTCCATGACTACCTGCAAAGTGAACAAGAACAGCAGAATGAGAGGGAGAGCTTTTTGAAGTCTCAGTGCCTTGCTTGATATCGCTGACCTTACCTGCCCTGTTTGAGACGTCTACAGGAGAATGGGATTCCAGTGTTGACATCTGCTGTACAGGTGGGCTTCGGGGCTAGTTTTCTGATTATCCGATTTCCTGATGCTGGCTTTGCTGCCTGGGTTCCATAATCACGTGTAAGACTCTCCTGCAAGAGGGGAAGCTGCCTTTCTTTGGGCTTAAGCTGTTCAGTAAGACCTGAATAAATAAATCATGCATGGATTCTGCTAGTGGAACCACGTTTCATTGCTTGGGTCTCCTAGTTCTGACTGTTCATGCAGTTATGATGAAGGTATTCGTAAAGTTTATTCAAATAAATAAATATTATCAGATGCTGGATATTGTGTAGCAAGCTGATGGGTTACTCTTAAGCTTCTGCGCGGAACGTAAGAACCGCGTCCAATATATCTTTTGTTTCTCAGTGATTAATATTTATTGTAGTCTAACTCCTTTTTCTCAAGCACTGCTGCTATTGCAGCCGACAAAGACGACCTCGACCACAGACAGACACAGTGCACAGTGAGTATAACGCCAGATGGGAAACTGTGCACCAATATGGCGGCATTTGCTTGATGTAGGTGGTACAGCACGGCATCACGGGCAACCCTCCTATACCTTGTTGGCCTAGGCTGTCTATAATAGCCTCTCTGATTAGACAAGTTAGTAGTCTGTCAATGGTGGCATCCAATAAGCTGTAGAGGTGTGTTAGACTTTCCCTTAGATCCGTGTCCCCGCTCCAAAGCAATTAACTGGATGATAATTAGCAGATTTTTGTAGCGGTCGAGGCGAGTTGAGTAACAGCCATAAGTACACTTCCTCAGTCTATACTCCTACCCTCCGTTCATTCAGGCATGTAGTTTGTTAAACATTAATAATGGAAACATCCTCATGTAGACACACAGGAAACATTTCAGATCCGGCCCTTTAAATGACTTGTGACAGGAAATTGTTCTCAAAAAAAGGAAAGTAATTTTGCAGTAGAAACCTGTCCTCCGTAAATGTCATGGGGAGAGATTACAGTGCAGGCCGGTTTCTGAATTTTGCAGCAGGTTAATATACAAATTCTGAGAATTATGTTGCTATCCGCCTGCACTGAGGCTGCCGCTTCCATAGACCTCAGAATAGATGACTGGTGATAATGCTCAACACCCCCCCTCCCCCTGGCTGCATGGAGGGAAATTGTTTGTGGGATGTAATAAGTGTAAAATAGAGGGCAGTAAAATGGAAGAATATTACCTATCAAGAAAATAACTTTGACTTAAATTCGTGAGGAAATGAGAAAAGTGCATTTCTGTCAAAATCATATAATTTTATGCAGTAAAACGGCATGTATTTTACTACAATTCTGAGATGTAACAGACAGGATAAAGATACATTCGGTAAACATGGTTTTCGGAGTAATTACCCACGTCGACTAACACATTTCAGCTCTTCAGTTGTGCTCCACGCTGCTTTATAAGCTACTCCTCCATGCACTGCGCAGCACGGGAAACCCCGGGTTTCATTTGGAGATGAGGTGTTGTGAGCAGCCAATGTGCCCCCGCCTCCGCCCCTTAGGGGCCTGAAGTCAGCGACTCCCGCAAAACAACGCCTGACCTTTAGCTAATGAATTGTCTGTGGCCAAAGATACCATTAAAGTCAAAACCCGCTCTGAACATCTACAGCGTGGTGTTTACTTAGGCTGCCTTGCAAAAGTGATTTGAATTTTTTTTTTTGGTCTATTCAGTTATAACATCTAAATAGATAAACATTTACCACACATAGAGGGAAGATGTCTGTTATTTTATTCCACTTCCATGTAATCTGAAAACTTTAAATTGTCACTTTGTTTTTAAAACTAATAATGGAAGGAATTTTCACTCTGCTTCCAAATCATTTTTATGTACAGTTATATGTGAGATTCAGTTTGGTCTTTGTATCTTCGATTCATGCCACGCAGAGATGCTTTTGCGTCCTGTTAGAACTGCGACATTAATATTGAGCAAGAGATACTTACATTTTAAATTACTAAATTTAATTAATTCTTATACTCAGTCAAATATCACTGTGTCTGTTGTTTTCTATCTACTGCACTATAGACATCAGGGCACAGCCAGACCTAAAATCTGCCGTCTTTCATTAATCATTTCCATGGCTGCCTGTGAGGCATAAAATTCTGGGAACATGTCTTGGAGAATCAGTGCTCGAACACTGATTTACTGTAAATTGGAGTATATATATATGCAGTAACGGTATAGTATAGTACAGTAAGTATAGTAACAGACCTGACAATGGTGTAAATAAGGGGTGACAAACGGAAAATCTTGGTTTTAAGGCAGAGGAGCTGGATAAGTTAACATGAATGGAATGTGGTTTATTTTTAAGCAGCATCTAAGCCTAGCTGTACTTTTATACCAAATGCCTGCTAATCTCTTAAGCATGAGACACACACCAGCTCTCATCGCTCGGAATATGCAGCTCTAAATGGGGTCAGCTGTATCCAAGTCAGTTATGATGAAAGCATGAACTGAGTGATGGAATAAGATTGATTGGAATAACAGGAAATATAGCTGTAAGCAGCAATGAAGGCACCCAAGCAGCATGCTGTTTGCTAGCGATTATTCTCTGGGTCTGGTCACATGCTCTGGAGATGCACAGGCTTGTCTGCAGTCGGCATCACATGCACGCTTGACAGCTTATCAGCATTTCCTGCGATGTTGTGCTGCGGTGAGTGGGCCAGCAGTATTATTGGTATAATTTTTATTATTGCTGCTGCTTTTGTTTGCTTGTTATTACATAACAGCCACTGTGACCTAGTAGAAGCTCAATGAAAGATGTGTGGATGGATGGAAGGACTGCTGCAGCAGAATTTCAGGCCCATATTTTATCCTAATAGGCACCAATGTGACAAAACCCCCCCGAGCAAGTTAATCGCCGTCTTTGTCAGGATATGCTGACAATCGACGGAATTAAGAGGAAGAGCAACTTCTTCCAATAAGTGATCTAATTCAAGACTTAACTGCTAATCGCAAATTCCTTCGCCTTCTTTAATGTGATTTGATGTGATGTGGAAGCCATTAAATTCACGGTAGAAATCTGCTGAGATGATTAAAAGAAGTGGACTTCAGAGCGGGCCGCCGTGTTCCTGCTTACCTGACGCACAATCAGTGCCGCTTCATGAGGCAATCCTCCCTGGACAGGCCGTCCACCTGCGCTTTGCATTATGGGAGGGAACCATCAGAAACCCAAACAAACCGTGTGGAAATATGCTGATTACACTATCCTAAGCTGGGCCGTAATTGCAACTCACAGAACCATTTGGGAGTGAGACTCATTGACTCTACCCACTGTGCCACTGCATTGTTAGAACTATGAACCTGATTGTTCTTCATAATGAACGAATTAAAGTGAGCTGAGAACATTTCCAGCAGCCATATCTGATGCAGAGGGGTGAGCGGATCTCCATTTTGGGCAGTGCCGTCTTTGGGCTCCCTCTTCATTGACTGGCCATGAAACATGCTGTCAAGACAGGAGAATGAGCTGCGCAGGACGTGGGACGAGCAGAGATGTTCCTGGGAAGGGTCTGTCATTCCGGACAGCGCCGAGCTCTCACACATCCCACCTGTGGCCTTAAGCCCACTTGTGGTTTTATACTTGCATTTGCCATCAGTCATTTTGCTCACAGCAATAATAACAACATGATTATGATTTCCTTTGTACCAATATGAGCCATTTCCTCTTTGGAAAGTGATATGAATTTCCAAGGGCAAGGCCGACCCAGGATCTTGTACCTTGCTCCTGGCTCCTGGCTAGCACACTGCCTTCCGCCTTAAGGTTATTATTTTTTAATTGGATTGAGCTTTAGTCGGATCTGCCGAGTGATGGCGACACAAATCTCCCCATTAATGCAGCGAGCAGTGCGAGTCTTTCAATGCCGGCGCTCGGATTCGCCGCGAGAGACCAGCTAATTGGAGGCTGGAAAACTAATCCACCTCCAGGGTGATATTCCAGCTTACAGGAGTCAGGATTTCATTTTTATTTTAACCTCTCTGCATTCCCCCTTTTCCTCTCTGCTTTCACTGTAGGTATGCAGGGAGCCTGTAACCCAGCACACAAGGCAGGGGGGACTACCTGCAGGGGACAACTGGCCATCACATGACCCTTAACCAGACGTTTTTAAGAGTTCCCAGAGGAGAAATACAGACCTAACACATGTAGGTAGACAGACAGACAGACAGATAGAGCCCGCAGTGCAGGACAGAAGTAGAACACTGCATCTCTGATGCTGTTTGAAAATGACCTTCGTGATGTGCTGCCCCCCTCCCCCCAATGAAATCCCAGCACTGTATGTCACAATGAAAGGGAGAACAAGAGGGAGAAAATTGCTGAAAGAAATGTTGAGAGACCTATTTACGGTAACAAGTGGGAGCGATTTGCTGAGCGGACCTCTGAGAATTCCAGTGGGTTCCACTTTCCGAACTGCGCTGGACTTCTTCATTTTAGGAAAACAGTCTGCCAGGACACCGACAGATTTCAGAAGGCACTTTGACAAGGCAGTAGATGAAGAAGGATGTGGGAGGAGCTTTAATGTCAGTGTTGTGAGGTTACAGACACCGGAGCCAAGGAAAAGATCCATGTGTGGACCTCTCATGCGGAAAGCCCACCATGCGCTGAGAGCGCAGCCCCCTGGAGGAAGGAGGTCATTTGCTACATATAATACATGAAGTCGGCCATCTTTGTTACCTTCAAGCTTCAGCCAATCGCAGAGTCCGGCCGTGTCCCTCAGCCTGTTTCAGGGAACCAAACCATTAATCTCTTACTGCTCTGTTTATCAGCCAGCGCTGATGTGGCTTCCCTGTATTTTCGAGATATGGCCGCCATTTCCTCTGACTGTGCTTAATTACCGCAGTGTAAAGGGTGTGGATTTTGATCAGTGAGTCATTGATGTGTTTAATTTGGGGACAGAGAGTTGCACAATAAGACAAAGGAAAGTATGAAATATGTTGTTAAATTGAGTTAATCTGTGGTCTCCCTTTATACAGGGGCCCTGAACTATCTGAATCAGGCTTCACTGTCTGAAAAAGCCATAACCTTTCTAACCCTAACCCTAGCTTCAGCTGGGTTACTTAGAGTGACACAAGACTGTTATTATGAAATATGCTCTTAAGTAAAATGGGCACATCCATCTATCTAACCATCATCTTCCAAACCAAGGTGAAGGTCAACCTGGAGTCTATTCCAGAAAGCAGAGGGCACTCCAGTGACAGGCAGAGGACACTCCAGTGACAGGCAGAGGACACTCCAGTGACAGGCAGAAGACACTCCAGTGACAGGCAGAGGACAGTCCAGTGACAGCCCCGTCCAGGGTGTACCCCAGCCCCGTGTCCTGATGGACTACATGTTGAATTAAAGACTTTTAAAAAAATATATATTTTAAAATTCCTGGCTTAAGTGCCTGGTGCCGACAGGTAAATCGCAACCAGCAGTGTGTGAATGCTGCTCACTGTACAGTAGGAGTCCTGGGGGTTAGGGTTTGGGGGGGGCTTCGTAATGCTGAGATGCCTACTGGTGAGATGTGGCCTTGCCTTTCCACAGTTTGATGCCCACTCTGGGCCTCTAATAATAATAAAAGTGCACTTGACAAGGAGAATTTCAGATGAATCGCTAGTCGAGTGCTGCTGGGAATTTTGTTGGGTTGCGGAAGGCTGCTTGCTGCACCGTAATTACAATTACAGAATTAATTTGCTGCCTCCTGGGTTACTTATTATCATCTTTGCTCAGCTGGGGCTGCACTGCTGTCTGTGATTGTTTAATGCCTACATTTTAAAAGCAAAACAATCCGAGTATGAATGAGCACAGACATCTTTTACATCTTCCTAGGGCACTTTAGCCACTCCTGTACACACTGGCGTGTCCCCTAGGGGGTCCCGTTAAATCCCGTGGGGGGGTTTTAGGTGTTTTCAGCTCTTCGTCGGCACGCTATTGCCTGCAGTGAATCTCTCATTCAGGCCTTTTCTCATTCCATGAGCTGCTTCAACGTGGTTTTGCCTCATGGTACCCTAAAATAAACACGGACATATTTTACTTTACAGTGATCTCCGCTATGTCGCGGCTCAGCTATCGCGCCCCCGCCATATCGCGGTTCAGGTATCGCGGTTCAGCTATCGCGCCCCCGCTATATCGCCGTTCAGGTATTGCGGTTCAGCTATCGCGCCCCCGCTATATCGCGGTTCAGGTATTGCGGTTCAGCTATCGCGCCCCCGCTATATCGCGGTTCAGGTATCGCGGTTCAGCTATCGCGCCCCCGCTATATCGCGGTTCAGGTATTGCGGTTCAGCTATCGCGCCCCCGCTATATCGCGGTTCAGGTATTGCGGTTCAGCTATCGCGCCCCCGCTATATCGCGGTTCAGGTATTGCGGTTCAGCTATCGCGCCCCCGCTATATCGCGGTTCAGGTATTGCGGTTCAGCTATCGCGCCACCGCTATATCGCGGTTCAGGTATCGCGGTTCAGCTATCGCGCCCCCGCTATATCGCGGTTCAGGTATTGCGGTTCAGCTATCGCGCCCCCGCTATATCGCGGTTCAGGTATTGCGGTTCAGCTATCGCGCCCCCGCTATATCGCGGTTCAGGTATCGCGGTTCAGCTATCGCGCCCCCGCTATATCGCGGTTCAGGTATTGCGGTTCAGCTATCGCGCCCCCGCTATATCGCGGTTCAGGTATTGCGGTTCAGCTATCGCGCCCCCCGCTATATCGCGGTTCAGGTATTGCGGTTCAGCTATCGCGCCCCCGCTATATCGCGGTTCAGGTATCGCGGTTCAGCTATCGCGCCCCCGCTATATCGCGGTTCAGGTATTGCGGTTCAGCTATCGCGCCCCCGCTATATCGCGGTTCAGGTATCGCGGCTCAGCTATCGCGCCCCCGCTATATCGCGGTTCAGGTATTGCGGTTCAGCTATCGCGCCCCCGCTATATCGCGGTTCAGGTATTGCGGTTCAGCTATCGCGCCCCCGCTATATCGCGGTTCAGGTATTGCGGTTCAGCTATCGCGCCCCCGCTATATCGCGGTTCAGGTATTGCGGTTCAGCTATCGCGCCCCCGCTATATCGCGGTTCAGGTATTGCGGTTCAGCTATCGCGCCCCCGCTATATCGCGGTTCAGGTATCGCGGCTCAGCTATCGCGCCCCCGCTATATCGCGGTTCAGGTATTGCGGTTCAGCTATCGCGCCCCCGCTATATCGCGGTTCAGGTATCGCGGTTCAGCTATCGCGCCCCCGCTATATCGCCGTTCAGGTATCGCGGTTCAGCTATCGCGCCCCCGCTATATCGCGGTTCAGGTATCGCGGTTCAGCTATCGCGCCCCCGCTATATCGCCGTTCAGGTATCGCGGTTCAGCTATCGCGCCCCCGCTATATCGCGGTTCAGGTATTGCGGTTCAGCTATCGCGCCCCCGCTATATCGCCGTTCAGGTATCGCGGTTCAGCTATCGCGCCCCCGCTATATCGCGGTTCAGGTATCGCGGTTCAGCTATCGCGCCCCCGCTATATCGCCGTTCAGGTATCGCGGTTCAGCTATCGCGCCCCCGCTATATCGCGGATTTTCACCTATCGCTGATGGGTGTGTAACGCATATTCCGCGATAGGAGGAATTAGATTTTGACCTGGTCTTAGAGGTGAATTCATGAAATTGTCACGAAGCATGACAAAGGTGACCCCCCCGCCACACGCACATACACACACACACCCATACACTGTCTGGGGATAAGAGGCCCCCCCTCAGACTATCATGATACAGCATAATAATATGCCACATCCCATCCTCTTCTATACTCCTTTGATGTCTGAGCTACACAGAATCTCGCTTAAGGGTTAAGCCTTTCTCCACTCAGTCAATCCATTCCGCCTCACAAGTGCTTCGTTGTACAGTAATTATCTCCCTTAACAACTTATTTTTATCTGGAGCGTGGTAGTTAGCACGTCCCGAGGGTTTATGTTAACATTCTCCCACACGCTGAACAAAGCCGCCCACAAGCTGACTGTCCGTCACTCCGAAAGACCTTCGGTCATTGTGCTTTGGACCTTCGTTTCCAGACGTTTCCTGCCGTATTAATGCATGATGGCTTTTAGCGGAGCGTTTCACACACTTCCTTTGTTTGACTGCCGTGTGCCATAGAAAAGTGCAGATGACCTTCCATTAGTACCACAGATCGTAATCTGTGTATATTACCATTATGTATATGGACCCATATGTCTGTGTGACAGAACTTGCTGTCTGTTCTCAGTGACATGCAAGAGTGTTTCCATTGTTCCTGTTGTGAGGAATATCACGCAGGCTAATCCAGTCATTAGTTTGTACCGATCTCCTTCGGTCCATGTAGCAAAATGCTAAAGCAGGATAGCTGTCAACAAGGGCTCTCATTTGTGAAGGTTTGAGTGTCACACTTCACACACTGCAGCTTTGTTTATTCAGCAGGCACCGTTATCCAAAGAAACATGCATTTTTTGAGAAGGCAGGGGTGTTCCTGGAGTAAATGTGGGTTAAGGGCCGTTCTCAGGGGTGCGACGGTGACATCACCCTGCCGAGGACCTTTTGATCATAGACACGGCACCCTGACCCTCCGAGCCGCACCCCAGCCTGGTCTCCAGCTGCCACCTTTCGCATCCTGCACTCCATCGCATCGGCTTCAGTGTTTACTGCCATAACGGCGGTGTTATAGAAAAACCCCTGCGTGCTACATGCCCTGACTCACAGCAGATCTGGGCAGCCGCCCCCATCTTTGATTGCTGCGGAGGGCCTGTTTAATTTCACAACTGAATAGCTCAGTGGACATTAGCGTTTGGCATGTCACCCAGAACACGCAAACCTGTCCCATTCCGGCGCTGCCGTTTTGTAGAATCGTCACCACCTGTTCCCAGCGTCTTATTACCATTAAAATTACATCAGATAGATGAGGAGTTTTCATCACGAGCAATGAGCCGTGCTTTTCTGTCGGCGGGGGGCTGCATCGGTGGGCCTTTCTTGGATGTCGGAACCTGAAGGCACAGTGCTGTATGTTTAGGGACCGTCACTGGGATCTTGCGAGTCACAGGCAACTGAGGCCTCAGATTTAAAAGAAGATATTTTCCACTTCCAGTTTTGGTTACATCACACTGTTGGAAGTCCCTTTGAATACAATTTTGCATTTGGTGATGAAACATGCAGATTGCACACATCTCAGACTCCCGAGTAAGAGTAAGATTTCATTGGAAAGCATGGCTGCGAGCGAAATCTATAAATCACCTCTGGCCAGTGGTGGTGTGGGCTGGCAGTTTTTGACCGACTTCTGATAGGTGGGCTCAGCTGAGGGGTGTGGCTACAGTCACACAGCTTTGCACAGTATGTCTGCTTTGATAAATTACACTGGGGGTTTGGGGGATTCCAGGCTGCCCACCGAACAGATTACTGTATGAACCACAACGACTGTAATGCAATGACAACAGCAATAAAGATGTCAGCATTAAAACTGGTCTCATACAGAGACAATTTCATTTACTTTGAAATCTTAATAGTTGTACATTTTTTATTTCAAATGCGGTTATGTGCGATATCATGTTTTTCAGTAATGGATGTTAGTCGTTATGAAGATGCCTCTTTTTAAGTTGGAAAGTAAGTGTCATTTTCCCTCTAATTCACTGAAATCTCTTATGGTCAGTCTAAGCAATATTAACAGATGTGTCCATTTGAATTTGGATAAGGCAGCCAATTGATACATTTGGAACATAAATGATGTCAAACCTCTTTTTAGCATTTGATGTTATTACAGCAGTAATCAACATTGGCTGATAACCAACTTTAGAAGCCTTGATACGGTCACAATATTCTGTGAAAACACATGAAATATCCATTTATTATTTTTACATATTTTGTGTTCTTTTGGATAAGTCAATAAAAAACTCATTTGTCACGGCAGCCTAAAGCCCAAATAAGGTTTTAAAGCACGCTTGACTGGAAATGATGTCATCTGATGTTTATTACTTACATAAGTCACTTAAGCAGCTGTTACTTAAATGCAAAGGCAGTGTTTTGGTGTTACAATTGACTGGTATGGAACAGGTAATCTATTGTGCAGGGGGGGTTCCAGGGTTGGACAGAGGGGGCCACAACAACATCAACACAAGACAAAACTGCGCCACGACACTGGAAATGATAACGATAAAATCTAGGCTGCGTTAAGGCTGTATGGGGAAACGAGAGGCGAGACGTGTGGGTCTGGGCGGGTTTATTGGCTTTCTAACCTTTATTGGTCCAAAGAAACGAAGGATAGCTGAAATAAAAGTGCTGTATACTACAGGCAACACTTCATAAACACTAAATAAAGCTTTTGTATTTGTATTCTGTGGCTTTTTGCCTCCACTCAAACCAAACTTTGTGTGGTGCCCCCTGTTGACCACAAACGTTCGCTACACTAAATAATAAATAAATGCCTTGCTTATTGAGGAGATGGAGAAGCAGTGTTTTCTGCTAACCAGCTAGCCAGCTGCGATCTTTTGATTTCTACCTGCGAGCTATTTATTTAGGTTTTCGAAACATCTACTCAAAATTTTACTTTTTGTAAATGAACTACGGACAAGCATAGTTCATTCTACCTACCAGCCACTCCTACAACTGACACTATTCATACCTGCAGGTGCCGCTGATCAGACAGAACCTCAACCATCTGCAACACAGTCCTGCTCATGAGGGAGCAGAGTGTCTGTATGCTGTCTGACAGACAGAACTGCAGAAACCCAGCAGGCGCTGACCGGATCTCAGCCACCTCGCTGAAGCAGGGATCAGGCCGTCTCGCACCTCTGCTGGTTGGCATGTGTGCCTGATTCCTCACCTGGGGCACATTTCCCTTCCCGCTTAAATACATCTGTTGCTGTTCCTGCAGCCGCACGGGGACCAAATGTCCTGCGTCAGTGGCTACAGACCCATTACCTCAACATCAGTCGCCAGGAAGCCTTTTGAATGGTTCTCTCCTCCTCAGTGCCTTAGTGCAGGGGTGGCCAATCTTACTCGCAAAGGGCCGGTGTGTTTCCGGGTTTTCGCTGCAACTCCCTAATTAGATTACTGACTGGCTAAAGAGTCCTCACACCTGGGTTTGTACACCTGACCTACAGGTTACCCAGAAACCCGCGCACACACACACTGGCCCTTTCAGGAGAAGGAGAGCTGGACGCCAGATGCATAGATTGCAATGGTCCGTGGTCCATCAGAATGATGGTGGTGTGAGGCTCATCAGGTTATGGCTCTGTGTTGACGATCAGAAGGTTGCTAGTTCAAAGCCTGTGGCCAAAAGAGTGATGTCACCATCGGGCCCTTGAGTAAAGCCCTTAACCCCAATTGGGGACTATTTTGACCTGCATTCTCAACAGTACATTGCTTTTGATTAAAGCATCTGCTAAATAAATGAAATGCACATGCTACCGCATTACTTGTGGGTCACCAAGGTTTCCCTTCTCAGTTAAAGGATTCGTCTGAGGTTAATGCTGAGGAGGTTTGGGGGTGTTTTGTTGGCACACTGATCTGAGCAGTTTGTCCCCTGGGTCCTTGCCATGAAATCGAATGCTGTACTAACTCCAGCTTCAAGGGTATGAATGCATATGCAACTTTGTGGTCCCCAAAATACGATTCTGAAGCACAGCGCATTGCCGAGGGGGGAGGATTCTGTTAACAAACAAAAAAAAAGTGTCTTTGAAAGCTGTCTGGTGAAATAAAAGTATAAAGAAAAAATGCTTGGAAAAAACTGGTGTCATAGCAGTGAAATTGCTAAGTTCGTGGCTCTCGAGTCAGCAATATGCAAGATAACAGATAACAGCAACCCGTTAACAATATGTGAGCTGCCATTCCTCAGTTACCCTGCTAGGGGGCAGAGGAATCCTGCTCCCCTCATATCATTCGGACCTCATCTTGGGGGATAAATTGGTTCCATCAAGACAATGAATTAAATCAGGTGCTTCCAGGCCCAGCTGGATCAGTCCACTAGGACTGAGACTGAGTAGGGAGAGAGATTCCTTTTAGGCTCATAAGAGGCCTTCACTTCATGCTGGAGGACCTTGCTGTCTCTCTGTTCCCTCCCACTTGTACTATTGTAATGTTTTACTCGAAAACCTGTAATGCTTTACTGCTCCTGTCGAGCCTGGAGGTTTAGGATAACGTATCACATGGCAGCCCCCACATCCTCCTCCGCTCGTGTCCCCCACTTCCCACACATTGGCACCCCCCCCCCCCCTCAAAGAGTCACGCTGGCTTTGTATTCCTTCATTTTATGTATTCAACAGACACTTTTATTCAAAGAGATATTCAATGGAGAAAGCAGGCTCAGCCAATTCTTGGAGCAATTAAGGGCCTTCTTAGAGGGGGTTAAGGGCCTTTGATTTGGACCTTCTGATCACAGGCAGTACCCTAAACCTAACCCTAAACCTAACCCTAAACCTAAGCTGCCGAGCCACATATTTCTGGCTCTCTCCATCCTGTAGATCTGACCGGTTCCTTTTAACTTCTTTGACCTTGCAGATCCTGAAGCCCAGACCATTGTTTAAATTTCTTTTGACCCCATTTATATGCTTTTTAACCCATTTCAACAGGCAGGCAATCTCTAAATGCTCTGAATAGTAATCTTTACTCGTAGTCCTGCATTTGGCCCTCCGTTATCAGTGAAAGCATCTGGCTTTGTCCCGGCCTCGCAAAACGGACATCTCTGTGCCTTCACACGCTCTTTCCGTCTATCCGAGGTATTCAGCGATGCTTTAAAGAGCTTTACATTCATGGTATTTCGTTTGATCTTGCATCACAGCAGGAGAGAAATGTATCTTTTATGAGAGTGAGAGAGCACACGCAAAGGAAGACAAAAACATTGTCAGATCATATTGTGGCTTGTGTGAAATTGCATAAATCACATCACATCTGCCAGTTTTCGCAGATCAAGAAGGCGGAGGGGCTTAAAAGATGGTGGCTCTCGCTCAGGATTGCTGTCTTCACTAGCACCAGTGGCAGGGGGGAGTCCGGCAAGCAGACGTGTACCGAGCAGCCGCTACATTACTCAGAGAGATGAGTCATGCGAGCGATCTTCCCGCTGCAGATCTGCCAGGTGATTGCTGACAACGGGCAAACAATCAAGAGCGGAGCAGCTCAATTTGAAAGTAAGCAGATGCACGAATCAGTGAGGGTGTGCAGGGGTGCAGAAATGTTTTACCTTCTGCGTGAGTCAATTCTGCTTCTCGTTTTATGCCTGAATCTGCGGCCTTTTCAAAGCGCCGCACACAGACTCCAGGGAAACGGCACGGCTGAACAAACAGGAAATTAAATATGCTGGAAATTGACACATTTCTGCTGTGGATTTTTGGCAAAGAGGCGCAGAATGTTAGTGCTCTCCCTGACGTCCATCGTCACGCTACGTAGCCTTTCATTTTTGTCCAGAATGGCTTTTATTTTATAATTATGTAGTATCTCATTCGATAAAAGGTCCCTGTGCATTTCAAAGTATGCTTTGAAGGATTAATGTTAAAAGCACACAAATATGAACATACATTTGTTTATAGGAGTAATGAAGAAGAGCAGAGACTCGGCAAATGCGATTTTCCGTAAACTTCAAACCTACAATAAATATAAATTCTGTGAATACATCATATTGCAAACAGTCTTGCTTAATGCTGAATTCTGTTTTGACATTTTCGAGTTTAAACACCAGTTTTGTCAGGGTGTTTCAGATCATACTGTAATGGCACTTTTAACGTGAGCAGGACATCAGCACCTCTTCAAGTGATCAGTGGGTATAATAATGAAAACAGCACCGCAGGAAAGGCTGTAAAGGCTGTAGAATGCAACCTGTCAGAGGATTTTCGCTCAGAGAAATAAGGTAAAGAGTAACATTTGACATAATGGAATAAAGGCAAAGAATAACATTCGGTAGACTGGGACTAAGGCACAGAGTAACACCAGGTAGAGTGGGCCTAAGGCACAGAGTAACACCGGGTAGAGTGGGACTAAGGCACAGAGTAACACCGGGTAGAGTGGGCCTAAGGCACAGAGTAACACCGGGTAGAGTGGGACTAAGGCACAGAGTAACACCGGGTAGAGTGGGACTAAGGCACAGAGTAACACTGGGTAGAGTGGGACTAAGGCACAGAGTAACACCGGGTAGAGTGGGACTAAGGCACAGAGTAACACCGGGTAGAGTGGGCCTAAGGCACAGAGTAACACCGGGTAGAGTGGGACTAAGGCACAGAGTAACACCGGGTAGAGTGGGACTAAGGCACAGAGTAACACCGGTTAGAGTGGAATTATGGTCGAGTATAACGTTATTTTGTAATTATACCAAATAGTAACATGAACCCCATAACAGTATATAAAGAGATTTGTATTCATGTAGCAGTAGCACTGATTTCATATTACTTCTATATCTCATATTTCATAATTCATATGTTCTTCGCCAAACAGACGCATTTGCATAGTATGCTTACGTAGCTTATCACAGTGCAGTGAATAACCGAGAACATCATTCATGTACAAACAAAAATTTTTATTTGTGCTTTTAAACTATTTATTTCTGCATTAAAAAAATATACGTGCCTCAGGAGGAGAACATTTGTGCATGTGTGAATATTTTGTACCCTTTGTGCTATAATCCCAGCTAGACCTGTCTTTCCAAATTCTGAAGACGCACAAAGAATTGCCAACTTCCAAACACTGGTATAATGATCACAGTAGCTATATGAATGCGGCATGTGAGCTGTTCCCGGGAAAAAAATGTTTTTCCATTATGTCCTGTTTTAGTTTTATCCGATTTTTTTTATCTCCTGGAAAACATCAGGTATTAAGGTGTGGGGCGGAAAAGCCAAAAACTCCGCAAGCTGGAATGAAGGGACCATTAGAGAAATCATCCAGCTACTGAAGGACGCCCCCAACTGGCAGGGCGCGTCACGTCACCCTGATCGGACTGCGGGGGTGGAAATGCACCAATGCACTGTCATGGTAGAAATGTAACCGCTTAAATGTTAGTTGTGCCTCTTAGAAGAAGATGGGGTTAGGGTTGGAATACAACTGGGCATGGCAAGGGGAAGTGGAGATAAACTCATGAAGATTATACTCACTGCGAGTCAGAACGACGGCCGGTGTGGGGACATTGAGCAGCACTGCACACTGGGTTACTCAGACTGTATGGAATTTTGTACCAGCCATATAAAATCCCAGCTAAAATGCTGCCTAAAATCTCTGCCGTTATGTAACCTGTAGCTGTCTGCTTACATGTTGTGCCTTTTCTACCGTGATTTCTTTTCAACTTTAAGACCTGTTTAATGCAGTTGTATTCCATGTTCCATTGACTTGCTGGCTATCGGCAGCCCAGGCACAGAAGGTAAAATTAGCCCTATTCAGGCAGGGATGGGGATCAGCCTGCTTAGTGCCCTCCCCCCCCCCAAAGGGACGTGTGCAGAGCCAAGGTTCAGAACCAGCCGCTGTGTGGGTGGCGGGTGTCTCTATGTGACTCAGAACTGTCAAAGAACGCCGTTTCTTCTCGGGTGACCCATTCAAGTGAGCGGGCGGACAGACACGCATCATGAAAGGAAGAAGGGAATCCCTCCGCGTTGGTGAGAAGTTCCAAGCAGGACCACAAATGAAGCTGCTTAAGTTTCCATTTAGAACATACACATATATTTTAAGTGAAGAGCGAGTCGATTTTACTTCACTGTCGCTTCTTCCCCCATAAACACACCGACATCCAGCCGCTGCCAGACGAGGGCCTGACTGTCAGCCTGCCGAACGGGGATCCTCCTGTAAGGCAGCAGGAAGGGAGCTGCTGGTCCCCTTTCAAAGCCTTCTGGATTTTCCAGGCCTGATGTCGTGTGTGATGCTCTGGCCTGTGGTCACATTCTCAGAGAGCAGCTCGAGTACAAAAGCAGCGTATTTTTCCTAGCAGCGAAGCAGCAGGACATGGTGCATATTCAACACTGTTGTTTAATAAAAGGGAAAAATCGGAGATCTTCAATCTCATCCCCCCGCTGAGGCAGATCCTCAGTTTAATTACACATAAATTAATATTCCGGTTGCCTCTTCAATCACGTGGTGAAGCCCGATCAGCTGATTAAATCTGGCAACCGCTTGTCAGAGAACAGCGCGGGGGTGGGCATGTCAGGGGCAGCTGAGATCATGCAAACTCGTGCAGAGGCAGTTCTAGATCCTATTTAGGGCAGCTTCTGCCCTCTGTATTTGTGTTAGCCCCCCAACTAGCAATTTGTCCTGTATTAAAGTACATTATGTGGGAGCCTATCCCGGAAGCAATGGGCACGACGCAGGGAACAACCCAGGATGGGGGGCCAGCCATCGCAGGGCACACTCACACACCATTCACTCACACACGCACACCTACGGGCAATTTAGCAACTCCAATTAGCCTCAGCATGTTTTTGGACTGCGGGGGGAAACCGGAGTACCCGGAGGAAACCCCACGATGACATGGGGAGAACATGCAAACTCCGCACGCATGTGACCCAGGCAGAGATATTATTAATAATAATAAATAATAATAATAATAATAATAAATAATAATAATGCTTCTTTCTCAAACTCATGGTCGTGTTACAAAATCAGTGATAAGACATTTTGTAATATTGTATTATTGCGCTTTTATTTTATCTGTATTTTACAGTGCAGTGCATTGGCTATTATTAGAGTGCATTCAGAAAGCAATAATATCTGAGGGGGACCAGTAATGTTGCCCGAGAAACACTTACAGACGAGCCACACGCTTACAGACGAGCCACACGCTTAACAAATGACAGAGTGCAACAGGTCGCATTGCAGCGGCTTATTTTCATCCAGCTCTCCACTCGTGATTCTATTAACATGGAGCTCAGTTCTCTCAGGCTGGCAATAAAACGACACGTGTTTTCTAAGTACCCTGGATCTGCGTGTGATTGCTCCGGTCTGGCCATAGCTATCCTTCCTAGAGCCCTTCAGAGTGCCGGTCTCCATTAACAGCTGCTAGGGAACGGTGGCGTGGCATCAAAGCTACGTCTGGTGGCAGAGCGCCGCATGGCAAACCTGGCAGAGCGTCGCATGTCTGCAGCTTCCGGGCTCCCTCTGTAATGGAACAGGCGGCCAAACTGCCGGAAATGCACTCCGGGGTGTTTACGAAACTTGATGTTAAATCTCTGAGGGCTAATCGAATGCATTCTCTGCGTTAGCGATGCAGTGCGCTCTGGTTACGATGCTACATATCCCATGGAAATGCGAGGCATTCTCTCTTACTGTTGACATCTGAAAGTCACTTTCGGAGTCTTCTGATTTACCACACTGTGTACAGAGGACAAGGATATTCCTCTTGCAGAAAATATAGCATTTGCAATGTTGGGGGGGAATTCCATGTTAGCGCTGTCAGTTGTAGGTATCGGGAGAATTAATCATGTACTAGCAGAGCGGCACTGCTATTTAATGTAAAGTGAATGTAGAGAATGTTCCGGACTGGCCTAAATGGAGTGACACCTTCAGTTCTCCTTCAGCTGTCATGGATGAAAGACAAGAGCTTCTCTTGTCTTTGACTCGGGCGAAACGCCCGCAATCCGATGCAAGAGCAATCGGCCAACAAGAAACTATGGGCGGTACTTCGGAAACTGTTCACCTCCCTCTGACTTTTACGTCTCGTAGTGTGGGTCTTTGCTCAAAGACGTTTGTGCTCAGATTGAGTTTTGAGACAGGGCAGCAATTGATCCCGCACCGCTGGTGAAAGTTCAAACCAGGACTTTGCAAGTTTTCATTAAAAAAAAAAAAAAAAAAAACTTTACATATATTTTAAGTGAAGAGCAAGTAGATTTTACTTCTCTGCGTCGCTTCTTCCCCATAAACACACGGAAGCTGCTCCTTTAAGGCAGCGGGGAGGAAGCTGCTAGTCTCCCTTCAAAGCATTTCAGATTTTCCCACTTTAAATGTGAAACCTGATGTATTGCGCTGATTTTACTACATATCATGAACCTTCAATGACTCTGTGCCTGTCCATCATCCATCTCTCATAACTATTTATTCACTACAGTGTGGCAGAGAGACTGGAGTAAATCCAGGAGCCGGGAGCCAATCTGGACAGGATGCCGCTCTTTGGATATTGTAGTATTTTAAAATGTTATGGTTTGGTGCTTTATTTTTAAAACATCACCGTAGCATTTTATGACAGAAATGATACAGTAATACAGCTGGGCTCCCGAATTTCCCTTTTGAATTTCCCGTACATCAGCTACTCGGTGCACCAGGGCAGAATTATCGATCGCTTCCTCCTGTGATCCAGCAGGCCAGCGTCTGCATAACACGCACACATGATTCAGGCAGCTAGACCAGTGTTTCCCAACCTGGTCCTCGGAGACCCACAGAAGCAAAATTGCGCACTGTGTTGCAGAGAGCTGGGGGGAGCAAAAATGTGAACCAGCTCCCTGCCAGTCAGTCCACATTTTTTCTCTCTCCCAGTTCCCAAAAACATGGGCTGCCTGCAGGGTCTCTGAGAACCAGGTTGGGAAAACACTGAGCGGGAGACACAGGCCAACCGCCAATCGGATCACAGCTTCCTCAGTCATTCTCAGCAATGCAGAGTGAATTCAGTTATGATAAACAGGCCTTTGCGTAGAAATATTTCTCCTTGTCATTAACGCCACAGTTATTTTGTGCAGGTAATAAAACTGAAAGCCTTATCTGAAGCTGGTTTTTATGTGGAGCTGTGCTTAAAAATATTAAATTTCAGCCTATATATATCCATCCCCATATATAATCTCAATGTACGTGTACTGTACATATATAAATATTATTTATGGTTAATAATTTGTCTCTTTGTACTTATGACTATGATAGTAGTATTGGTACAATGTGGTCTCACACCTTCAGGGTCCTTTGGATCATATCGGTAAAATTTGCAAAGGTGGGGGGGAGGTGGGATTGTTCTCTGTAAGTTGCTAAGCTGTGACCGTCTGCTATGGAAAGGGGCACTCTGTTATTGTGCCTCAGGTCTGTGTCTGAAAGGTTTCAGTCCTGTCTAGGTTAGGACGCACACACACATACACACACACACCTGTAATATAATGCTAATTGTTAATTATGAAAAGCAGGATGTATGATGCGAAATAGGAGGGACCAGAGGCTGCATTCTGGTTTTCCAAGCATTTCTATTGGTCAGTTTGGTTTCAGTGGCGAATCAGCTTCTCACCGAAGCCACTGCATCCGGTCGGTGCTGATAGTCTCCCCTCCCCTCTCCAACCCCCTGCATCATGTGGACATGTTCGCCAGTCCAGCAGACATAAGTCTTACTTTGCTTTTGGTGAAACGGTGTCTCTAAATTGATCTAAAGATGAGATCAAACTGTGTTTGTCCAAAGGGGAAATACTACTCCATGGCATAGCATGCACCATGGGATAGCATGCACCAAGGCATAGCATGCACCAAGGCATAGCATGCACCAAGGCATAGCATGCACCAAGGCATAGCATGCACCGTGCCACGTTAAAGCAGCAAATGGAGCTTGAAGATTCCAAATATAAAATAAAGACAAAAAGGAAGAAGGTAGGTAACTGGAGTGGGAATGTGTTTGCGCAAGAAGCTGCATGCAGGATATTAACACAAAGTATAATTCAATAGATTAATCAATACTATTACAGAGTCCAAGGGTGAGTGGAGAGTCTAGTGCTCCCCGTGCTGGACATGGGCTGGTGTGCTGTGCTGCTCCTGACAGAAGCGAGAGGAGTTTGACAGCAGCAGATAAGAAGGATCTCCTGTGATGCTCGGTGGAGCCCCCTAGTGGTATGAGTGCATGATTCCATGTGCGTCCATTCCCGCCACTTGACTGGCATCTGGGCAGCGGCGGCATTTACCCCCACGTAGGGCATGTCTTTAAGTTGGACCCCCATGCCTCCAGAGAGCCGTGCTGTGAACCTGCACTTGGTTAGTGATTCTGGAAATGGACGATATGGTCGCATGGCACGGTCATGGCCGGCCGTGGGTCGAGCTTTAACCCTGTAGAAAGCAGGCAGTGTTTAGGCTGTGAAGAAGCCTTTTGTTACTCGTATTGCTCTGGTCTTAAGGAGGCCCATAAACTAAACCACTGGGTGTGGATTAATTGCAAGTAGATGTTTGAGGACTTTCCGTACTTCATCAGTTGGAGGTCATTGCTGCCCTCCCCAGTGCCGCGAGCAATAAATTTCCCATCTGTTCCAATAAATAATAATGGGGGAGTGAGAAGAGGAGACCTTAGAGTTATTCCTGCTGGATTTCAGCTGCGCATTCGTCCTTGCAGTAACTCAGAAGCTCTGCTGTGAATGGGCTTTTTTCACCGACTAGCTTTTATCGAGTCATTTTTAATTTCAGTAGGTAGTTTTTCAAAGGCTATGGGAAAATATGAAGGCAAAACAACAACAGCACTAACACAAAGCAGTGTGGTGTCTAATGAAGAGTAATAAACATCAACAACACCAGCAAAAGGTACTGCGGTGTCTAATGAAGAGTAATAAACACCAAGAACACCAGCAATAAGCAGCGCGGTGTCTAATGAAGAGTAATAAACATCAACAACACCAGCAAAAGGTACTGTGGTGTCTAATGAAGAGTAATAAACAACAAGAACACCAGCAATAAGCAGCGCGGTGTCTAATGAAGAGTAATAAACAACAAGAACACCAGCAATAAGCAGCGCGGTGTCTAATGAAGAGTAATAAACAACAAGAACACCAGCAATAAGCAGCGCGGTGTCTAATGAAGAGTAATAAACAACAAGAACACCAGCAATAAGCAGCACAGTTTCTAATGAAGAGTAATAAACAACAAGAACACCAGCAATAAGTAGAGCGGTGTCTAATGAAGAGTAATAAACATCAACAACACCAGCAAAAGGTACTGCGGTGTCTAATGAAGAGTAATAAACAACAAGAACACCAGCAATAAGCAGCGCGGTTTCTAATGAAGAGTAATAAACAACAAGAACACCAGCAATAAGCAGTGCGGTTTCTAATGAAGAGTAATAAACAACAAGAACACCAGCAATAAGTAGAGTGGTGTCTAATGAAGAGTAATAAACAAGCCTGAACAATGCATTTTATTAATCATAAAATAATCATGAAGTATTTAATTAAACAAAATTTTTAACTAAATGGTTCTAGCAATTTTTCTCTCTCTTTGGGTTTCATTTTCCAGCTTTCTTGAAAATTCAGTAATTTAAGCAGATTACTTTCTGCAAAGAGGAATACTTGGTAAAGCATGTGGTAAAGAAGGATAAGGAATAAGGATATCAGCCTGAGCAGTCATGCAAACAATATCTGTCCATTCATGCAATGGAAGCCTGTCTATTCATGCAGCTCATGTCCTTCCAGTCATGCAGTGAATGAATATCTTGTCTTGCAAACAATACTTGTCCACCATGCAGTCCGAATCTATCCCAGCTGAGATGGACCCTTTGGTTTTCTGTACTCGATGAGATCATGTGTCAGGCAACGTCAGAGCACATCAGTCATCAGTCCAAAGCAGTACAGGCTAGAAAAAAAATTATAGTCTGTAGGACATTACTAGTGCAAAACTTCACTACTGGAAAGTCTCAAAACCATAATTACTGCACTTCAGTCATTAATAATATGTTAAATGAGGCATGGGGGGGCGATAAAGGAAAGCTGCTTTACCAGGGTCTGAGAGACTTAAGCGCACGAACAGTAGAAAGGCTGTACAGAGCTTTATGGGAGCCAAAAGTGAGCATTTCGTTAATGTTGGGACGCTACAGGTGAAAAGACCAGGGTGACAGTGTGCGCCGGGAGATAACGGTGCCACAGTGCATCTCCGATAGACGAAGGTAGCTGTTTGCTTATTTTTCTCAAGGGCACCTGATTTTTGATGGACCAGGAAACCCTGAAGTGCCAAACAGCTGGCTGGGGAATCGCAGAGGCCTCTCGCTGCCGCACTTGTCATAATAAGCAATTCTTTGGGCTCGGGGGTAACAGTGGAGC
Organism: Brienomyrus brachyistius; assembly: GCF_023856365.1. Lineage (NCBI taxonomy): Eukaryota > Metazoa > Chordata > Actinopteri > Osteoglossiformes > Mormyridae > Brienomyrus > Brienomyrus brachyistius. The sequence continues at coordinate 4,866,232 of NC_064544.1, read as the reverse complement.
AGACGTGATGCACGGCGACGTTTCTCACTCCAGAGGAACCGCAAATGAGCTGCGCTGGGTTTAATAACCCATCATTAAAGGTGTGTGTATCTGGTGTGCAGATACGTTTCAGACTGTGCACTCACCTCAGGCAGGGAATCTGCAGTGCACTACACTCCGCACTGAAGCTAACTCATAATGTGTTCAAACACCTACACTAACCTGTCAGTGTGATGTAAGAACACCTTTCTGCAAAAGAGGAGTTCCTTTGGCCAGTTTTGTGAATTTAATTATCGGTTTATTGAATTACATTTAAGTTGCCATGCACTTAATAAGGACTGAGTGAAAATGTACTGGATGATTTATGATCATGATGCCTGGCACCACAATTCCTTTCAGTTTTATATAAAAAAAAATACTAACAAAAACAGAGAAGAATGGTTTAAGGGTGCAAATGAGAAAAGTAGAAATTTTAACAGTACGTTCTGTTTCTTTTAGGCAAATTTAGGTTGCCTGTAAGTATTGGGGTCATTATGAAGTTGTCCACGACGTAACACATTCAGCTGTTTATTTGGACAAAGAAATTTGGTCCAGGACTCAAATTCATAATTCATATCTTTAACATGTCTCGATCGGCAGAAGTTTGAGACTTCATTATAGCGTAGTTGTTTTTTTCTTCTTTGAAGCATTACAATCTCCAAAATGAGAACGCAAGAAAGATTAAAAATGAAAATAGTGTATCAGGCTGTTGGATTGGCTCATTTGGTCCGATTTTGTAATATTACGCCCTTGAGGCTCCTAAAATGCCTCCATGAAACATGACTACGATGTTTGTTGTTTGATTAAAATTTCTGAATGAGTGGAATGAAATCATTTCAGCAGTAAGACAAACTCTTAATAATGATCTTACCTTTAGACCGACCCAGAATGTTCATGTTTTACACACCATAAAATGGTAGCATACGCTGTACGGACAAAAGTGTTCCTGTAGTAATTACAGGATTTGGCCACATAAGCCCCACCCACTGCTGACTTGCAGGTGTATAATTAAGCAGACAGCCATGTAATCTGCAGCATCAGACAATGGCAGCAGAATGGGGGGGGTGGCTCATACAGAAGAGGTTAGTCAGCTGAGGACCATCACTGGACATCATTGGACACCTTTACAGGAAGTCGGATCTCCACATGTCTGTCCTGCTAGAGCTGCCCTGGTCAACTACAAATGAAGTGATTGTGAAGTAGAAACATCTGGGAGCAAGTCCAGCTGTTCAGCTGCGAGGTGGGGGCCACACAAGCCCTCAGAGGGGGACCTGATCACCCAACATCAATGTCCAACCTGAATGGCAGCAAATCCCACCAGCAATGTTCCAGCACCTAATGGAAAACCTTCCCATAGGAGTACAGGCTGTTATAGCAAATAAGGGTTAGTCAGCTTCATATTAATGCCCTGAGATTCAGGGTGAGATGCTGGACAGGCTGGGGTCCCAACGCCTTTGTTCATATAGAGTTACGGCTCTCAGTTCAGTTTATGTAATATAAGAATTTATGTGTAGAGAAACGTGCAAGACTGGGTTGGGTTTTTTTTATTGTGGAGAGGAGATGAAAGAGTAGAGGCTGCTCAGTCACATGGATTTACAGTCATACACTGATTAGTTGATGACAACTGGAGTTCACCAATCAAGGAAATCAGCAATTGCTAGTATCTAATATATATTGAGCCCCAGGGAGTGATTATTAGCATTTAGAGTATAGTGAACCCCAGGCAACGATTACTAGTATTTAGAGTATAGTGAGCCCCAGGGAGCGATTACTAGCATTTATAGTATAGTGAGCCCCAGGGTGACTTTTTCCTTTTTGAGGTTTGTTACCGGAATTCTTTCTCATTTCCACCGTAGGACTTTTTTTGTGATAATTGTGCCATCAGACATGCTGAAGATAAGATACATTCTGGCACCCCCAAGCCCAAGAGATTAATGGGCAGAGATCCTGACTTGCATGTACAATCCTGTCCTTTGGGTGACAGTTTGCGACGGGAACAACGGTTAGGCAGCGTGTGATGGTAAATCTTGGTATCCATCACAGAGGCAGGTCTGCAGTGGGAAGCCGCCTAGAGAGAGGAGCCCCTGAGAAGACTGGTGCTGGTGTCTGTTAGTGAAGGTCTGAATGGTCAAAACATAACATGTGAGAGCGGCTCCGGGTCCCTCAAACCTGGAGAAGCAGCTTTACGAGCAGAGCTATGCTGCTGAGATCCCCTAATGAGCTGCACAAACAGCAGGCAGGAATCTCAATCCTTCACTCTGCGCTTCCTCTCCCTCTGAACGTTCTCCTGTCACGTCACACCGCTCCAGGACGAAGAAAAATGTTCTAGCAATAAGTGCAAGGATGCAGCTCTAACTGGGAGACGAGATGAGGCGCCACAAATCCAGGACGACGACTCTGCCGAAGGTGCCAGCGATCTCCGTCTGGCGGCGTGTGCCCGCCCGCTGACCCCTGCCGATGTATCTGCATGTGACGCCAACATTCCTTGGGTCCTCAGACAAGCTGGCAGCAGAACAATGGAAGATTACAGCCATTTCCATAGGTTTCCTGGCCTTCGGGCAGGTGAGACCACTCAATGTCATCCAGCAGTGATGTTTACCACCATTCCAATCGCGCATTTGCATGGGGCCCTTAAGATTTGGGCCCCCCCTGTTGGCCACAAACAGCCACTACACTAAATAATATATAGTAGGTAGTGAAGTGGCGTGTTGTGCTAAGCAGCTAGCTAGCTATAATCTGACTGCACTCACCAGCTATTTATTTAGTTTTGGAAACATCGGGGGTGGGGGGCACGAGTCCTCCCAGTCTCTCCTCTCAATAACGTCTCCACAGACAGCGGATGCAGTATAGGGAGCTGGGCGTGTCCCCCCCCCCCCCAATGTGGCTGTGAGAGCAGTGGGACGTGACCCAAACAAAGGCATGAAGCTTGTGGACACAGGAAATCATGCACACAAACGTACAATCCCCCCCCCCCCCCCCCCCGCACACACACGCTCTCTCTCAGACACACACACGTCGGGTACTCATTCTTTTCTATGGAAAAAATGCTAACGCTAACTATGACAACCCTAACCCCCACCCAACCCTAACCATGACCATAAGTAACTAAACAAAATACAAGAGTTTGAATTTTTTTTGTGTTTTTTTTTTTTCATTTCAATCATTAATTGGCATTTGGTCCCCATAAGGTAAGGTATACCTGGACCACACACTCACACACACATACTCATACATGAACACACACGCTGACTATTATTCCTCTTATTCATTTTATTAATTATATCATTTGAACAAAAAAAAATTGCTTTTCTGTGACCAAGTGGGCTGAAATGAAAAAAGGAAAATTAAGTGAAAAGGTAAAAAAATTCACTTTCTAGAATGAACAGATTAGTACGAGCATCTCCAGCTTACGCAGGTTATCCGTGTGAAGGTGCGTGAAGTGCACTGCAGGCCTTTGTTTACTAAGACCGAATGGTCTTTGGCTGGCCAATCAGAGCACAGGTGATGTGTAAATTCTCCAGCTCCACAGAGAAGAAACCAAAGGTACGGTTTGCAGATGGAGTCCCTGAAGATGGAGTGAGTGTCTGACCTGGGGTCAGTGGGGACACGTCAGCTCTGCGGAGGTTTCTGGAATTCTGAAGGGCTGCGTAGCTGGAAGCCAATTTGCTCTGCTGAATTGAAATCATTCTCAGGGTCACTTGAGAGTTGGGTGTCCATTTGTGCAATAAAACCAGATTATTTTCACTCTTGGAGTCTATATATTATATTCATTTCATATTCAGCTCCGCTCACAGAATTAGATCTATACATTAATACCTTGTGGATAAAAAAATTCACAATTTACACAACCGGTCCATTGGAAAAAGACAACCAAGAAATCAAACAAGTAATTTTGGCTTCTTCCCAAAAATGTCAATTGGCCGATGATGACATCACAGACACTACTCTAAAATGCAGCCCATGACTCTTGCCCAGTGCTCATTTAACACGGAATGCAAATCGGCTTTATTGATTCGGGTTTGGCTCGGAATGTGGACGTGACACCCAAGCCCATTACGCCTCAACGTCTAGGAAGCCCAGCGGCATCGGATCATCGATTTTAAACTTACCTCACTGCCGCGCATCGACCGTTGATGCAATCGACCTTTGAGGACCTTTGTGTGCCTGTGTGCTTTTCTGAGCATCCGCTGGGATCTGCCCTCAGGGACCTCGAATCCCCGATAGGTACATTCTCCCTGATGATGGGGGAGTCTCGCACGCTAATGGTATTTAACACAAATTCACCTTTGTTCGTATGAATGATCCACAGCAGAAGTTTGCCTACAGCTTCCATAACTCCTTAACTGCTTTTACAGTGCAGGTCCCCGGGGTCACCCTGGATGGGTTGCCAGTCCCTGATACGGGACAGACTAACACACTGGGCAGATTAGAAACCCCAGTACATCTAACTGCATGTTTTTGAGCTGTGGGGGAAAAGAGCAAGCACTGTAAATCTTGGCAAACAGGAGAACAGAGGAAGTGCTCACACCATGGAGTAGGTACTGAACTTACAACCCTGCTTTGCCTTTTGACGCCGTGGGATTACCTACTGCGCCGTACTCCACCTGCTGGGCTCGCAGCTGGGAGTGATAAGGAGCAGAGTGCCTCTGATGTTCTTGCTAATAGGGAGGGTTTCTCCATCTTTGTGTCCCCCGGATTTTTGGCAGGTTGTCCGGGAGTAACGCACTGATGGAAGCCAGAACACTGCAACACTCACTGTGGTTTGGACACAGAGGAATGAGGCAGGGAATGACCTGATTTACTGACAATGGGCTTTTTTTTTTGAGAGGGCAGGGATGGGCTGAACCCAGCACTGAAAGAACTCAGAAAAACCTGACAGTCCCGATATATCGAGGTACAGGGAAACAAGCCATCTGCAAGCTGCCAGTTTCCCTCTGAAAGATCAGCTTTTATGGATTTCCGACGCCGATGATGCTGGATATCTGATCCAGCCGTTTATGCGTCGTCGGGTGTGACCTTTATTCACGCTAACCTTTAATTTCCGGCTGTAAGCTTGCCATGTGTGCAGCAGTGTGTAGTGGAGGCGCCGCACCATAAATGTTACTTACGGAACCATTCACAGTGGCCAGAACACGTGGCCGGAATGTTCCAGAAATGTGACATCATAAGTACAGATGGATATACATGATGCCCTTTACAAGTGTATTTGTCAGAGATTTGAATTAATTTAAAACTTAACTGCCATTTTAACATCACTGTTGCTTTTAACCTAATATGACTGATTCTTCAGCGCTTTTTTGCTAATAGTAAGACACAGAGTATGCAGGCTGGTATAGAAGTACAGCCATAAAAAGTTTAAGACAGACGCAGATAAAGAAAATGTCCCTTTCATGTCACATCAAATAGAATCAAGTCATACCAAACCCATCCGGCAGCCCAACCAGATAGCTACGTTCCACACGTCCCGCTAGCATTTCGGTGGTCTTCACAGAGCAGACCTGCCTGGCTGTGCTTCTCCAGTCACTGAGAGATCCCTCCATTACCTCCAAATCTAACTTCTCAGCCAGTTCTTCCCATTCGTGGAGGGCCCCTCTGTTAGCCACTACATGAAATATTAAATAAATGCATCTTCTTGTTTAGGAGATGCTGAAGCAGCATGTTCTGCTAACCAGCTACAGTAGTTACCTACAACCTTCTGACTCTGTTTTCTAACTATTTAATTTATTTATGAAACATCTTTGGGGGGGGGGGTCTTAAGGCAACCTTTTGTGTGGGACCTCAAAACAACAAACCCAGCCCTGGCCGGACGTCAGCGGCGTCACGCAAATCCATGATCTGAAAGGCGGCAAACTCCTCTGCAGATACCGTGGGTCCTGAACGTGGTTTTCACCTGCTACAAGTGACAGACAATAAGGTGTCCAGGATCTCCTGTTTCCCTCTGCCGCTTGCTTTAGAGTAACAAGGTGGATTATGAGAGGCAGGCATGGAATGATTACTGAAACATGAGCTGATGCTGCTGCAGGTCTTCCCGCGTGGTGGAGACGAATTCTGGTCTCCAGCATCTGGCTTCCCCTGCGGTCTGCCGGTGGTCTTGACCGCGCCGCGCTCCCTTACTCACCACCTGATTGCAGTAATGATGTATAAAACTTAAGCCACACGATCATAATCTGAATGCGTTCGTACAGCTACTAACGGTTATACTTTTTCTTGTATATGACCATAGTGCATATGTTGCAGTTTCGGTGCAGGAATAATTTGCAATCCATCTTTTATGTGACTGTTTGGTAAATAACATAAAATATTCTCTGTTTTGCACCATTAAACATAGCTGAAGCTCGTACGGAAGAGCTACGTTTTCAAATAATGTAAACCTGCAGCAAACGCGAACCTGCCAGACTTTGCATGAAAATATCATTACACAACGAAATCGAAACAATATTTTTTATAAAGCGAAAGGGCTTAAAGGCACTATCTGAAAGGCACGGCATGTTCCAATGAAAGTTCCCGTCTGATTTCCATCTGCGGGAAAAAAAGTAAACAAAACCTTCGGAATTCAGTCCCAAAGCTGAAGGATATGATTGGTTGCGCTGTACAGCGGCGGAGGGCAACGCCCTGGAACCCTGATGGTTGATTTATGCGAGCACCTGTGGCCATCCATCACGATGCCAGGGACAGAGAGGCAAGGCAGGGCCCCCATTTTGGGCTGGAGAGTCACGAAGATGATGAGAGCCTTGTTTTGGAGGGGAGCGGGCAGCACTAAATTTGGCTGTGGGACGGGTCCCCCGCCTGCCTGCAGGAAGATGAAGGGCTGGAAATAGATAATTAAAATCCTGGCGGACCGCATTCTCAGTGGGCCGTTCCTGCTCCCCTGACATTTATTATGGGGATTGAAGAAAGACCACCATTAATGTTATATACAAGGTCTCCTGGGGGAGGGGCAGAGATCCGGCTGTGTGGGGGAATGTTCTGGATCGGGGCCCAGCAGAAATCCTGCGGTCTGCCTGTGATGTTGCTTTTGATGCTGCCACGCATGCTGCCGCGCATGCTGCCTGTGATGTTGCTTGCGATGCTGCCGCGCATGCTGCCGCGCATGCTGCCGCGCATGCTGCCTGTGATGCTGCCGCGCATGCTGCCTGTGATGCTGCCGCGCATGCTGCCTGTGATGCTGCCGCGCATGCTGCCTGTGATGCTGCCTGTGATGCTGCCTGTGATGCTGCCGTACATGTTGCTCTGCGCCAGTCCCTTATTCCAGGCCCTTATAAAATATTCAATCTAGGTTCTCTCGCACAGTAACACCTCCATGACCGTGATGTCCAATACCCTCCCGCCCCACCCCACCCCACCCCACCCCACCCCCCCTTTATCGTTCCTGCCTCTCTGCCCTTGACACCTGCTCCAGATAAATCCCGTTCCTCGCCCGGCCTCCCATGGAACACGCTTCTACCCCCCACCCCCGCTTCCAATAATCCGAAACTATGTACCTCGAGGTCAAGACTACTGACGGTTTTACTCCTCAGTCTCTTTGCAGTGCTGCCTGCATTCAATGCAAACTGCACACTACTTATGGATATTTATGATTATCATTTCGTGCTTATTGCCTATTGTTTTGTGTTTATTCCGAGTTCGTTCAACAAGGGTTTCACTGCACATTATACTGAGGACAACTCTGTATGTGACACGCAAACCTTTGATAATTCACTTTTGCATTGATTGGTTAATACAGTTTCATAACTGACAAGAATTGCAAATATATCCAAGTGATGTTTAGGTTAAAGTGGCACTCTGGGGATGGGACAGAGCGCAGTCCTGCCCCGATCCTGCAGCGAATCCCGTCCTGCGAGTCTGCACCCACGGTCCAGCGGCTCCACTTGTGTGTCCATCCTTAACCACAATATATTTTTAAGAAGGCTCCTTAAATTCACACATTTTTAAGGACAGCGGGGGATGCCGTCACAGAGACAGGTGCAAAAACACATGAGCTGATTTCACCGAAACTTTAATGTCTGCAAAGGATTTAGTCGACAATTTGACCTCAAAAATGACAGGCGGCATCCAGCCGTATTTTCGGTTGGCACTTTTCTTATATGTGTTCCGTTAATATTAATACTAGTAAATCCACCCTTGGTTTTACTGCTGTACAATAAGAATATGGAATATTTTTTACGTCAGTTATGTTTAATATTTTTGCCAACATTATGCATTAAAAATGGTCAATAAAGCAATATTGGTTTTGTAAAATTCGGCAGTAATTTTTCAATAAGAATTGTAAAGCAAAATAGGTTTATCACCATACAGGGAATACCCAGAAAATTAATATATATTCAAATTAGAGGGAGTGGCAGTTAGTCATTTTGAATTCCATTAAGTGTCTTTAGTTATTTATATTTTCATATTCTGTCCTCTGATTTATAATATGATGGTTTAATCTGGTGACAGCAGAGACCCAGAGTGGAAAGGGAAGCGAGTCGGACCCGATCCAGGACACTCCCCGCCATCGTTACGTAAAGGGAAGCGAGTCGGACCCGATCCAGGACACTCCCCGCCATCGTTACGTAAAGGGAGGCGAGTCGGACCCGATCCAGGCCGCTCCGCGCCATAGTTACGTAAAGGGAGGCGAGTCGGACCCGATCCAGGACACTCCCCGCCATAGTTACGTAAAGGGAGGCGAGTCGGACCCGATCCAGGCCGCTCCCCGCCATAGTTACGTAAAGGGAGGCGAGTCGGACCCGATCCAGGCCGCTCCGCGCCATAGTTACGTAAAGGGAGGCGAGTCGGACCCGATCCAGGACACTCCCCGCCATCGTTACGTAAAGGGAAGCGAGTCGGACCCGATCCAGGCCGCTCCGCGCCATCGTTACGTAAAGGGAGGCGAGTCGGACCCGATCCAGGCCGCTCCGCTCCATCGTTACGTAAAGGGAAGGAGAGTCGGACCCGATTCAGGCCGCTCCGCGCCATCGTTACGTAAAGGGAGGCGAGTCGGACCCGATCCAGGCCGCTCCCCGCCATCGTTACGTAAAGGGAGGCGAGTCGGACCCGATCCAGGCCGCTCCCCGCCATCGTTACGTAAAGGGAGGCGAGTCGGACCCGATCCGGGCCGCTCCGCGCCATCGTTACGTAAAGGGAAGGAGAGTCGGACCCGATCCGGGCCGCTCCGCGCCATCGTTACGTAAAGGGAAGGAGAGTCGGACCCGATCCGGGCCGCTCCGCGCCATCGTTACGTAAAGGGAGGCGAGTCGGACCCGATCCGGGCCGCTCCCCGCCATCGTTGCGTAAAGGGAGGCGAGTCGGACCCGATCCAGGCCGCTCCCCGCCATCGTTGCGTAAAGGGAGGCGAGTCGGACCCGATCCAGGCCGCTCCCCGCCATCGTTACGTAAAGGGAAGCGAGTCGGACCCGATCCAGGCCGCTCCGCGCCATCGTTACGTAAAGGGAAGCGAGTCGGACCCGATCCAGGCCGCTCCCCGCCATCGTTACGTAAAGGGAGGCGAGTCGGACCCGATCCAGGCCGCTCCGCGCCATCGTTACGTAAAGGGAAGCGAGTCGGACCCGATCCAGGCCGCTCCCCGCCATCGTTACGTAAAGGGAGGCGAGTCGGACCCGATCCAGGCCGCTCCGCGCCATCGTTACGTAAAGGGAGGCGAGTCGGACCCGATCCAGGCCGCTCCGCGCCTTCGTTACGTAAAGGGAGGCGAGTCGGACCCGATCCAGGCCGCTCCGCGCCATCGTTACGTAAAGGGAGGCGAGTCGGACCCGATCCAGGCCGCTCCCCGCCATCGTTACGTAAAGGGAGGCGAGTCGGACCCGATCCAGGCCGCTCCGCGCCATCGTTACGTAAAGGGAAGGCGAGTCGGACCCGATCCAGGCCGCTCCCCGCCATCGTTACGTAAAGGGAGGCGAGTCGGACCCGATCCAGGCCGCTCCCCGCCATCGTTACGTAAAGGGAGGCGAGTCGGACCCGATCCAGGCCGCTCCGCGCCATCGTTACGTCAGCAGTCGATCTTCAGGCTCCTCCTACATCACAGAAGGTCACTGTGTCCTTGCGGTCCGTCTAACAAAACCAGCACAGAACCATTCTCGCAAAACGATTTTCTTGAGCAAGGTTCTTAACGCCCTGAAATATGCTCCAGGATGCTGGATGAGTAGCTGACCTTGTGCTCAGACTCCAGGCTGTGAACTCTCACCTGTGTGTGTGTGTGTGTGTGTGTGTGTGTGTGTGGTTGGGTGGAAGGGCTCAAAAAAAAAGCTAAGCATTATGGGAAATGTGGAAAAAAAACATACCCTGACGCACCTGTACATGTACAAATGGGAAAAGCTTCAGTATCACATAAACTGCAAATTTCCAGTGCCAGTGCCCAAAAAATACACTTAAAATACATTTTATAGGAATTAATCTGAGGTGAAGTAGCAAGGAACAAATATTACAATATTAAATCTAGAATATTAAACAAACAAGGTGCCCATTTTCAGAGGTGAGTGCTTTATTATTTAGTGAACGTCTAGCAGTTTTCTACATAAATATCAACCACATGAATCGATATACATGGCCAGCCGCAGATGGAGAAGACAGGGATGGTGCATGAAGCCTCATCGCATTTTACACTTTCACGACAATGGAGACGTTTTGTGTCAACGTCGTTTTTCTTAAAAAAGGATGTAGATTCAGTCTCTAGAAATGATGAACGAAGCCCTCGAGTACATTCAGGCAGACATGGCATATATAACAGTATGTACATAACGGTCAGTCATCACCATGAGCCACTTTGAAAGGAAAAACACTCAATCTGTCATTTCCTATTGTTGTGCAGGGGTCATCACAAAGGTCATGAAATTAAGTTCAATCTAAAGTATCACTCCCAAAATGTACTTATAAGACAGGAATGCATAGACCGACTGTCCATAACGTGGAAGCACATGACAGAGTGAGTTTGTGCATTTTACAACAGGTATGGGAGCTGAAAATGCAGTTATTCAATAATCTCTTTCATGTCTTCCTGGTAAAACATCTGAACACAAACCTCTGATTTAGAGTGTCTATCTGCTTTTAAACCATGCTAGCATAATGCTCCCGTGACAGACATCACACCACGATAGACAGAACAATCAACAGGACTCTACCTCCATATTGAATCCAAGTCACACTCCCACCAAACACTGTAAGCTTCTCTGCTACGTACTTGAACCTACATTATTACATCTCATGCCTTGATTGGCCAAATACGGGTTACAGCAAGCATCACTGGGCCCTGCCAAGCACCCTACCCCCACCAAGGACGTTCAAGGTGGATCGTCTCCCACTCTTTATGCAGTATGTGAGCACTGTCACCCTGTGACCCACCCCTTCGTGATAATTAGCAAACCATGACCATGTGCTTTGATCCCTGCTCCTTGAAGGTAGATCTGGTCTAATCTACAGTCGCAATAGTAATAATCAATCCACCCTCTTAGTGAATTTTTACACCCCAGAGGCACCAAACACAAGATGTTAAAAATGGACACACGTCTGGTGTGGAAATACCCACCTTTAAAGGGCAGTAAAAACATTTTTTTTTGTCTACTCAAAATAAAATCAATCAGATATGAGCCACAAATCAAATGGGTTTTATTATGGCAGTTGAAACTTCCCAGGAACTGAAGATAAATTATTTCTCTCTATAGTTGTTTTTAAGTACAAGGGGCTGCAGCTTTATGTTCTGCTTTTCCCTTTAATTGAAAATATTTTCACTTGCCTTCATTATATGCTTATTTCTGGAGGTCTGGGGGCTCAGTAATATGCTATGCACGTTTTAAGCAGGCAATTTAACTCATTTATTGGTTTGCTCTCAAAACTGTGTGGATGGTATAATATTTACATCCAGACTTAGTGCAATATTACCTGGTCAGCTGTCATAAATCTGCGTTTATAGCTCGCCCACCCACACCAGCGCGTTGCTTTTGAGGACGTCGGTTATCTCACAGTTGAGCTTGTTCAGTCTCCCATCCAGGATGAAGAGCGATTCCCTCGAGGGTGTTATCAGGTACCGTCCGAAGAGGCCGCTGTCCATGATGACGCGGTTCTGCGGACTCCAGGGCCACTCCGCCGCGTTCATGGGCTCCTTCACGCCTTTGATCATCTTCACTTTGCCGGTGTTGAGCTCCACGTAGAGGACGTCAGTTTGGAGGCCCGAGCTAGCGAACATGTTGTACTGGTGCACCTCCGTGAAGGACGTCTGAAATGCCACGTGCGAGATGCGCAGGTTGGTGTGGATGTCGAAGGGCTCCTGGATCTCGCCGCGCGCCGTGACAGGCTGGATCCTCATGAGGCTGTCCATGACGTCCACACTGACAAGGTAACGGCCATCCGGTGACACGTAGGGGGTGCCGGTGACGCCGCCATTATATCCGACGACGGAGTCCGTCAAACCATCCACGATCAGCTGTGCCGAGCCCGATCCGGATGCATCTGGCTTGCACTTGACAAAGTAGTACCCCCCGAGATGCGTGTACGCCAGGGACGTTGGCACACAGCTGAACTCCACCAGGCTGATGGTCTTCACGTAGGACGCCGTCTCAAGGTCGATCTTGTGAAGCGCGGCTTCGTCCTCATGCAGAATGATCCCAAACCTAACAAAAGAGTCGGCGGTTAAATATGTATCACTTTCATTCCTTTTTCATCAAAACGGACACGTTTCCGCTGATAAAGAAGTTATTCAATCGTAGCCTGGGAGGACAAAAGCTACATCTGTTAATACATCTAAGAGCTCAGACCTTTTATTCTTCAAAGCTTGTCTTTGATTTGGTACAACATATTTTATTTAAAACAAAATAAAAGACAAATCGAATTTGGCGGACCAGTAGAAGAGGCACATGCATGCAGGCTTCCTGGTCGGGGTCAAGGGAAAAGAAGCGAAGTGGGTTGGAAAAAACATGAAACAGACACCAAGTATACATGTGGGAAAAGTGCCTCTAACACTACAGGGAGATGACAAGTGGTGCTATAATGAGGGGCAGCGAAGGAAAGGAGCCGGCCAATGACAGCAAGAAGAGGGAGTCAACACCGAGATGACCTCATCACCGAGCTTCAGTCAGACCTCAGACAATACGATTATTGTGCCAAGTAGAGAGGTATTTCTGCTGAAGGTGAAGGTGAGGGCCAGTTCGCCTAAAGATACTAAAGGGATATTAAATGAGGTAAAACAAAAAAGACGGAGCAGCTGAATGTACGGGGGGTGCTGCACACCCCCGAAAAGCCCCCCCCCCCAGACTGTCTTCATTTTTGATTTATATCTGCTTTGCTTTGGAAATTCAGAAATTGTACAAGAGGTTGCTGCCAGTTAACTGAAATCCCGCAGTAACGCACCCGTTCCGGAAGCTAATCTGTTTGTGTTATTTCGTGACTGTTACGTGGAGTCAGATACAGGTCGGTTTGTTAGTATCACTTGATTAAAATGATTGTTTCTGCATTCATCACTCTGAAATACAGAAACAAAGGCAATATAAACGATGATCTTTGTCGGTGATGCCATTCAATTCAAATAAGGTTAAATAACAATGAATCACGTAAGCACTGTGTTCATCCGTACTTGTACAAAGACTCCTGGGAAGCATGTACATTAAATTACGTAGCACATAAACAAACTAAATGCTACGCTAAAGCCCAAAGAGGCCACGATGGCTCGGCGTCTAAGAAGGTGCAGCTTGCTGGCGTGTCTGAATAAGCTGTTTTATCTGCGGTTTCACAGGGACGGGATTATAGGCCAGCCGATCCGGGCCCCCGCCATCCTGAGCACGACCTCGGCCCAGCGGAGTCCCCAAAGGCTCATGTGGTGGGCAGCTGTGTGCGTGATGAATTGAAAGCCTCTCTGCATTCCCACTCTGGAATACTAATACGGCCCGTGAGACAGGCCATCTCGCTGTGGGTCAGGGGGACCTTCAATGCCGCCTGTGATATGGGTGCCGCGTGCGGCCGGTCCTGGCCGCGGGAGACACAGGGCTTTGGAGGTAGCGCTGGCTAACGATAACAGGGCTGGAGAGTATCGATCGATACCAAGGGTTGGAACCCCCCCCCCCAGTCTAAAAATGTGTTTTACAGCTGCATTCATAACTGAAACCATAAGCTACACTGAAGTGATGCAAAATAAATCTGAATTCATACAATAATGTAATCAGTGACTTATTATACGTATTACATACATCAAGTGTAAGAGTGTATCTGACATTGTGGTTATATAAATGTATGTACCAGCAGGATGTAAAAAAATAAGAGGGAATGCTAAAAATTAACACATTTCAAGGAGCGGTACAGTACCAGTTCACACATTCCAGGTGCCCCTTGTGTGCAAACCTCAGGACGCTGAATCGTTCACATGCATTGTGTCAGGAGCTATTAATAAATAGCATCCATCACGTGAATCCGAAGGAAAAACTACGTTATTAAGAAACGCCCTAAATGACTCTTTATAGAAGTTTTACAAGAGGGATAAAAATTGAAAACGATCCCAATTTACTTTGTAGAGTGGAGCACGTCGTTTAAGCTGCAGCGGGAGCGGAACGTCGTCAGCGGCTGGGATTAGGAGTTTTGGGAGTGTTGAATTGTAAAGTAAATCTGCCTCAGGCAACAGAATTGGTTTGGCCAACAGAACCATGTGACATTGGTACTGGAAAGGGAATCGAAGTTTATTATGGTGGGGGTTTGGGGTGGAGCAGGGGCAACTGAGGCTGACTCCCCCAGCCCCCCCACCCCGTCACTCACTGAGTCAAAGCACATCATTGACTGATAAGATTGGTCCCTCTCTATGAACTATAGCCTCTGATGCCCCCCCCTTCAAAAAAGTTATACACAAGGAAATGTGAGACATGGGGGACGAGGAGCAAAATAACTCCCACAAGCATGGCGGTGGCGTCCAAAACTTTGGCAGGGGTGTGGGGTTATTGGGGACCACAGCGAAATGCAATGTAGCAATGAACACATAAATGAATGGACAAGTGTGTCCAATCAGCATGCAAAACACCAGTCATGTGACCTCTCTTGATAAGCAACTGGCCTTGCTAAGTATCCAAACTAAGGGTAGATCTTTCAAGAGCAACTCAAAGGTGTATAACGGGCACCTGCTTAAAGCGGAACATGGCGGCGTGCAGAAGTCAAGGCCATCCGGAACCTTCTATCGAGAAAGACGACAGCGGGCAGGCATGTAGCGAGCCGGAAAAATGAGCTGGTCCACATGACTCTCAGGAAACATCGTGCATGTCAACAGCTTGAGTCTATCTGGGGCCTGACAAAGTGCAGCGCGGAATCTCATCTGTCCTGCATATGCTTAGCTTCCACGCCGATAGAGAGGTTCAGCGGGAGCCCCCCCACACACCGGCCTCCCCACCACCCTCATATCCATCCAGACACCGCGGACGTCAAACGCAGGTCCGAGCGACTCGCTTACCTGACGTGATTAATGACGAGCGATGTGGCAGGAATGAAGAAGTCGTCCACCCTGTCGAAGCGCCGGCCGAGGGGCTGCGTGTGGATGGTGTGGTGTGACACACTCCCACTGGCCTGAGTGATCACCTACACACCAGCAGCAGACAACACATTCAGCCCCGGACCATGAATAATTCCCAGTGACACCCAGCTCTGCTCGATCTGGGTGGATTCTCGAGCACGTTCTGGTCTTTGTGAGTCTATAGGTCTGTATCCACTGCAGATACCTTCTCCCGGCAGTAGAGAGCAGTCCCAGCTGACAAACTCTGGGAAAGTGTCCTACTGAGAACAGTGGATCTCCAACAGTCTGAGAGCCTGACGACAACCTGAGCTGCCTGTGAGACTTACAGCTGCACGCTTCATCAAAGTATAATTAACTGTTTTAAAAAAGATGCTTATACACATTACTGAACTCAGTCTAGACAACACAGCACATAGATCTTCTGGAACTTCAGCAGGAGAAACACTGATAATGTATCTCTGGGGCCGTGGAGTGGGAGTACGTAGTAAGGAAGTAAGAAAAGTTTACTTAGAAAGTGGACATTACACAGACAGACCTCACATAGCACCAAACAATAAAATGAAAGGAAGGCAGGTGCTTCCATACGTGTTTCCGGAATTTCCTCTGATGATCCTCCTATGTTCCCTTAAATTTCCCTTAGTGTCTAATTATGCATGTGCCCTGTGATAGACTGGCATCCCCTGGCATCCAGGGTGTACCCCAGCCCCGTGCCCTGTGATAGACTGGCATCCCCTGGCATCCAGGGTGTACCCCAGCCCCGTGCCCTGTGATAGACTGGCATCCCCTGGCATCCAGGGTGTACCCCAGCCCCGTGCCCTGTGATAGACTGGCATCCCCTGGCATCCAGTGTGTACCCCAGCCCCGTGCCCTGTGATAGACTGGCATCCCCTGGCATCCAGGGTGTACCCCAGCCCCGTGCCCTGTGATAGACTGGCATCCTCTGTCATCCAGGGTGTACCCCAGCCCCGTGCCCTGTGATAGACTGGCATCCCCTGGCATCCAGGGTGTACCCCAGCCCCGTGCCCTATGATAGACTGGCATCCCCTGGCATCCAGGGTGTACCTCAGCCCCGTGCCCTGTGATAGACTGGCATCCCCTGGCATCCAGGGTGTACCTCAGCCCCGTGCCCTGTGATAGACTGGCTTCCCCTGGCATCCAGGGTGTACCTCAGCCCCGTGCCCTGTGATAGACTGGCATCCCCTGGCATCCAGGGTGTACCCCAGCCCCGTGCCCTATGATAGACTGGCATCCCCTGGCATCCAGGGTGTACCCCAGCCCCGTGCCCTGTGATGGACCGGCATCCGGCTGTTGAGTGTGGCGCCTTTACCTGCAGGGTGGGGCTGGACTTCTCCATGTCTCCCCAGCTGTGGACCCACACCTGGTCGTGGGATTTGTCGTAGTGCAGCTTCACAGGCACGGGGTCGGTGCTCACAGCCTGTGGCAGAGAAAGAAGCTCAGGCTGCACGATGGCATGAACGGCACACGAGGTCTATCGCGCCCGCAGGGTGCCCACGCCTCGCAGTGCAATGACGTTAATGAACCGCTGCCACCCAGTACCTTGCCGCCCAGCTTCTATGTTACTGTGTCTATATTGTATATATTGCACATACATTATTGTTGACTATTCTTTTATTTAATACCTATTGTTCTTTCTCATTAGATGTTCGCGTCTGCAGGGAGCTACGCACATGAGTATCTGGTTCAACTTGTACAAATGGCAATAAAGCTTTTGAATCCTTGAGTCCTTGAATCTCAAAAAACTGAAAATGCCAAATACACACTTTCACGCGCATGCTGACTGAGGTGAGCGAGATCCCCAGCGGCCCGAGTGGCGTCTCCATCGCCGTGGGGACGGTCCCGCCGCTGTGTTAAGTGCAAGGCAAACGCTCTCCTTCCTGTTATCCCACTGGAGGAATCTCAGTAGAAGTACCACCCTGCCTGTCATCTGCTCCCTGCTATCACAGGCCTCTTTACGCTCTTATAAATCTCGGAAATTGGCCGTTGGCGGCGCTTGCTGGTTTTCCGCCCGTTCCTCTAATTCCCGGGCAACTCATGTGTCTGCAAGAAACATGGAACTACAACCCAAATCCACAGAGAGAATTAGGTAAAAAAATAGCGTGGTTTCTATGACAACCAGCAGTAACCGTGCAGATAGACCATAAATTCCACACAAACATTCCCTTTGTAGCACATTTCTTCATTAGTGCATTTTTTGAGGTGATCGCTCCTTCGCTAAATTAAGGCTTCACAATGACTCTTGTAGATATGACCATTGTTTTACTGTCCTCCCGTAATTGTGTACATGTTGGTAATTGTGTCGTACTTTGTTCACATTTACTAATGTTACCGCATATTCTAAAACGGAACAATCCATGTGCACCCAAATACACCCCCACTGACAAGAATGAATGAACGTTTCAGGCATTTTACATTTTACACCTTTCTGAACAAAAAAAGCTATTACATTTTCTACCAAATTACACACACGTGCATTGAGAAGAGCTGTTTCTTATTTCCGTTGCTAAATTGTTCCCATTTAATTGATTCCCTCGGCATTTTGACAATGAGACTGAACATTTCTCTGAAAGGAAGCTGTGGAACACAGTATGTTCACACTCCAAAATGTTAAATTAATATTAGTTTTGAGGATCAAAGCAAATATCTACAAATCAACCTGCTGGGGGCGACAGCTGTATGAAATATTTATTTATATTTGCTTGACTTCTTTTCATAGATAAAAACAAATATCACCTCCTGTGTAAATATATTCACATTTGTATATCCATCCAACCAAACACATCTTGATGTGCATAATTGATTATATTCCCAGGTGATAAAAACCGTAAAGCCTTAGTATTGTACTACATCAATCATTTAGTCATTCTTTCAACATCCCTTAATACATTCTGCTAATGTAACCCCCCCTCTGCATATGATCAAATTTGGCTGCTTTGTCCCCTTAACGATCTCAACTTAGCAAAATATCGTGATGCGTATGTTCCACGGACATTTGGGTTCATTCAAAAGGCTACATCACCGACGGTGATGTCCGACCGCTTGGTCCGGGACCGTGAAGGCAGGGAAGCAGAAAGCAGGCGTACAGAGTGAGATGCGTGCTTCGTTAGAGGGGGGATCAGGTGCCTAATGAGGAGCAGCTAATCTGACGTAACAAAGCCAAACCTCCAGGTGACCCGCTAATGACTACTCCACCGTCACCGGAGCAACAAGCCATGGCAACGATCCCTTGGCGACCTCGCGGAGCGTCTCTGGCCCGGAACTAAGGATTTGCGCCTCAGCAGTGTTCCTTAAGGGTTTCCCCACACCGAAGTAAACAAGCCATTTTCACCCGGCTCCCTGGGGGGGGTCCCCGTGCTCAAACAAACACGTGGGTCTGCTGACATCTGGACCCGACGACCATAACTCACACAGACTCTGTCTTGACCTAAATAGCCAGGCCGGAAGGTACCAGAAAAACACTGTGTGTTTGAACTAAAAACCGTAATGGAATATATGATCCTAAACAGTTGGGCAGGATGGTGCCAGAAAAGATTCAAAAGCAGAAACAAAGAAAATCACAGGAAAACAGCATGAATGCTTAGAAAAAAGGACTGTCAACAGGACAAATGTGAATAAAAAAATTATCCATCCTTTCTCTTTACTGATGAAGAAAAACAGCAAACCTCACCTGCAGAGCCTTCTGCGACTGGACGTCGATGATCAGCACCCTGTCCAGGGTCGGCTGGGAGACGTAGATGTACTTGTTCTTGACGTTGACGGCAGACGCCCACACACAACTCCGCGTCGCCTCGCCGTCAGATTTGGGGCAGACTTCCTCCTGGGGACAAAAGCACATGAAATGAAAACGGTAACGAATAAATATGGCGGTCTCCAGAGAAGGACGACAACAAAACCGGGGGATATGAGAGGAAGGAGAATAACTTAGTAGACGTTAAAAAAAAAGTGCCCGACAGTTTGAAGAATGCCTGGTGTCACTCGGGAGAGGGCCCTTAAGCTGTATATTCCCCTGGCAGTAATTCACAGGAAGACAGAACACCCGCGACTCTCTGCCAGACCAGCCATATGGAAGCAATATGAGGCTGACACTCGGCCAAAGAGAGAGTCAGGGAGGTGATGAGATCTCGCCCATCTGATGTTAAAGGATGGAGTAAGTGATGGAGCAGCCAAGCCCTTTCAGCTACGCTTACATATCCATGATGAGACTGTAATCACCTCTGTGGGTGTGGAATGTAGCGCAGCACCAACGGCTGACTAGTGCCAAACTACATAAATATGCTGTAATGTATTTATTGTATGCATTCATCGATCTTCCAAACACTTATCCTGGATAGGATTGCAGAGGACCCTGGAGTCTCTCCAAGGCAGCACAGGGCACGGGGCTGGGGTACACCCTGGACGGGATGCCGGTCCATCACGGGGCACGGGGCCGGGGTACACCCTGGACGGGATGCCGGCCCATCACGGGGCACGGGGCCGGGGTACACCCTGGACGGGATGCCGGCCCATCACGGGGCACGGGGCCGGGGTACACCCTGGACGGGATGCCGGCCCATCACGGGGCATGGGGTCGGGGTACACCCTGGACGGGATGCCGGTCCATCATAAGGCACGGGGCCGGGGTACACCCTGGACGGGATGCCGGCCCATCACAGGGCACGGGGCCGGGGTACACCCTGGACGGGATGCCGGTCCGTCACAGGTCATGTTTAAATTGGTGTTTTAATGTAAGTTTGCGTATATAGGTTGCATTTCCACCAGTATGGAAAATTCTGCTTCATGAGGAGATGTTAAATGTAATCTCTCCATCATCTTCTCTCTGCTTTGACAGTGACCCTTTACTTTGTATCTGTACAGATACACAAATCCGCTCCTCTCGACGACTGAACAAACGTTCCCGCGTCCCCTCCATTACGCATCCCCAATAGGCTGCCAAGCAGGATGATGTCACAGAGGACAGGTCAAACGGGAGCATTTAAATACACATGTAAACTCCGGGGCCGGTTCACCCAGCTTCCTCAATTATCACGCAGGAATAAAATGTTCACTGAATAAATAGGCAACACTTTACTTGACAGGACACAAATAACAATTCAGTTACCACTGAAGCATGAATCATGAAATACAGCAGCTACATGAGATAAAAGATGCATCACAATTCATTAATGATGAATTAACATGAAATAGGTATATAATTAAGACTTACTATGTGGTTAATTAATACATAAGTAATGGCATTATTCTATATTTGTGCCCCGTCAAGTAAAATGTCACCAATAAATGTAGCTTGTTCACATTTCATATGTCCATTGGGCCCTCGAGCGAGACCCTTAACCCCACAAAAAATACTGTAGGGGGGCTTGGTGGGGGGCTGACCCTGTGCTCAGGCCTCAGTCTTTAGTCCCGCCCCTTTATGTCTGCGCGTCTTAAAATGGAGCGGGAGACGGGGTATGTGAAAATCAGCATTCCGATGTACCTGTACTTATAATAAACCAAATACAGCATCGTTTCCCATGAAATCCTTCAGACGTCCCCTGGACTGTAATCCAGCCGCAGGCACATTAAAGATGACAGCACAGTGAAGGGTTCCTTTTTGGCCACTTTACGGCGTGCTTACCTTTGCTTCTGATGTCAGGAACCATGTTAGCGGTTAGCGTCAGGGTAGCTGAATGTGCAGTGCATGTCCCTTGATGGACCGGCATTCCGTCCCCGAGCATCCCCGACAAGACGACAGCGAAAAGATGGGTGTGTGCACGTTACAAGAGCGACGAACCGCACCTGGAGTCCGAGCAGCTTCTCGCTGGGCTGGATGTGCCTCTGGATCTCACACGCCACCGGCTGTATGACCTTGACGCCGTCCTCGTAAAACACGTAGAACATGTTCCCAACCCCGTAACCTGAGAGGGAATGTTAGCATACTAAAGTAACCTGCAAACGCTGCGGCGTGTACGCGAGACAAACGCACGACTGTCAGGTAACAAGTGAGGAGGAACTTCATTACAATTTGCTTTGCAAATATATGTATAGCATAACTGCAAATCAAAACAGATGTTTTCTCTTTTATAATTACAACTCAGGTAATTTCCAGTTCGTAGTCATTGTGTAAAACACAGCTGGGCCAGTTTTAAAACGCCTCATTTTTGACTGTTTTGTTTAATTGCATATTTAAATGCATAATCCAAATGAATGCATAATTAGCTATTTGGTTGTTGCCTGCGTTTTATGCTTTTTGTATTTAATAATTGCGTAATGCAGTCAGTTTGTGCTTAAAAACACGTGCTTTTTCCGTGACAGTTTGCAAAGAGGTGAATCGCGGCCATAAGGTGCCTGAGTTTTCAATGGCAAAAGAATCGAAAACAAGTCAGGCCACTACAGTAATAAAGGAGAATGACTGAAAAATAGTCATCATATACTGTACAGTGCGATATAAATAATTCTACACGAATACAATACAAATGAATACAATGAAAATGAGCATCAACTGTACTGTACCTTCTTCTCTCCATAAAATGTTTGCCACTGGGAATATTAAAAGTGACAAAAGAATATATATTATGATTAGTTAAACAGCAACACAAAATAATTATTAGATGATTATTATATAATTATATATTTATACGTATTTTTCAACTGCATGCATGTTTGTTCAAAAGAAATGCACTGAAAGTGAAAGAGCACCTGTACAAGATGGAAAAACTGAGAAATATATTCTGTTGTATGTGTTTCACTGCGACTTGCAGTGAAAAATGCAGTGAAATAAAGTGAGGAGCAGCAAAGGCTGAAGTCAGCCCCATAAACGGAACGGCAGCACGTGGGCGATGGCTGCACACAACTCGCTCTCTCCTCATTCAAAATGCAACTTTCCAGGCAGAATGAACGTGACCCCTAGAGGACGACAGGTAGAGCGCATCAGCCCAAGGGGAGGGACTTGCGATATCGACCCCCGAGGACCACAGGCGGAAGTGCAAACGGCAAATCATAACATCCCAGAATGGGCGTTATCGTAATCACACACCGGGTTACTGGCCTGAAAGGCAAAAAGTCTCTGATCCTTTCCAATTTCTCATGGAAATTTTACTTCCTCCCACTGCCACGTGGTTCCACAAACCTTCTGATTCCATCGCCAGTCTCCCTGAAATCTCGGTCAGGATGAAATATTGCAGATTCCGCTGGGATTTGCTGCTTGTCCTTGTCTTTAATTTTTTTTGTGTGTGAGGGAGAAACTGAGGATGAAGCTGCAGTAAGTGTTCGCTTAGTGCTCTTTGATCTCCTCAAAACGCTAAGTCAGGTTTCCGAGGACCGCGAATGTACAAGGGGCCCAAGATGTCACATCAAATACAGTGATCTGCACAGAAGCCTTCTGGAGATTAAACACATCTGAGCATTCAGTCTGGGAAATTATTCCCAGAAAATGTACCACAGGTGGGGAAAACTGACTTATACTAACCCAGTTTCTTTGAGTAACGGACTGAATTGGTACAATTTATCACTGCATTGGAGGGCGCTGGTGCTGCCAGTCTGATGAAGACTCATACATCATATTTTCCATCCAAAGTGCCCACATTTTAGCAGCTCATCCATGCTGACCTTCACTGGCCATTTTACGCCTAACGCAGATACTGTGGGGGAGGATTCTATATTAGGGTCTGCTTCACATCAAGATCTACCAACTCTGCCGCTTTTCACAGCCATTATGAGATAATACCCAGGCTTACTGGGACTGAAAAAACCAGCATGGAGACTGGTACAAACAGACATGTAACTCACGGTCATTCATGAATGGTGATCAACCCAGTGCAGTATCTTACAACTCTTTGCTCCGTGGGAGGTTAACAGGTGTGTAATTATAAATATTACTGTAGATTGCTATGATATTTATTTCTGAATTTCTGTGTCCAGCATTATTTACCAAACACGGGACGCACATGACGAGCGCTGCGGATTCAGCTGTACGGATTCTCCCCATACAGGGACACTGATCTGCACCTTTTAACAGCTGGTGAAAATGCACTAAAATAACCATCAGATTAGGGCAGATTAGGGCAGATTAGGCATGGACACCCTGGCATTCAGGGGCCCAGCGCTTGACAGGAGACCTTGAATACATAAAATTACAGGTAAAATTGGGTAAGGGGACCCAAGGTGACATTCCATCAGGGGACTCGGAATTTCGAGGTACGGCCCCTTACATCTTGGAGATTCTACGGAGCCTGTGGGTGGAAAATTCCTGCTAAATGTCTGACCCTGTGAGAGAAAAGCGTTGCCTTTTTAAGGTATTCTTTGCCTGTATTTTCTCTCTGCTATTTATTTATTTTTTTGCTGAAAAGAGACTTAAAAACTGGGCCCCTCAAGATCCGCCGTGTTTAGCATGAACATCGAGCCACATTCACCCTGATGTGGAGCTCAGAAGCAAACGGGAGGGATGGCGGGGGGTGTCTGGGGAATTCCTGAATCTCTCCGGATGAACCGGCACGTCTTTGGGATGCACTGTTTTATGCGGCGTGAAAAATAGGTGAGAATCCAGAATAAACAAGCCTGTGCACCCCCCCCCCCCACCCATATTTCAGCCAGAAGCGCTGTGGCATATTCAACACATCGCTTTGAATAACATTCTGTGGAACCACACTATGAGAAAATCACGGCCCGACTGAAACGTCTAAAAATATGCATCGCTTGAGCATCCATTCCGCAGACGCAGACTTCATCTGAAGCAGATTTGATTTTTTTCTTCCTTTCGCGTAACTGTTTGGCTACAAATATCACCATGCAGGGACACACTCTGGGACAAAATACATATTAAAACGACTTCAAAAAAAATCTGTCACCGCATTAAGAAAAAAAAACCACTGAGCTAAAACAGAAAATATCCTCGCATATTAACGAGATCCTAACAGACACCAGCAGCACAGGAATCTGAACATACAGGAAGGTCAGCGTAAGCCGGAAATAAAGAGAGTGTGAAATCACAACCATCTCAGTAGAAATATATTCAGTGGACACTTTCCATACGCTGCTCACAGAAATTCACTTCAAGCACAGACTTGATGGTGTGATCAGTCTAATGTTAATCTGGCTGAAACTGAAACTTAAAAAGGTAAAGTTACATGTATGTGTGATAAAGTCAAAATTGCCCAGAGGGCCTAAAAGCAGGTCACCAGCCATAAAAGAGAAATATTTAGAAAGTTCTAGAAAGGAATCACTGCAAAAAAAGAGCAGAGTCAGAGGCCGCTTGATCTTATCATGCTCGCCGCAGCCGCGGGGGGGGGGGGGGGGGGGGGGGACACGGCAGGACTCCACGCCTACAAAGAGCATGGGTGAGAGCTTCGACAGCCGACCCTCTGTAGATGGGAGCAGTGGCCTCCAGTGCAGGTCCAGTGATAATCACTGGGGGGGGGGGGGTTAGTCTTCACACCTCCCACCGAGTAGAAAGATACAGCCGGGATCGGTTTGGGTCGGCACATCGCGACCACAAACATGAGGCACTCTTAGCGGTACATGCAAAACACAGTCGAGGTGAATCTGCCGTGAGAAACAGCACACTCTGGAATGCGGATAATTACTGCAGTCGGCAAATATACGCTTAAAAGTCATAGAATGCCGACAGGAAATTAGACTTGAACTGTTGATAATAGGCCAGTGTAATTCGGGAATCTGTACCAGCCTACTAAGTTAGTATGAATGGGTCATGGTATCACCTCTGTTTTGGTTCACATTGGTATTCCATTTAGCCTAAAACTGTCTCAAGGTGGCACAGTGGCGAATTAACGAAAAAGGACAAACTCCGTTCAGAGTTACGTTCAATCAGATAGTAAGTGATTAGGGATTCATGGCGTGAAACCACACCTAGCATTAGTATGACCGGTAGCACTAAGGTTTCACGTCTGCTCCTTAACCATTAATAAACTATTATTCATCATTCAATAATATATTAATAAGCAAAAAGATTCACTTACAGTTAACTGTAAACTAAAGGGCTGCCCTCACCTTCTTATAGTCATGCAGATTTTCGGAGTTGGATCTCTTGAGTAAAATCCTCAGTCAGAATGCCTGACATGGGTGATTGATTAGCACCCGTATTTGGGTTTTACAGGGTAATTTTCTGGGCTGCAAGACAGGCATGTTCTAATGAGAGCATTAACACGGCTGGGCAATGTCAGGGCCAAACAGTCAGCGTGTAGGATATCCGAGTGATGGTTCAAAGTACCGGTGACGGTTCAAGGTACCAGTAATGATTGTAGGATATCCGAGTGATGGTTCAAGGTACCGGTGATGGTTCAAGGTACCGGTAATGATTGTAGGATACCAGCAATGGTACAGGGTACCGGTGATGGTTCAGGGTACCGGTGATGGTACAGGGTACCGGTGATGGTTCAGGGTACCGGTGATGGTTCAAGGGACCTGGTGACCTCAGCACTAGCTGGACATGACAAGGGCTAGAGATGGAGCAGATCTGACATTTTCTACAGTGGGATTTGTGGAGAATTGATAACCCAGTTCAGAACTTGTGCCTTTCCAAGAGGAAGCAATAGTGCAGTGGAGAGGGGTCCGTCACACTCTGAGTAGTCCGTGCCGTCCGAAATTCGGGAAAGACAATACAGC
Source organism: Brienomyrus brachyistius (assembly GCF_023856365.1). Taxonomy (NCBI): domain Eukaryota; kingdom Metazoa; phylum Chordata; class Actinopteri; order Osteoglossiformes; family Mormyridae; genus Brienomyrus; species Brienomyrus brachyistius. Next base: position 4,840,131 of record NC_064544.1, on the reverse strand, counting down.
ATAAAGATTTGCCCACTTGATACAACACTGTGGTTCATTGCTAAGGCTACAGTCAGAACCCAACCTTAACCCAAAATCTACAAGTTGTTCGTCAGCTGCAAACACAATACACCACAGATGCCGTTTGACCTAGACCTATTTGGCCATTTAGCCTGCGAGTCACAACAGGCACCAGTTTTGCCCTCTTTCTTGCCATGAAAAATTGCCATGGGAATACAGTCCCCTGTGATGAAATTTTAAGTGCAAAAAGGTCCCAGGCAAGTACAATTCATTCAAGCAGGAAGTAAGCGTTACTACGTACTTGTTTTCCGTGCAGAATCCTCGACAAACAGAGAGGAGATGTCTTCATCCACTCCGGCCTCGTTCTTGGCGATGCAGGTGTACGCTCCAGTGTCCTCAAAGTGAACGTTACTCACGTGCACCTCGCTCCCATTGGCTGATCCGACAGAGCCAGAAAAAACACACGTAGATGTGAGTGAGGGGGGAAGGTGCTTACAGTGCTGACGAAACATTCAGGGTATTACCATTGGCAGCGTTAGCAGCCTTAGCGTTAAAAGAATTAGCAGCATTAGCATTAGCTGCCTTTGCGTTAGAAGAATTAGCAGCATTAGCATTAGCTGCCTTTGCGTTAGAAGAATTAGCAGCATTAGCATTAGCTGCCTTTGCGTTAGAAGAATTAGCAGCATTAGCATTAGCTGCCTTTGCATTAGCAGTAAAGGATGAAAACTACAAGGTCGTCCATCAGTCAGTAATTGTGGTTTGGGCCATAATTCCAGCACACGGCCAATTTCCAGTCATGCCGTAGTTGTTCTTTACTGGTGTCCTTCTTCCAAGGAGTGAACGACTTAAGGCAGCCAAGAAAAACCCAGCTTTCCCACTACAACAACATGCCGTTCCATGTATATCAGAGTTAAGTTATTCCTACATCAAAGCGCTTCTGGAGCTGTGGAATTGGACCGGATAAAGCCTCTGGTGCATAAAGTATATTTGTTATGTTGAAATTGCCATTTAGTGACGAATTATTCCCAAGCTTCCCATGCTAATCGTACCAGCAGGAAGGACGAGTGCCAGATCGCATGCATAAACGAGACCGTAGGAGCCCCTGCTGTTCGAAGCCCATGTGGCCCCCCAAGTGAGCGTCACTGCGCCCCCCCCCGTCCCCTGTCCCCCGCCCCAGACAAAGTGACATTCTAGTGACCACCTATCTCTCCTAATGTGCTGACCGGCACTGGTAAGCTTGACGGGGAGACACACAACGGCGTTTACCGAGCTCACCTTGCAGGCTGAGCTGCTTGGAGAGTTTGGTAGCGATGTCCACGCCGTTCTTCATCCACGCCAGCCGCGGTTTGGGGATGCCCTCGGCGTGGCAGCGCAGGCTGGCAGTGACCCCTGGCTCCCTCACCTGACTCTGCGGGTATACCTGGATAACTGGGGGGACTGTGTGACCCCCCCCCCAAAAGGGTGACGCATGTCAGGACGTGCCGAAAACACGGGAGAGCAGAGCCAGTACCAAGAAAGCCACGTCACTTACGACACAGCCAGAGCTATTTATGTTCATTCATTGTCTACAGAGGAAAGGTATATGTACTGTTACTGTAATGCTACTTTCAGTGCATTTCATTTGCAGGACATTGAATATGTGTGTGTGTGTGTGTGTGGGGGGGGGGGGGGGGGGGGGGGGTCCGGGGTTTGCATAGATCACATTTGAGGACCAAATTGTCCCCAAAGTGTAGTAAAACCTGAAACTACTTTTGGGGACATCTTTCAAGTCCCCATTTTGATAACTTCAGTTTTATAAAAATCCGTGACTGCAATCAAAAAAGTAAAAATGCCAAAAGTCTTGTATTTGTGTTGGTTACTTATTAAGGTTAGGGCTGGGTGGGGGTTAAGGGTGTCCTGATTGGGATTAGGGTTTTTCCCATAGAAATGAATGGACGGGCCTATTTAGATACACCAACTAGTGTGTGTGTGTGTGTGTGTGTGTGTGTGTGTGTGTGTGTGTGTGTGTGTGTGTGTTACATGCCATTGTAATCCCTTGCGTAAAATAAGTACGTATTCTCCAGTGTACAGAGTTCTTAAGATGGGTGACTGATTAATCGTTTATTTGGCACATCGATGTGTTTTGTGATGGTTAACAAACTCTAAGACAAATCTGTCTTGTATTGTCTTCCCACTAGGGGTGCAGTGATTCTCTAAATCTCTAAAACCGCTTCGGTTTGTAGCTCGATTCTTGAGCCATGGTTCGGTTCGGTACCTCAGTGTTTTTCTTTCTTTTTTTTTGGGGGGGAGGGAGGGGGGGCGGGAGAATTTGAAAACCAGGCAAAGAAAACTCTGGGTTGTGATCGCTTGATCATGATTGGACAAAAATAGTCATGTCACACACACAGTATTATAATAATAGTAAAATAATATTTTCATCATTTGCATATACTATAGTGCGAAAAATGAGTTTTGTAACATTAATGACGTAATGAGAGCTCATCAGGATGTACCTGCAGTGGTGGCAGCTGGGGGGCGGGCAGGGGGGGACAGTGAATCTTTGTATCACTGTTTCGGTCAGTGCTTCAGAACCATCACACCATTACATCCCATATCTGCATAGGTAGCTCAGAGAGGAAGGCAGAGATGCAGAGATCCAGACGCCAGGAAAGGTCAGACTGGAGAATGTCCAAGCGATATGGGATGTTATTGTCCCAGATTCACGGGAGATGATCAATATAACGCAATAATTCATTTGTGCTAAGAGAATGATATTGTATTCATAGTCATGGGAGCTGCTTCAGTTTGTATCATAATAAGTTTGATACGCATGGGGCTGATGACCTTACATCCTCACCGACGCCAAACGCATCTGCGGAAAACCTCGCGCTCAGCCTCCTCAGCTGTAGTGTCGTGTCTGTTGGCGGTTTTCTAGCGGGACTGTTTACACACACGCATGCTCCTCTGCCACCGGAAAGCTCCTTCGGAGGATTTGTTTGGGAGAAGCATGGGGGCATCGCGTGCGGAGGGCACGGCGGCGCCATCTGCTCCGACGCCGCGCTCCGCCAAGCCGAGGCAGCCGCACACCGCTAGCGAGTCTGCTGCCTTTTCACCAGAAGCAAATGGAAAATTCCGGGGGAAAAAAATGCAACAAAGCACAGAAGAGTCCTGTCTTGAAAAATTTATGCAGAAAAAAACAGCCTTGATTTTTGAACTTAACCCAGCATTTTTTGGCATCGCAGAATAAATATTTGAATTGTAAAATAGAGTTATGAAAAAGGTTCATGATAATTTGAGTACAATAGCCGTGTGTGGAGACTGTGCGATGGCGTGGGGTGCTTTTTTGCTACGGACTATGTTTCCAAAAAATCATTTGAAAAGCTGCAGCGGTTTTCCAAGGACTCGCCATAAATTCATTAATCTGCACAGGCTGCTGTCATCCTCCGCCTTTGCCATCAGCAGCGAGGCATTTGGGGAACACAGGCGCTTTGTTGAATATTACGGTGTGACTGTGTGTGATTGAGCTGCCTCTGAGGACCCAGCCTGTCCGCATAAAAGCCTGCACTCTTTCTAAAGACAAAACCCACTTCTGCCTCTCAAACGTTACTGTGAAGCTCAAAATCTCACAGTCGACATCTCTTTTGAGACAAGCTAAACTTTTGAAGAATACTTCTCTGTCACGGACTCTTCTTCGCTCTCAAACACAGAAAGCCCTTCCCAGGACCTGAACGTGATCATTGTTCTCCTGCTCATTCAGCGTGAAAGGCCTCGCTCTTGCCAAGATGGTTGTGAACAGGCCCACATACAGTAGCCCGCAGATAGTTCCTCTGGTAATCCCCCAATAATCTGTGGACATTGCATGCAAACTCGCGCCAAATGAGGATTACAGACGCAGTTCTGGATGAAGGTTAAGTGAGGACCTGGCACACTGAATGCAGACATTCAGGAGACATGCCAGTCAAGGGAATCAGCCGGAGCACAAGCTTGTAAAATAATGTGGCCACAGAGTATTAGACTCAGCTTTACACTTTAAATTAATTTTGCCTCTGATATCTCCCACTCATCTAAAAAATTAAACTGCGTAAGAAGGTGTCAGCTGAACACACAATTCAGGGAAATGTATCCAAAACAAGTAAATTGTCCTCTGACACGTCTTGGCCTGTTCTTCTTAGAATCTACAGATGGAAAGCAGTAGGAACATCTCACAGGTCGACCAGCCACTTCTCCTAATAGGACACACGTTGAGGCAGTGCAGATTGTACATCTTTCATCAATGACTAGACGATGTTTCAAAGGCTAGCTAATTTGTTTTCGACAAATTTGAATAAGATCCAGTCATCGATTACCTCTTAAAACTTTAAGGTCACTGTTAATTGAACGGCCGAAAGTCACAAAAGGTCGAGAAAACTGCGGCGATATCATGTTACAGGAGATGTAACTTATTACATTACTGGCAGAAAATTATGTCATCGGTTTAGAAAAGTTATTACATTATCAACTTTTATCAAATTAAGAATGAAAAAATGATTATGTTATTGGCAGTTATTACATTATTGGCTTCTACAAGCGAGCATAAATTTGAGAACGTCCATCTCCTGGCTCAGTAAACATGCCCAGATTCAAACACTGGCTCGGTTCCCATGACTGTGGCACCCCCAACCCCGTCAGTGTTTTCTCATATTTCCGTAAGGGCTAGCGCACCGGGCAGTGCTGATGTCTTACACCGTCGGGACTGCAGTTCGAGTCCCAGCCCCTCTCCGTCTGTGGTGTTTGTCTGCACGCACTCTGATTGCCCTCGGAGCGGAAAGGTACCATGAAGCGAATGCAGATCCGTAGCCCTGGCCTGCTGGCTGCGATTGGCTCCAAGCCGCACATGTGACCCTGTGCTCAATAAGCAGCTGGACTATGGAAGGGTGGGCTTTCTTTTTCAGGCGTGGCTCTTGTACTAACCCCCTCGCTTCTGCCGTTCCTCTAACACTGGAGAACCTAAAGCTCCCCCTACAAATCTGCTTTTCTGGGTCACATCTCCACACAGCCATATGGTTCTGTGCTCATCAGGGCAAATTTCACGCCTCCTGTAAATACTTTCAGCATAAAAACACCTTTAATCAGCATTAAAAGCTTTAAGCTTTCATACCACATTAAATCGTTCATTCAGAGGTGGAGTTTTAATCTTTTTTTTCAGATTTAAGTTTCCCGATATTTACCCAAGCTGATTTCATTGTTAAGGGCCCTTCTGACAGTAACAAAAACACATTAAACCAGACTGGCAATGATTTATTAGCTCTATTAGATGTTTCCAGATTTATAAACATAATAAAGCCTTGTATTTTTGCGAACCCAGAACTCCCTTTTGGCTAAATGTAAGTTAAAATGCTTGATTTTTTCCAGTTACATTTGATTTTGTGATAATGCTCCATTGTGCTTTGAGGAAACCATGTGCAGGACTAATTATTTAGTATTTTTGGTGTTAGTGTTGACCTTGGGGAAAAAAGGAAGTTTGGCCGAGATTTCTGTCACCGCCAGCGTGGTGTTGCAGACGCGGTCCCCGTGAACTACGCCACGTAATGGTGCATTAGAGGCACATTAGCGAAATACCGTTCACTTGGAGGACGTGTGTCTGGGGAAGCTGCTCGTAACCCCTGGCGTAGCAGCTGTAGTTTCCCATGTGGGTCGTGGTCACCGTGGTGATGTAGAGAGAGCCGTCGTCTCCGAAGTCCTGGCGACAAAGAGAGCTCGTCATCAAACACCCCACGAGCGCCATGCATCAGGCAAGGAAACGTGCTCACCAGTTAGCGCGTTAGCGTAAAACTTGTGTCCATTGATTTAGGAATTGATTTTCGAAGCCAATAACATTCATAAAAGCCCTTTAGAACTCAAGTCAAATTACAGCTAAAGTGCTTTACGACGAGCGGGCCTGAATTTGAACAGATATTTATTCAAAAGTAATGCATTTTTTACCGTTTGGCAAAAAAGTGCCCCCCGTTTTAATGTGTCACAATTATTTCTAAATCCATTAACTAGCCTTGAATCTCAATTTTAATTGTAATTATTTGCTTCAGAGTTGAAAAAGTGGGAATTCAGGCGTGAACGCAAGTTTAAAAGAAGAGCCGCAATTAAACACATCATAGCACTTAAAGAAACACGAAAGTCACTGTGACGTGTGACATGAGAACGGCAGCATGCTAACCCTGCTGAAAAGAACAGATTGACCAGCTTCGGCTGGTTGGCCAGTTTAAGGTATGCTTCCAGCATGACAAACTGGTCACCCAACCAGCTAAATCGTCAAAGAGCAACAAGAGCTGGGACATGACTAGCTAAGACCATCTCAGACCATCTCAGACCATCTCAGATCATCTAAGACCATCTCAGACCATCTAAGACCATCTCAGACCATCTAAGACCATCTCAGACCATCTCAGACCATCTCAGACCATCTCAGACAATCTAAGACCATCTCAGACCATCTCAGATCATCTCAGACCATCTAAGACCATCTCAGACCAGCTAAAACCAGTTATCGACATAAGCTGGGTTTTAGCTGTTTTTTCAGCAGGGCAAAGTCAACAGCTCCTAGAAACATACGACATAAGGAATCCGCAAAATAATATTAAACACAATCACAAGTTACAATCTTTCTGATCACTCCTGCATACAATAATAACGATGAGGCAATCAGGCATGCGGAAAAGTATAGAAAGAAATATGCATTATTACATTTACAATCATCATCTATGAAGCTAATGAATTCATAACGCATAAGGGGGCTGCACAATTAGCTAGCGGAGTATTTACCCAGAAAATAAGAGCATCTTTGCTCTAATTTTCTGCCTGAAGTGCCAGCAGCCAAGAGCAGCCAAGAAGAGAGGCAGGCCTCTTCCGAGGAATTACGCGGCGCCAGCGTTTCCACAGACAAGCCTGCTATGGCCGACTTCCTTCCAATCTTTTGAATAAAAAATGAAGGTAAAATGAAAAGCCGCTGGTGCACCGGGGTGGGGCCAGCGGCCACCTCCTCGCAGACGTGGCCTGCCATACGCAGCTCGGCCTGCCCTCATTGTCGCCCTCAGTTACAGGGCCGACCAGCGGCCTACAGTTACACCGCGTCATGCCGGCAGATCTGAGTCCCTCCATTAGCTTCATAGGGTTTAAAATGCAAATGGTCAGACGGTACGGCTCCCAGCAGACCTACCTCATGGGGGATCTGAAAAACAAGACAGGAGTGTTTGTTTAAACCAGTGCTGACACAGAGCACACACACAAACGTACTGATAAATATTATCAGGCAAACAGGAGAGCACCTGTCATATGAAAGACAGCAGGAAACAAATTGGACTGTACTTGTGAGTTACCCCCTCTAGAGGTTGGAGAGGTCAAGACAGCGTGACAGGGGGCAGTACCTAGTGGGCGTGGCCTGGACAGGAAGAGGCAGTCTTGACCTCATTACTTGTGTCTCCGCAAAATCTCACTGCAGTCTTTACAGTATCTACACAATCTAATGCAAATCAACCCATTGAAATTCTCTGTGATACATTTTTTCTATCAAGTGCAATAAATAATGCTTTGGTTTTGGATGACATCGCTACTGGGCATTGGGTTTGTGTCTGGATTTTGAGTGTCAAACCTATGTTCAGTCACCAAAGTGGTTAGAAATTAGAACGAAAGGAAAAAAAACAAAAACATCTGACGTATGTAATGGCAGTCAACCCATTAGGTGACATAGGCAACTGCCTAGGGCACCATCTTCTGAGGGGGCGCTGACTTAGCCAGGCGATTTCACTTTGTCTCAGACAGGGGGCGCTGGCGGTGAAGCTGGCCTAGGGCACCATCTTCTGAGGGGGCGCTGACTTAGCCAGGCGATTTCACTTTGTCTCAGACAGGGGGCACCGGCGGTGAAGCTGGCCTAGGGCACCATCTTCTGAGGGGGCGCTGACTTAGCCAGGCGATTTCACTCTGTCTCAGACAGGGGGCGCTGGCGGTGAAGCTGGCCTAGGGCGCCACATGGACTTCTGAGGCTAATTAATGAACACGTCTGAAGCCCTTAGTAGCAAAGTACCATCCTCTCTGTTTATATTACAGATTATTCCACCATAAACTGTGTAATTAAATGCCAGAACTAGTGACAAATTGTAAGCAATATTAAATGTCATAATATCAGAGCAGAATCATGTTTACTGAAGAAATATTGAAGCTAATATCTAAAAATAATCAGAATTCCCTGCATATATGCTTCTAAAAATGCCCCATGAATTAGTTACTGCAAAACTATCTAACTATGATATTAGATACAACTAAGAATATTTCATTTTTGGTTTCAGAACTGCAGCACATCTCATAGGCGTATATTACATTCGCTGCTCCTCATGATGACAGAAAGTGCTCCCCACAGATCACATACAGCAGACTAAAAGTGTGATGTCAAATTAAATGTCATTTTTGATCCGTGCTATGCAGTAACATAAAAGTTTTATCTTGGAAATACAAGAAACATGCAATTATAATGACATATTTCTTTCCTGATTGTTATGCTGAGTTCTGAACCCTGCAGGAATGAGGTGAGAATCGTCACGTGACCTTATGAAAGCGTAATATGTCCCACAGAAACTCAGAGGGACTTAAATATAGCGTTCATGCAGGAGGGAGTCAATTAAATTTCCTCACAGTTCCCACAAAAAGACCCTGCAGAATAATCAAAAGGAGACATTCGGGCTGCATTATCCTAATGGAACTTTTATAAGATCCTTTTTATCTTTGTGTGTTTTAATCTTTTGTCCAGTACTAAGGGTGGGGTCACATTTAAAAAGGGACGTCACGGAGTTCCACGAAATCCGCTACGATGGAAGGAGTGAAGGCCGTGGTTTGAATATTGGAGATCTGCAGTGAGATATTGTATGAAAACGTTTTCTTAATTACACTAGTACCTAGCACTGCTGGCCCCCTGATAAATGTCACCTTGGGGCCCCATCCTAATTTTACATATTCAAGGGTCCCTGTGAAGTTCTGGGCCCCTCAATCTGCTGGTTTAACCCTGTCCCTCCCACTCCCCTAATCACACACAGAAACTTAATGAATAATCAGCATGCATTTATTTCACGCACGTAATACTAAGAATAATCTCAATTCCCTGCATAAATACTTAAGTTCTTTTAAGTGTTGGTGTCATTAAAAAGTCCTGGTAGTTCAATGCACTTGCTGTCATTTGGTGTCCTCATTATGGAGAGCAGTTAGTGTAAATCCGGAGCCACAGTCCAATCCGGATCGCAGGCATTGATTTAGTGGCATCATTAGTGCACAATGGATTTGGGGGAATTGCGCCGAATTTAATTATTTTCAAAGACGGCTCCATCACACAAACACACATCCGTCACTTTGTCCTTGTGAAAGCCTGACAGCTGAAGACTTTCTGTTGGAGATGGAATGAGTTTATTTCTCAAACAGAGCAAACCGGTGTTTGGCACCTTTAGCAGGACAGATTCACGCACACATGTATATGTATGAAATGGAGATTTATAGGTGTGTATGTGTGTGTGTCTGTGTATAATGCGGGAATATCTCCTGTGTTCAGTCCACAAGAATCCATCGCAGAGGTATGAATAAATAAACAATTCCTGGCCTACATTTCTACATGACATAACTCTGGGAAATGAAATGGCAGTTCTCCCCTTTACGTTCGCAGTGAGCAGAATTGTTATGGAAATGCATACAGGTTACCATCACTGCATTGTCTTCCGTTAATGTAATAAGGTGACGCCGGCCAGCGAGAGATGAATTTCCTACAGTGCACGCGCAACAGAACATTAATGGGATTTGATATGCCAATGAATTCGACATTCAGATAGGAATCCACATGGAGCTGCTGTTAGCGCTTCCTGTTATCACCCCGATCTATTTAAGAAGCGGCTGCATAGGACCTTGTGTCGGTACCGAATTACATGCACGTGGTTCACGGATCAGTCCGGCCGTGCAGAGGAACCGCGGCTGTACTGCGGCAAAGAGGGCAGGCCGGTCCCCTGAGATTTGCGCAATCAAAGGACAACGGAAAGCAGGAGTATCAGTGCAGAGCGGCGTCGAGAATGGCGTCAGTGCCGGAAAGACCTGCGTAATTACTGCGGGGGGGCAGATTAAACAATCGGAAAGTGTTCCAGTTAAAGGGAATGAGGGCAGACATGTATGAAGGGTGTATTCTTTATATATTACTTTAAAGTTATCGCCAAATCATAAACGTACTCGAACAATCGATTTGGTTAGAAAATGTACATATGAGATGTTGCCGGTAAGATGCTAAGTCTGTTCACACACTGTTTCCATCTTCAGCAGTCAGAATCGACTCCTTTCCGCATCAAACCTTCTTCATGTGACAGTCCGCAAGGCTTTGGACGCATAACCCCAACCCCAAGGCTGCTCTTGCTAAAGAGGTCCAGTGCTGTCTGGGGTGAGTAATGGCCTCGCTCCATATTGACTTCAGGGGGCGCTGTAGTTGTCGGCCTGCTGCTATCACTGAAGAAAAAGCCCCTTTATAGTTAAATTTAATATATTTATTATAATGATTATGATGATACAGCTATTAGGGTACAGTGCTCTGCACTGCGAGTGCTGCAGTCCGCACTGGGCCTTACACTGTCATCAACATCTGCTTTTATATTAGTAACTGTGATATTAGACACTGACCTTTTCTCTCTTATGCCAGTGTGACTTAATTAATGTAAAGCTCAGCTGCTGGGCGTCCCCTTAAGGGGGCGCTGTGCGCCCTGCTCAGTGCATACTGAGTCTATGTGTGGCTTACTCCTGAAAAACCATGGGCCAGCTCTGGTGTGTTAATGGCAGAGTGGCCTTCATGCCGCAGGGCCATCCTGTATGACTGCGACCTTCCTGTGTCGACCTCTGGGGGACGCGGACTGGGCGGGGATGGAGGGACGGGGGCCGGGGAGTTGGGAACGGGAACTCTGGGGGGAGCGGAGAAGAGTTTAACAAAGTGAGGCGGATCCGTGACTGTACTGCGGCGGAGAGAGCCGGACCTTCCCCGGGAAAGGAGGAGTGCCAGTGCAGGGCGGGTTTGGGTAAGAATGCGGAGAAACAGACTCTGGGAAACCAAGCAGGTGATGTCACGGGAATGTCTGAGGACTGGGGGCTCCCTATTGGCCCAAAACGGTAACGGTTATTTTTTGAGTTGGGCCGCAGAAACAGCAAACTTTCCCCTGACTGGGTAAGGCCCCTCCCCTGGCCAATTGCAGCCCCTCCCCTGGCCGATTGCAGCCCCTCCCCTGGCCAATCCCAGCCAAGGCCCCTCCCCTGGCCGATTGCAGCCCCTCCCCTGGCCGATCCCAGCCAAGGCCCCTCCCTTGGCCAATTGCAGCACTCCCCTGGCTGATCCCGGCCGAGGCCCCTCCCCTGGCTGATTGCAGCCCCTCCCCTGGTCGATCCCGGCCGAGGCCCCTCCCCTGACCGATTGCAGCCCCCCCCCCGGCCGATCGCGTTCGCCCCTCAGGCTTCACTCACGCTGACGTCCTCCAGACGCAGGTGATTGAGGATGTGGTTGTGGCGTTTCCAGATGATGGGGGGCCGCTGCTGTCCCGTGACGCCGCAGGTCAGGACCGCGCTCTGGCCCACCGTCACCGTGGACACGCTCACTCGCAGCTCATTGGCTAGGCTCAGCTGAAGCACCCCTGCATGGGCGGAAAGGTACATCAGTACGGTGTGTGTTTGTGTGTGCGTGCCATACTGGGAACATGCAAATTCCGGAATAAGTTAAGGATGGTGTATAAAGAGGCGGAGGAGTTATTCAAATATCCATTAAAATGCACAACATCTCTCCAGTTGTTCCTACCACATATGTTGTACAGAAACTGCCAATATATCACGTATCCTCTGGGAATAAATTAGCATAAAATGATAAAACACCATTTACATACCCAAAAGAAACAATGCATAACAGGTTTAATAACAATTTTATTAGTACCGCTGACACTATTTAATACTGACAATATGACATGCCTTCAAATATTCAGTGCCGCAGGTAAATTCTCGGGCATTAATTTCCTTGTGTTATATGAATACACGATGTTCAGATCTGATTTCTCCTTCTTTGTGCTCCAGCACTCCCTTGCTGCAGAAGTTTCCTTGATTTGCCACAGAAATGCCAGCTGGCAGCGAACGGGCAGCCGCATGGCCCACGGACGCAAATAGAAACTCGAGTGTTTTGTCATCTCTACTCTATGTATCGGCGGAGGTCAACTCGCGGGGGTCACAGCCCTGCGGGGGGGGGGGGCGGAGATCGCAGGTGTACGAGTCAGCGCTTCGGCGGAGGAAACACAATCTGGCGCGTTGTAAACACAGTGCTTAGATTGTCCCGGTACAAGCTGAGGCTTCCTGGGTCTGCCTGAGTCATCTTATAACTTGAAACTATTATAAATAGCCAGATTACTCAATCTCAGACATACTGATGTATCAGAGAGATTATATAAGATAATAGTTAATAGATACGTTTTTTAAAAACATATTTTATCCAGTTTAAGCCTTGAATAGGCGCAGAACCTTTTTTTACTGCGTAACGACCACTTCTGTGTTTTTAATGTTTCCTGTGGTTCAGCATATAGCCGAAGCCGAGGGGAAATTACTGAATGTGTTACACTTCTGGAGTCAAACGAACAATGGCAATGAAAAGCCGGGTCTGGCCGCAGGAAGCTGAAGATGGCAACCATGGGGACCGCAAAAGGAACGAGGGATCGGTCACAGGAGGATGTGTATGTGCTGAAAAAAAGGAACCACCGAGCCAGCTAAAATCACGCAAGCCTAACAATAATAACGACCAATTAATAATTTCCATTAATTACAGTCGTACATTTAGCTGAATTGCATTCTATGCTGAAAATGTCAGAGACAGCCCGGAGCGTAGATAAACAGCTGAGTCAGAAATGAAATTAAGCAAAGAAATGAGGATCACGGAATCAGTTAATTTGGTTGTTCAATGCAACGTGGTTCTATTTTAAAACTCATTTTTTAACTACATAATATATCTCTGCTGACACAGGTTGGGATAATAAGGAGCTTTCTAACACTCCGAGTCGTAACCAATCGCTCCTCCGAAATAAAATGTCCCAGTCTATGCCTCTTGGGGCGCAGTGCTCTTCAGTCTTTGTTTGCAGCTAGAGTAGCAGGCGGCACTATATCCTCCAGAGAGTGCGAGCACAGCTTAGCGCATTTGTAAGACTTGGTAAGATGTAAGAGCAAAGATGCAGTTTTGAGAGCCGAGCACTCTAGGTGGGAGAAGTCGGCGAAAGAAGAAAGTAACCCACTGGGAGATGCAGCAATAACACGCAGCGGATGCATCTCCCTAAATGAGTTACGGTTTGGCATCGCACACATATTCGCGGTGTGCTAAACTATGATGACGTGTCTCTGGAGACTTTACGACCCGGTCATAAATGCTCACATGCAGCACACGAGCGGATCCACACTTTTTGCCCAGTTGAGGGCAGGTTAGCTTTAAAAACACATTTTGGCGCAGCCTTTGAAGTGAATAAACACGTCAAAGATCCCAGCGAGCGCTTTGATAAAGCGAATAAATTGGGAGGAAAACATAAAAGTAAAAAAGAAATGTTCAAGACAACAAAAGCCGGTGTGGAAAAGCACATGCGAATTTTTGCTGCGTGGATATAAAATCCGTTTCCCTGACTTATCCGAGCTCGGCCGTGCAAACGGGCCTGATACAGAAGAGCAGCAGATCAAAGTTTGACATTCATGATCTGCCAAATCATATGTAATTTACGGAATGTCATTGTTTTTAAAAAGGGGAACTCATAAATGCTTCGTAAGCACTGTGAGGTTGGATTTTCAGGGGATAAATCAATCAGTTTCTCTACAAATGAATAAAAGCTTCGACATGAGATTGGGCAATTGACACGGGACCATTTTAAATAAGTCAATTTGCAAGCCTATTGTTTCCTGATGAAAACACGGACCACACAACACTGAACTCCTCCAGCATGAGATCTCACTTTGCAGGCAATTAACTCAAAGCTCCATTATCAGGGACAGCAGAAAGTAATCAAAAGAAAAAGATGATTTCGTAGGTGTTCATCACAGGGAACAGGTTCAAGTTCACAATTCGGCGCTAAATGCTGTTGTATGGAGTAAGATCGCTGTCAAAAATAACTCGTAATAATGTACGTCAAATGTACGCTTCACAAGCGTAAATTACGCTTGCGCTTCTGAAAAATACGCTTGCTTCTGAAATTTACGCTTGCGCTTCCGAAAATTACGCTTGCTTCTGAAATTTACGCTTGCGCTTCTGAAAATTACGCTTGCTTCTGAAATTTACGCTTGCGCTTCTGAAAATTACGAGTGGTTTCTCAAGCGTGAACAACCTGTCAAAAACCGTCATTGGACGTACAAGGCATTCTCTATCGAGGAAGAAACGATCGATTTTTGTTACTGTATACGCATGTGCCAGAAAGATGGAGAACCAACCAAACGCGCCGAATTCACAGCTATTTCTATTAGTTTACTTGTTGTTGCACAACACTTTTTCTCGGTGTACAGAATGTAAAAATATTAAGGTAAAGAATGTTATACTTTATTCATAGTAATTATAGTTGGTTATTATTTATAATGTGTTATTACTGTCTTAATTTCTGTCATTGCAGAAATGTGTATTTTGCATAGTATACAGAGACCTGGAATGTCTATGACATGTATTAAACTTTTTATGTTGTGTTGTATGCATGTGTTTTTTAAAATTAATCTTTATTTTTGTTTGTAGATTCATTTAGCTGAAATTATTAATACAGCACAAAATTTGGTGAACTTTGGTCATGCTGGCGATTTTTGGTGAAAGTTGAGTCATCCTTTCCAAAATTCCAGAAACATCAACTCTGTGCAGGCTTTCTTTGACACGACTCCACTGTGTCCTTCTGCTTGTAGACCTGGTTGACAAGCCCAATTCCCTCATACGTCTAAAGATGGTTGCCTCACTAACACCTAATATATTTGCAATACAAGCCACTGGGAGTGGCATACCAGTTAGCAATCCAAGCAGTTCACCTGAAAACACAATTTTTTGACGACCACGACCCTCACACCCTTGCCTTACAAAGGCAACAAAGTCTTCCTGTGCAAGGCTTCTCTGCAGCTTTATTTGAAGGTCAGACAAAGTATTTATAATTTCAAACGGAATATCAAAAACTGTTGAAGCAGATGTCAATATAAACATTTCCTGATTTATGACATACAAGAAGTAGTCCAAATCCTGTTGTGATTGATTTAAAATGGTAATTATACTGTGTCTGAGTCTGTCCAGCACTTGTGTCACCAATGATACCTGTTAAAGCAAATAACAAATAATTTTCAAAGCAAATATCAACAAAACTTAATAACTACTACATGCCCGTGAAGTGGTTTGTGCTCACTGAACCCTAAGCTGTATGAAAAATCTTATTCTTATGAAAACAAAATTAATTGTTAGCCATAGCTACAGTACACTGTTTATTATTTATCAGAAAATAACAGTGTGTACTTAAATGTCCATCTCATATACATGAGACTATTAACAACTTAGCCTGACACATTACTGGACAGCAGCAGTGACATACTTCTGCATAATAAATAATAACCAACTATAATTACTATGAATAAAGTATAACATTCTTTACCTTAATATTTTTACATTCTGTACACCGAGAAAAAGTGTTGTGCAACAACAAGTAAACTAATAGAAATAGCTGTGAATTCGGCGCGTTTGGTTGGTTCTCCATCTTTCTGGCACATGCGTATACAGTAACAAAAATCGATCGTTTCTTCCTCGATAGAGAATGCCTTGTACGTCCAATGACGGTTTTTGACAGGTTGTTCACGCTTGAGAAACCACTCGTAATTTTCAGAAGCGCAAGCGTAAATTTCAGAAGCAAGCGTAATTTTCAGAAGCGCAAGCGTAAATTTCAGAAGCAAGCGTAATTTTCGGAAGCGCAAGCGTAAATTTCAGAAGCAAGCGTATTTTTCAGAAGCGCAAGCGTAATTTACGCTTGTGAAGCGTACATTTGACGTACATTATTACGAGTTATTTTTGACAGCGATCTTACTCCATACTGTTGTTAGATTGTTTGAAAGCCATTGTCAGAAACTGCATATTCCCACCAAATAACTCAAAAAAGTTCCACTCCCCCGTGATATTGATCCTTAAATGGATTGCTGGTTAGTATTAAAGTGAAGTGCAATCACACTCTCTGTATTGAAAATTCTGTTTCCCTGTGTGATGGTGCTGAAGGGAGGGTCCCATCAGCTGTTCATCTTCCGGCTGACCGTCTGACTTTAATGCCTGAGAATTGTCTTTGTTGTCTAAATCATGAACAGCAAAGCGATATTGAAAGAGAGAACGTAAGTGAGATTGTATTCTGAGATGCACAGCCAGGGGGCTGACATTCTACCGTAATCTAAATTAAACGGGTCCCGCAGAAGCTGGAGAGGCGATAGCGTCACACCCCCAGCATCTATTTTTTAAGTAAAATAAAGTAACTAAAGGCTAAACCTGATTTTAGAAGAAAATATCAGAATTGGGAATTTCAAGCTGCATGCCGACTTCTTCCTGTTGTAGGGATATCTCATCTTAGGCATCTGGATAAAATAAGATAGAAATGTTCAGTAACATCATTTCGTTTTCTCCTGATCAGTGGGGTTTGTCTATTTGGGCTGTAGTCTTGGTAAAATGATCCAGATGGTGTCTGTACTGGGACAGGCTGCAAGCTCCGGTGTTGGTGCACTGGAAAAGAATCACTGGGAGAATGAATGAATGAATGAATGAATGAAGGACTTGAAGGTTAACAGCCTTGTATACCGAGACCAGAGGCCTCGACCTACCGGCCTGTGGGCCTCTGACAAGTTAGATACGGCTTGTTGCATGTTTTCTAATTCATTATTAAATCTTGCCCACAGGTCGATATTTTGTTTCCTTCTTTTGAATTTATTGAAATGATCGGCATAGACTTGGTTTTCTTATGGAGCAGCGGAATATAAACGTTACATTGTTTCCCCCCCTTTTTATATTTCTTTTTTTGGCTCGCGTGGCCCCCTCCAGTGGAGGCCTCCCGGCCAGTGGCCCCCGGGTGATTTGAGTTTGAAGCCCCTGATCCAGCCCGTCGTGACTTCCTTGGTCCACTTTAAGCCACACGCACCGTGGAGAAGGCCGGTGGTAGACTGTCCTTTATCTGGCATCATGGTAACAGCTAAGAGTGAAGGCCAGTGGCCTCCTTACTGTGCTGCTTCCTGGCCAGTGCATTAGGCCACGTTTGGAGCAAATGCTTGCTTCAGATAGACGGCCCTTTCCTTTATCATTAGGCCGGATTACTCTCCCTGCAAACAGTCTCAATGGAAACAATGAATTTTAAAAAGGGATGAAAGATAGACCATGTACAGCAGACAATACCGGATTCTAATGGGCGTTAATACAATCCTGCAGATTCTACAACTAGCCAAAGACCAGATGATTACATTACCTTAAACTTAGAAGGCTAAAAAGCTGGAATGCACTTTGATTCACCATTCTGGAGGACGTTAAGAAGTGAACACTGGTGAAACGAAGAAAAATGCACTTGTGTTCTTCCTGGGTCAGTCTGCATTCATTATCAGGACAAAGAAATGAGTGAATTCCAGATTTCAGTTCGTAAAGGTGCCTCACGGTCCCAAGGACAAACCACAGAGTATAAAAAATGTCCAATTCTTATGGTCAAGTAATCTCTCAACTGCGTCCAGGGCCAGACTTGATGCGGTAGGGATTAGCACAGGCAGAAAACGAAAGAAGGTGAACCGAGTGTGAGGCAGAATCTATACTGTGCCAAATCTATCAAGTTCCTGTTTGGGTGCCCATCTTGTCTGATCTATTGTGTAATCTTCTGTATCCCTCCAAGTAGCACATCCCATCTGAAGTGATGGTCGCCGTGATGGTTTAGGAGCTAACAAATCAGGCAAGGAGTGTAGTTACTCACTGAAAGCATTCTTAGTTCTGGTGTAGTGTAAATCCCTTTCATATTGCTGACAAATTAATTAAATCGAACATACTCTAAAGACATTTCCTTAGTGCTTGTTAAAGGTAACTGTTTTTTATGTAAAAAGAATCAGCAGTTAATGGAAATGAAGCTACAATTGTTCACAGTGATAATCTTGCTATAGGCCCCCTTGAATGTTAATTTCAAGCTCATTACTAAATAATTATGTACAGGTGAAATACTATCTGTACACAAATGCCATTGTAGGCCTAGTAAATCTTGGGATTTACACTCTTTCTTCGTGATCCCAAAAATTAATTTCAGCTTATTTTATTAAATATAAATGTGTTGCTACTTAATATTTTATATTAACATCATTTTTAAACCTATTCTGAGAGTCATGCAAGATAATTCTGACTGATGGTGTTTACAGTTGGAAATACTGCACAGGGTTAGTTTTTCAGTCACATAAGTTCATGATTTATTGCTAATATTTTCCTATAGAGTATAGAGCCTTCACCAAGGAACCACGTTATGTCATGTATTAACTGGATTCGCGGACTCGTTAACAAACATGTTGGCGAACTGCGGACTATTGAATCTGACAAGTCGCGAATAAACGTAAAAAAAAATCCTGGGGAAGGACTTGTCAGACAACACCGCGACTCCTCATCCATCTTTTGTGTTTGTTTAATGTTAAAAAATAGCACAACCGGATATAACGCTGGAGGGCAAACGGAGGTTTTTTTTTCCCTCTCGGCGCTGTCAAAGTTTTCAGCGAGATGACAGCTTCGGGTAGCCGGGGGTCCCCGCAGCGCCGCCTCCTGCACGGCGCCTCCTTAATGCACCTCCGCGGAAATGCTAATTGTAAACACACTTCGTTAGTGGGTTTTTTTCGGGACGTGGAAAATGTCAGAGGAGAGTGATTCGGAAATGTCAGAATGAGATGAAAGGCGAGGGATTTATAACACTGCGGCTGCAAGGAGAAGTTATTACCTCGCGTATAGCAGAGACGTTTCTGACTAGTAAATTAGAAATATGGTTTGTTTGTTATTTTTCTCAAGTTCTGAAGAAACAAAAATATGATATTGAATTAATGATGCTGCCTAAAGCTACGTTATGAGGAATAAAGGTTCCGAAAGAACTAGGCTCGTGGCGGGGGGCTTTCCGTCTGACACAAGAGGCAACTGATGGGTTCAGCCACAGAAATATTTGGTATGAAGCGGGGAATATAATTTACCAGACATTAAGGAGGTGCGCTCAATATCAAAACATCCACAGCAAAACACAGGTATATAGCATAACAGCAAAAATAACTAGCTGTATATTGTTATATTATTAAGTGAAATATTCAATATTTAGTGAATTGTTTGCAGTTCACTGTTGAACATTCAACCTACTGTGTAAAAGTGATTTATTAATCAAAAATTTGAATCACCTGCCTGGTATTTCTTACTGGATGAACATAATAATAAAAAAGGCATTTGAGGTATTTAAAACGTTTTAAATGTCAAAGACATTCTTCTAACTGCTATAAGACTCTGAGTGATATTTAAGATGTACAAAGAGGAATTTTTGTGTTCACTGCACGGGGCTGGGGTACACCCCGGATGGAATACCAGTCTATCACAGGGCACGGGGCTGGGGTAAATCCTAGATGGGAAGCCAGTCATCAGGGCATCTGAATGGGCTAATTAACAGTACAGAGACCCAGGTGTAGGTGCAGAGCCTGCTTTAGTGCTCTGCTTCAGTGTCCATTTGCCTAATGGATCAGGTCGGGGCGGCCAATCTTACCCACAAAGGGCCAGTGTGTGTGTGCGGGTTTCTGGGTAACCTGTAGGTCAGCCGTGCAAACTCAGGTGTGAGGACTCTTCAGACAATCAGTCCTCTGATTAGTGATCTAATTAGGGAGTTTCAGCGAAAACCCGCACACACAGCGGCCCTTTGTGGATAAGATTGGTCATCCCAGCTTTAGAATATCATCCTAAACAGATGAAAGATGTAATTCCTCTCCCTTTCTCTACTAACGTTTCAGTCCGTTGCTGTGCTCTTTGGAATGTTTAGTGGGTATCTAACTTCAGGCTTACATTGACAACATCTCTGAAATACCCAGCGAAAGCATGACTGGAAAAGAATAAACTTTAAAAAAGGTTTCCTTTTAAATAACTTCCAGGAAAAATTGTCATGTTTTGTTTGTTTCCTGCGACGTGCCTGGGGTTTGTTAAGATCTGTTACCTTTCTCTCCACTATGGGCAGCTTGACAGTGTCTTTATTGGTTAAATAATTTATGAACTCGATGTGGTAGAAGTCTAGCTGATTGACGTTCAACATGGTTGTTTTGTTTTAAAATTCACGTTATTACATTTACAAGACGTGTGTGGGTAACTTGGTAATGTGAAATAAATTCATGGGTGTGAGTCACTCATGGGGGGATGGGGATGGGGGGGGGTCACTTCCTGCAACACACCTTTTCCCCCCGTGTGAGGTTTCCAACAGATTTATGGGAAACACCTCTCAGAAAATGCACCCGTTCTCTCCCGGTGATCACGGAAGACGTGCCTTCGCAGAACAGGAACATAAAAATTTTCCAGACCTACTTATCCTCCTGCAAGGTCCTGCCACACTTAGAATTCAGAAGCACAGGGTTTGAGCCCAGGCTAGTCCCACCCGGAGATGGGCGGAGCTATTTAGGGACAGTGCTGCAGGCAAATGGTTGGTCTCTGTCTTTGAGAGCAAAGCAGAGTGACTGGATGAACATGGAACAACAGAAATGCTCCACCAATACACAGAAATCAACCTAAATGAGCATCTTAAATGCATAAAGCTTAATGTCATAACATTGTAAAATGTGTTCATATGCATATTTCATGTTCATGTGAATAAAATAAATGTTCAATGAAGTACATGTCAAATACATATTTTTCTACCATATATTAATAAACACTAAATAATAATGTACTTTATACCGTGTGTCAATCAAATTGAGCGCAAACAAACAATTCAAAGTTTTTATTTTATTAAATGTGGGAGGTGTTCCGTATTCATTTAAGAATATGATCGCATTGCGGAATGACACAATTAAAATTAAACATGTTTAGATTCTGTATTCGTAGAGAGAAATGATTAAAAACCAACTATATTCAAACGTTTATGTATAAAATTTAGTTCCAGTTCACTGCATATATCATCAAGGCTGCATTTTCTTTTCTTTGTTTTAACGATGTGTATAGAAGATAAGACCACAGGAATAGATCTGCATTATAGATTCCGGAATGTTCCGTCTGGGAGTCAGCTTTGGCTGCCCTGCATCTTAAGGTGGACATTAATTACTTTAAATCAATTTCTCACTGTCGCCTGAGTGATGTTACCGTCTTTGGAATCCTAAGACAGCTATATGTGTTGAGTACAACATTATTACACTGCACGTTAATATATATTATGTGACGTTTCGGATGAGTATGAAATCAAAGTATTAAAATTAACAATAGTGCAGACAACAGAACAGGAACTAAATTAAATCTGACTGTTTGCCTAACGTCCTTGTAAGAATTGTTTCATGTATGGTCATTCAAGGGACTTTGAAATAAAATTGGTGACACGCGTACACCGTACACACCACCTAATAACTGATCAATTACAATGTACCTGAGATACCTTCATATATAAAATATGATGTAACTTCAGTACTGAAAAAGCAGGAGTTTGCTTCTGCAGAGGATCTGTTATGCTGCAAAGGTTAACGATATCTGTCCGAAAAGCAACACTCACCAAACGCTTTATAAAACTCTTCCCTTGACAGCTGTTGATCACTGTTGACATCATCGTACTTGAGAAGATCAAAGAGGGTACACCGTGAGTTATCCCTGACCAGTCCGTCCCGCTTGACAACCTGTAATGCAGAGGTTCAAATGTGTCTGGTCAGATGGTCAAGGCCATGGCCGAGCCCTTTTCTCTCGTTAGTCAGACCAGTATGGTCATTGAGTGGTCATTGAGAGGACAGTATGGTCATTGAAGGGACAGTATGGTCATTGAGTGGTCATTGAGAGGACAGTATGGTCATTGAGTGGACAGTATGGTCATCGAGTGGACAGTATGGTCATTGAGTGGTCATTGAGAGGACAGTATGGTCATTGAGTGGTCATTGAGTGGACAGTATTGTCGCTGAGTGGTCACTGAGAGGACAGTATGGTCATTGAATGGTCATTGAGAGGACAGTATGGTCATTGAAAGGATAGTATGGTCATAGAGTGGTCATTGAGTGGACAGTATGGTCATTGAGTGGTCATTGAGAGGACAGTATGGTCAATGAGTGGTCATTGAGTGGACAGTATGGTCCCTGAGTGGTCATTGAGAGGACAGTATGGTCCTTGAGTAGTCAATGAGAGGGCAGTATGGTCATTGAGTGGTCATTCAGAGGACAGTATGGTCATTGAGTGACCATGGTCATTTAGAGGGCAGTGTGGTCATTGAGAGAACAGAACAGTCATTAAGTGTTGAACTGAACTTGCTGTTTTGTTTGAATAAAGTGTTGCGTATGTTTCACCAATCTGTGTAAATCGGTTTGTTAGGAAAGTAAGTTTATTGTATTGCGAGTTGTTTTTTATATGGTAAACACACAATAAACCAATTGCGTGTTACACATCCCCATTTTAACTGTTTTAGCAACCTGTATTTTAATTATCCTTTAAATAGTGGTGATGATGTGAATTGTGGGGCAGGATGAATACACCTGGAGGGCATGTGGACCGTCGTCTTTAATATAAACGATATTCTAAGAAATTATTCAGTGACTGTTACTTTTCTTTCTGACTGAGCCTTAGACACATGCTTAACTTCTCTGGTGAACCGCAAACCACACAGATACCTGTGACTCGCTGGGGAATCACTAAGTGTCCGCAAAGTACCGTGAATTTTTCCAGCGATGGCTGCAAGTGTTTGTCGTGATCAGTTCTCGACAGATCTTCTCGTAAACATCTCCTCTCCATATGCTCATCTGAATAAACACCAAACCGAACCGGCTTCCTCATTCCTCACCTGGGACAGCTCGCTGTTGTCGACTAGCCCACTGCCGTCTGCGTCGAAGTAGCTGAACATCTGGTCCACCAGAAGTTTCTGCAGTAGCATCCGGTCTGGCTGGTCCCCCTTATCGCCTCCTCGCATGAACTTCTGGTTTTGAAGGGCAAGCATCCTGTTCTTTAGCTTCCCGTAGTCACCTGACCTACATTTATCACCTGCAGAATGACAGGAAACGAAAACCATCTACACATGTACTTCCCGTGTTACACAAATACATTTACCACAAACACACAAAGCACTGTTTATATACAAGCAAGGACACATAACAGATCTCATTGTGGGAACTGTAATTACAGCTGAGATTGTAGAGGAGGCATGTTCAAACAACTAAAAGAGGCGGGGCCACGACATCTGATTGGCTGGTCTCACCTCCTCCAGTTGCTTGGATCCACAATGTGATTGGTTATCTCTCTGAACCAATAATTTTCCCTTCTGCTCTCAGAATATTTTTGTCTAAGTAGGATTCTCATGAACATAATTACACATCAGGACCAAAATAGCACGCTAACATACTGTATATCCATCCATCATCCAACCACCTGTCTGGGACAGGGTGTTGACCCGGGAAGCAGAGGGAATAAGGCAAAGGAATCACAGAATGGAATGTTGGTCCATGGTAGGGCTCACATTCACACTGTGGACCGCTGGAAACAAGCAAAAGTCATTTTAACCTGCATGTAAATGGATGATATTGTTCTCATCTAATGTCAAGAAAAGACCTTTTATTCACTTTTAAGATTGGCAGCACATTCTCTCCATGATGGTTTTAAGGTCAGCTATCAGCCACTTTAACACAAGGTCAGTGGAATGAAATCCTTCTCCCATTCAATTACAGCCGCTGTAATGGTTAAGCACGTCTGTCCGGATTTCAACTCTGATGTCTTAATGCTGTTCTGCTTCTTAAAAACAAATACATCTTTTTATTTGACATTCTCTGCCTTTTGCGGAATTGGCTGGCTTTGTGTTTGACAGCCTGAAAATGCCATTTGACCAATGGATGTTTGCTGAACGACACGCAAACGATGAAAGACGAGTTTCATATTAAAGTTCTTATTTTAATGAGTTGGCGGAGTCGCTGCGTTTACCGGGGCAAAGAGGATCTCTTCTTCTCCTCTTTTTGTGTCGTTTCTGCACCCCGCCTTTCCACCTCTTCCTGTCTTCTGAGCCGTTGTAACATAATCAGTTTCCTCAGGGATTAATAAAGATTTCTAACTCTGTCAGCGTCACTGTACCATGGCTACAAATTCTGGGCAAAATGTCACCCATCAGAATATTTCATCAGTGCTGCCCCCTCTTAATCTACCAGGGTAGCCATGCCCCTCCCCCGGCGCCCACCGTGGTATAAACCCCGTCCGCGGGCTCGCTGTTTGATCCATGGGGGCCCCACGTGGGTGCAGAGAGGCAGACAGGACAACAGACAACCCTCCCCCCCCCCCCCCCCCATCCATACCATCTGCCGCCACAGCAAATGAAAATACAACACAGATCTCGCTTAATTGACTCTCAAGTTGGAATTTCAGCGAGTAATTTGTCGCTGCTCGCACTGTAACAAGCGCCTGAACGCCGCTTAATATTAAACAAACCGCGAGTCCCTTTCGATTATTCAAGCAAACGCACTTAACGCGGAATCAGATTCGTACTAAAGGATCCTAATGATCGAATATCTTTTGCAGACTGAGAGTGAAAAAGCTGTAACGTGTGTATCACGCTGCACTGCATTTAATGTCGGTGTCGCCCGCATTTCAACAGCCACCACGTTTCTGCTGAATAGTTTCAGTTGCTCTCCGTTTCATTTCCATTTTCAGGTTGGCAAATTAATTTAATGAATAATCAGCTTAGCCAACAAGCAAACGAAATGCATGTTATTAATTACAGCTGAACAGTTATAAGTTTAACGAGTTACAGGACTTCCCTTTCTTACTTTAATTAATACATGCAATTAATTCAAAGTAGGCCTAACAGCTCAGCTTGTAATGTTGCCACCAAAAGGTGCCGACGCCCAGCAATTAACAGCTGGGCTACTGCCTGCGTTTTGCGTTTTAATTGTTCGTTTCCAAATTCCACATTTTTTATTCACAGAAAAGTTTCTTCCTTGCCTGTGGCTACAGAGATCTGCTCGGCATCTTCTCCTTCACTGAGTCAGTGTTAGCTTGCTTGTTCAAAAGGCACGAAATCACTAAATTTACTTGAAGATATTTATTGCATTTTTGTGTCATATGCTGCAGTTATGACCAGCTTTTGCATTGATAACTGATTCCAATACAAAGTGACACTCATCCAATACTGACAGCAGTACACAGTGACATTAATCATTTAACACTTTCATATAACACATCTGAATGATTAACAGATGTTACAGTTCAATTCTAACAGAACCGTTAAAACAAAAACATTGCAACTGCTGTAAAATATGATTCAACATCTGAAATTCAAATTTCTGCAGTGCATTACAACCCGGAACAGCAAACGGTATAAAATAGGCTTCATAAGAAAAACAGGAAATTGTACGCCTAAAGATCAGGGCTGGACTGTGACCTTTCATGAAAGGTAGCTGTTTTGTGTAATTTCTGTTACAATACCATCCATCCATCCATTGGGGTCCGGAGCCTATCCTGGAAGCAATGGGCACGAGGCAGGGAACAACCCAGGATGGGGGGCCAGCCCATCGCAGGGCACACTCACACACCATTCACTCACCATCCACACCTACGGGCAATTTAGCAACTCCGATTAGCCTCAGCATGGCTTTGGACTGTGGGGGGAAACCGGAGTACCGGGAGGAAACCTGTTCCATATCTGAAAATGAAAATATAAATAAAACCACTTTATCTGAGAGAGGTCTGACGTGATCTTTTCATGCAGAGAAAAGGGACTGTCAACATTTTATCATCATCTAATTTAACTATGGAAATAAAGAAGTCGCAGGTTTGCCTGGTCGTTCTGAATTATCAAATGAGAGTTACTGGTGAATACTGAGTGACAGACATTCACTCCTAAAAGAGCAGACAAATGATCTGCAATCTGTTTTTTTTTTTCACACATATCATGTGCTCTGCCAGAAATAAAAGTGGTAGAATCAGTCTAAAAAGTGAAGAGACTCGATATGTAATTGTGTTCAATTTTAATGAGGTTTGTTCACTTGGATAAAAAAGTAAAACCGTGCTGTGTTTGTCTCACAATATATACAAACAAACAAACAAAATAAATAAATCCACAGGAAAGGAAATAAACGTTTTATGACTTATCTACAAGTGCAGGAGATCCCACATTGTCAAAAAAGGTGCATTGGAAGGAGATGTGAGACAGGATCATTTTACCATCACCGCAAATTAGGTTTAAATGCTCACTTACACTCCTATTGAAGCATCCCTGCTGAGTTTTAACTCCTGCAATCAATAACTATGAGGGTGCTTGTCTTTCCAACATGCTGCAGATGTATGCAGTACCAACACATCGGATCTCGTCACTTGGGGATCCGTCTTGTTAAAATCTGCAGTGGCGTTTTTACGCTGAAGATGCGACTCAGCACAATCAACGGGGCCATCTGCCACGCAGGCGTGCATGCAGTCCCCTCTGACTCCAGCGATGGCGCGGAACAGCAGGCTGGGGCCGAGTGACGGGCCGGACGCCCAGACCGGAAGATTTTGATTTCAGACTTTCAGATCAACTAGCCCCGTTGCCGCAGAATCACCGGTCAAAGCCGGACACGGACACTAGAATGCAGAATCGCGAGGTCTGACTGGATGACAGAACCTTGAGGACCACATCTCCTCCTCACAGCACAGTATTATGATATCGGGGCAATAGGCTGTCAGTTTTATGGTCCTTCTATTTAGAAAGTAGGACTTTTTCCTGTTTTTTTTTCTATTTTTATGTACATCTCATTTCTGTTTTCTGAAGAATCGCATGTACAGTGTTTAAATCTGCAGATGCGTCAGAAATCGCTTTTTAAAGCGCGTATCTTATAGTCTTTTTTCCTTCGTAACACAGCGGTTTGAGGGTGGTGGAGTGGTGAGCATTGGTGCCTCATACCTCTAGGACCTGGCTTTGAGTATCTACCCTGGCTCCATGTGTGTATGGTTTGCATGTTCTCCCCCTGTCGTCGGGGGCTTTCCACCAGATTCCCCCCACAGTGCAAAAAAATGCTAAAGTGAACTGGAGTTTCCCGATGGTGAGTATGCTCTGCGATGGGTTGGCGCCCCATCCTGGGTTCGTCCCCGCCTTGGACCCATAGCTTCTGGGATAAGTTCCAGAACCCCAAGAACTGCATAGGACAAACAGGTTCAGAAGATGGATGGATGGATGGATGGATGGATGGTCGTTAGTGGTTCCCCACCTAGATCTTACTTGCTTGAGGAAAAGGACATACATAATGTTTTATATCTGACCATCATACTCGCTGCCACATTACTGCAGGTTTTCCTGATGCCCATCTATCATTCACCTCCCATAAGCACTAACCCCGTCCAGTTTCCCGTCAGCTAGGACGTCGAAGGCCAGACTGCGTTACCCACTGACTTGTTTCTTTCTCTCATGTTAACTCATGCAAAGCCTTAACCACTTTGTCGCGGTCGTCACCCATAATGTCACGGTCACTCTCTCCTTTCTTCACGGTGACATTCTGCCCTTTCATCTTCCACTTCAGATATCCATCACTTTCGGTTTCTGCTTACACCTGCCCTTCCTTTCCTTTTGCTCTCCTCCCATTTCCTCAGCCTTCCATCTCCTCTGAAAACTAAGCCGCACTCCTGCCTGCTCTGAGGGTCGCCCCTCCACTTCTCTTTGTTTTGATCTGAAATCTTCCATTCATTCCTACCCTCCATCACTAACCCTCACGGCTGTCTCCTCTACCTCTTTGTTCTTCCATTTCTAAATGTGACCCTTATTTTCTCCATGCCTGGCCCAATAGTGCTTAAAAGAAGCTTTGAACATCATCATAACTCTCTCTCTATTAATCTTGTATTGTCCTGCTGAACCTTGAAGCCTTCCCCACATTTTGATCCGAAATACCGTCCGTTTTATGTACTTCAGATTCATAATCAGTTTCTGAATTTGCCCAGCACATTACCACGCAGTGCCAGTCAACCTACCAGTAGCTCTCAAAATGTTCTGAGAACAGAAGGAAATATGATTGGTTCAGAGAGATAACTAATCAGATTGCAGAGGAGGTGGGTCCAATGCAACTAGAGCAGGTGGGACCGACCAATCAGATATCTTGGTCTTGCCTCCTCTAGTTGCTTCAACCGACCCTAACAAGTCTGCCTAGGGCACCATCCTCTGAGGGGGCGCTGACTTAGCCAGCCGATTTCACATCTCAGACAGGGGAGAAGCCGGCCTAGGGCACCACATGTGCTCTGACTCATACTGATACCATGTGAAACATTGACATGATGCATTTTGTCCTGTTTAACATTAAAAAATCATGTACTGACCTCGACCACTAAGTAAATGAGAGAAGAGATGCAAACCTATATGTCTGCAGCCTGTGGCAAATCTTCGGGCACAAAAATTAAGACATGCCACATGAAGGCAAGAATAAGTAGAGTCTAGGTAGGAATCCATAATTGCTTTGTGGGAGTGCAAAGGGTAGTGATCACTCCTGGGGTGTTCATTGACCAAGTAAAATACCACGGAGAACAGCTTGGTGCTGGTTTGAATGGACCGATGGTATTGTCATTTCTCAAAGCTGTGCTTGTACTTCCCCATGTTAATGTAATCTGTTTGACCCATTTTGTGTGTTTCACCTGAAAAAAAAAATACAGAGATGAATACCAAGGCTGCACAAAGAACGTGGAGCTCAGAAGGAATCATCAAATTATAATAACCAAAAGAACCACTTTCTATATTTAGGACTGAGCCCAGGGGAATAGGACACACACCTCAGTCTCTCACGAGCCACGAGGAGGAGAATAACGGAAACTGAAATGCCGAAGTGTGTCCACCGTGTGCCGGTGATGCGTGAGTCGTTTTCAGAGAGCGGTAACATGTGGAAAGGTTCAGCAACGTGAGGTTCTCGCTTGGGGAGCGTTTCTGCTGAACTGAGAGAAATTCCGAGCGCAACACAAAGCACGGGGGTGTCATACGAAGAGCGGAGCGCGGCTGAGATCGCCGGGCCGTCCCTCCAGATTGCGTTGCTGCTCATCTTATCTGGTGGAGATCGATCTTCTGCCGCATGGTTTCCTGGTGGCACAGATGATGATTATACCCCATATGCCAATCCAGTAAGAATCCTGGGGCCTCTATCACAAAGCCGGATTTATTGTTCAGCCAGGAAACTTACAGGATTTAAGGTACACTAGTTCAAATGGCCTTTATGTTTATTCACTCACATTTATCCTAGATCTAATAATATCTATATATTATGTATAGCGATTATACCAAATTAACTGTGATTTGAAGCATTCAACACTGATGTGATTACTAATCTAGTACGAGGTCTCTGTGCCCTTGCATTAATATTTTGCTAATGTCATTTTTCATTAAATGCACATTTTACATCTGCAGTTTTATTGAAATTCACAAAGATAATCTTCAGTGACGTTCACTCAATCCCTGTGACTGACCTAATGCCAATTTTAATATATAAACATAATAGATGATCATGAAGATAAACTTCATTTTTAAAGCTGTGTATTTAAAAAACACTAAAGTCTATCGTTACGGTGCTGCTTTAAGTGGAAAACTTTACTTTGGCTTCGTGTGGTTTTAGGCGTTTTTTTTAGCGCTGTTGTTGTGTAAGGTCAGCCTTCCCTCGACGCGGCTTATAAGTCGATAGCTTGTCCGATGACATTTCACGAGTGAAGTGCAACAAGGGCATTTTTATTTGTGTTTTGGCAGCTAGGCGCTCGTTGAGTTCACATTGATCAGTGACTGAGGCTGGTTTGACGTCAAGTACCTGCTGCCAGGGCAGCTACACGATAATCACACACAGTTTAGCGGACAATAAAACATAAAGATTCCCCTTCCCAGCCATGCAGGCTATTTTACGAGAAATCAGATGACAGCAAATAGCAAATAGTTTATTTGGTCAAGTTACTATAAATGACTCTGACCGATGCTGGCATTATGCGCATAAAAACAATGCCTAAGACAATATGAATGTCACCTTCCGGTTTGTTAATCTTATCCACAGGAATGGTAACGCGTAGCACCGGCTGTTACAGGTAGCTGCTACTTATTTTGCTGTAATTTGCGATACTTGCCAGTGCTTAACTTTACGAGTAACGTGATGGCAGAGATCTGCCGAACACCTTTTCCCTCTCCAGATGTTAATTGGGTCATTATACTCTTCCTCTTTAATCGCTTAATCATTCCATGTCACAAACTAAGATCTGATGAGTAACTTCCTTTTTAAGGACTAAGCCACAGTGACCTTTTCATGAGACCTCAGATAAGACCCCAGCTTCCAGGCTTCATTACTAAATTCCGGCCGACCTGCAGATCATTAACTTGCAAGGCCAAAGGGACACAGTTTTCCTGATGTTCAGCAGGCTTTATGGCTGAAGGGAACCAGGCCGGATTCGGGTAACTGAGACATACGCGTATCTCCTCATTGGCTGTGCTGTCCAACAAAAACTCCAAAGTGTGAATGGAAATGCAGATTAAAGGGTCATTGGGTTCTTTGATTGAAATACAGTATGCTAGCAAATCACCTTAACGCCCCCAAAAACCGCCCGAGTAATCTTATTTACACACGTCTCAGAGTCTCTTCTGCATGTTCCCGGTCACACACGGTCAAGTCCTGGCCCACTGCAAAGTGACAAGGTCAAGGAACTCGTTAGCTGGAGGAGACCGTCAAACCCCATCACCCGTCGGAGATCTTCAATTGACTCATTCCTACAGTTCCGCTCATTCTCTATCACGGAGAGAAGGACGTGTTCCCTATTGTGCATTAAAATTGTTAACACTCCCCCTGGCCTTCAGCCGTGACTCTTCAGACTGTACATTAGCCCTGTAGGTCACATGGCTCATGCAGCACTGTATGTAATGCGTTAGCGAGGGACAGGATGTGTGCGTGCACTTCTGCTCATGGTCAATGGGCTAAGGCTACGGCGGTCTGCCAGCTTGCCTGCACACTCTGAACTTAAGAATCTGGCAACAGAATAAAAGACAAATGTTAAATAATGATGCTACGCCCTTAGTATTGTTTGACTGCGACTGAATTAGCATTCTAATGCCATTAATTAGCATGTTCTCCTTGCGTCAGTTTACTCCAGGTGTTTATCGTCCACACCTCCGAGACGTGGGGTCTCGCTGAACCGCTGCCTCTTCATTAACCTTACTATTGTTGGCGGCGGTGATTACAACCACTCATCTGCATGGGGCCAACAAGGTCCCCCTGGTGACCACAAACAGTCACTGCCCTCAATGCCGAATAAAATCCTAAATTAGGAGGTGCTGAAGCAGCACATTCTGCTAACCAGATAGCTACAATCTTCCGACTCTGACGCAAAATATCTGAGAGAGTGCCCCCGAAATGGGGGCCCTGTCCCTGCCGGTTGTGCGTTAGCAGACTGGCTTCCAGTCCAGGGTGGGTTTACTGCCATATGGCCTGTGCTTCCTGGGGTCGGCCTGCACTGGATACGCAGTTAGCTGATACATTCAGATACTCCCATGAATATTTGTGTGTAGAAGATGTTTTACCAACAACACAGTTGTTCTGGTCAAGGATGAAGTCCATGGCAGCTGTAGGACGTTTGGGATTCGCCCCAGGGCAGGTGTGGGGGTCCAGGAAGGCTGACTGAGGGTGACACGTTACCATGCATCAGCAAGAACTTCAACAAGTGTCATTTACATTAATGTGGAAACCTGTCACTCGTCTGGGGCTCCTTCTGTGCGTGTCTGCAGCGTCTGCACAAATGTTTACTTTGATTTTGGTCTGGTCGTGCAGCCAGGATGCGCGATCGATCGAGCGAGAGCCAGTATCGGGAAGATAAGCGAATCGGGCTGGAGCGTGAACACAGGCCCATCCCTTTAATTCGTTGTCGGGGTTGATCAGATGCCCCATGACAGGGCCATCAACAGATGCCTGTGGAATTCTCTTTAGTGGCCTCATGTTCGGTACATGAGTTGGGATTTATGCCGCAATCAATATCGCTTATCGTGTAGGCAGACATCTTGTTCGTGTTACCTTCACTGCCTGCGTACCTTAAATATTTCATCAGCCTGTTATGTTCCATTTGGCGAGATGCAGATTTAAGATGCAAGGTGTGACATACATGCTAAGCCGGGGACATCGTGACAGAGAGCAAGCCCTGTTTCCATCCTCTCCACCAATAAAACGATATGGCTCTTTATCGCCCTGCTTTATAAAGTGTTTTATTATCTGCGTGTGATTTAACGTTGTGCTCTTTCAGAATGCCTTCGGAGACCCTCAAATCTAATGAGGCCAACAACTTTTATAGCTACTGGCTAATCAATATTTTTAATTCACGTGGATCGTGAACACGGTGAGGTTTGGAATTCACAACGACGCTGGAATGGCCTGTTCTATATTCCGGAATCATCTGACGTGTGGATGGTGGATGAATCAATTCCTCCATTACATACAGAAAGTCTGACCGGAGATATGAGCCCTGCAAACTCAACAGACAGAGAACAGACTGATATACCTGCACACAAACCTACTAACACTGAACGTGGAAAATTAGGTTGGTAGCTGTATGAAATAAACAAGTAACACAAATTTTTGTCTTATATTAGTTTATTTTAATATGTTTCTCTGAATGTATCCTTTATGCCTGGTTTTTTTATCCTCTGCTCAAAGGGTATAACATTCAGAAAGTGTCCTCTGAATTTTCCGAGGGCTATTAAGTCAAAGTTTGGAATAGACTGTCCTAAAATATTCAAAGTAACGTGGATGAACTGTGACTGGTATCCAGCTACAAAGCTTTGCCCTATATTAATCTGTGATGACGTTAAAAAGATGGACAGGCACCCCGTCGTGATCAATTCAGCTTTGCTCCTCATCACAGCAAAGCTCAGCTGAGAAGAGGGGCAATTTTTTAGGAGCAAAGGTGTCCGTAGATGCTGGGATAGCGCTGGGCTGCAGTGAGGGGTAGAGACAGTTTGCACAACAGGACTGAAGATGTCAGTGTGAGTTCTACAGCTCCGCTCAAACTCAGGCACCAAAATGCCGAAAAAACTGCTACATTTGAAGGTTTAGGTAACAACGGAGCTGCAAATATAGGCATAGAATGCCTCTGTTGTCATGCAAAGAACAGATTTATTTAGCATACAAATAAAATGATTAATCGGGATTTGGCACCATTGCCTGCTGGTTGAAAAAACACTCCATCACCTGCTGAAGGAGGGGTTGCAGTGATGTGGAATCGGTAAGTAACTGTCCGGCCGTTTTTACAAAGCAAATTCAATGCAAGGCCCGCATGCTTTCATAAACAAGTCTATTAGCACTGAATAACAAGTTGTACTTCACTATGTAGGACTCTGCATTGGCTCAGTGGTTAACGTCACACCTGCAAGGTGCGAAAAACGCTGTCAACCCCCCCTTGTTACTCGCCATCTGTAGGGTCGCGTCACGGTTCTCGGGCATCGTATATCTGTACCCTCGACTCTATTAAACATGGACATCGCATCCACTGCATTCCATTCTAGAGAAATTAAGCAAAAATAGCTCAGCTATGCTGTCAGATTGGGAGCGTGAGTCTGTGCCGTACGGAAGAGAGTCGATGTCAGGGACACATAATTACGATGGAGTAGCAATTAATTTCTGGGGGGAAATAAAAATGTGCAGATCTCAGCCTACAGAGAAATAACTGTTGGAATTAGACACTGTGGGTGGAAAGACAGAAACAGGCTGTTGTACCATTGAAACAAACGGGGTTGGTTGGGGCTACGAATGTACTGCAGCCAGCCAGCAGGGAGCCTTCTCAAGGTAGATGAACTGAATAGGCAGTGCAGTGCCCGAGGTAAGGACAGCCGACTTACGGACACAGTCCCCGGGGCGAGGACAGCCGACTTACGGACACAGTCCCCGGGGTGAGGACAGCCGACTTACGGACACAGTCCCCGGGGCGAGGACAGCCGACTTACGGACACAGTCCCCGGGGCGAGGACAGCCGACTTACGGACACAGTCCCCGGGGTGAGGACAGCCGACTTACGGACACAGTCCCCGGGGTGACGACAGCCGACTTCCGGACACAGCCCCCGGGGTGACGACAGCCGACTTACGGACACAGTCCCCGGGGTGAGGACAGCCGACTTACGGACACAGTCCCCGGGGTGAGGACAGCCGACTTACGGACACAGTCCCCGGGGTGAGGACAGCCGACTTACGGACACAGTCCCCGGGGTGAGGACAGCCGACTTACGGACACAGTCCCCGGGGTGAGGACAGCCGACTTACGGACACAGTCCCCGGGGCGAGGACAGCCGACCTACAAACGGACTGCCTTAAAGCTTATCATATTAAAAACTCTAGTTAAATACGACAGCTTGTTGTAATGAACCCACGTACTACTCTGTGATGTGTGTGAAATCATTGCGTGACTTCAACTGTACAGTATAAGGAACAGTATAAGGAACAGTATAAGGTACAGTACCGCATGTAGTTACTTTCATTATTACTGCATCATTATTTTTACTATTTTGTAGTATGTACTGTGTTATTATTTTTCCAACTTACCTACAAATTTGACAGCCATAGCTAACGGACCTTCTTGGTAACCTGGGGACCACCTGTATGGATGGTATAACAATAAAGCCCACTGGCTTGACTTGGGAGTTTGAGTCCCGACCCTCCCTTTTTTGTATGCGGAGTTTATACATTTTCCTTATATTTTTGTGGGATTTCCTCTCGCAGTCCCAAAGCATGTGGTACAGTAAACCAGTGCCCGTTGGTGTGTAAGTGTGTGCTCTGTGACAGACTCACATCCGGCTCAGGGAAGCCCCTGCGGTCCAGCTCAGGGAAGCCCCTGCGGTCCCTTTTAGGGAAGCCCCTGCGGTCCAACTCAGGGAATCCCCTGCGGTCCCTTTTAGGGAAGCCCCTGCGGTCCCTTTTAGGGAAGCCCCTGCAGTCCCGCTCAGGGAAGCCCCTGCGGTCCCTTTTAGGGAAGCCCCTGCGGTCCAACTCAGGGAATCCCCTGCGGTCCCTTTTAGGGAAGCCCCTGCGGTCCCTTTTAGGGAAGCCCCTGCAGTCCCGCTCAGGGAAGCCCCTGCAGTCCCTTTTAGGGAAGCCCCTGCGGTCCAACTCAGGGAAGCCCCTGCGGTCCCGCTCAGGGAAGCCCCTGTGGTCCCTTTTAGGGAAGCCCCTGCGGTCCCTTTTAGGGAAGCCCCTGCGGTCCAACTCAGGGAAGCCCCTGCTGTCCCTTTTAGGGAAGCCCCTGCGGTCCCTTTTAGGGAAGCCCCTGCGGTCCAACTCAGGGAAGCCCCTGCGGTCCCTTTTAGGGAAGCCCCTGCGGTCCCTTTTAGGGAAGCCCCTGCGGTCCCGCTCAGGGAAGCCCCTGCGGTCCCTTTTAGGGAAGCCCCTGCGGTCCCGCTCAGGGAAGCCCCTGCGGTCCCGCTCAGGGAAGCCCCTGCGGTCCAACTCAGGGAAGCCCCTGCGGTCCCCTGTACTTCCTGAGAGAGACTCCAGGCTTATTCTGAATCTGTCTTGGATAAGTGACTATTAAAATGTTGTTGCTGGATTCTTTATTAGAAATAAATATTAGAGATAAAATAATTCTGGGATTGAGTGTCTAACACAGCAGCAGGTTTTCAGACCTCATTTTCCACTCTGTGCTCAGGAAGCCTGCATCCTACATTGGACCCCGGGCCTCCCTGCACATGGGATCAGTACTGTGCTAACATACAAAGAGCTGTTTGTGTCCTGGGGGCTCAAAACCCTTTAATAAACAGAGGGAAATAAAACGATACCATCGGACTGAACAAATCCGCTTAAAAACTCCAA
This sequence comes from Brienomyrus brachyistius, assembly GCF_023856365.1. Lineage (NCBI taxonomy): Eukaryota > Metazoa > Chordata > Actinopteri > Osteoglossiformes > Mormyridae > Brienomyrus > Brienomyrus brachyistius. The sequence continues at coordinate 4,804,198 of NC_064544.1, read as the reverse complement.
TCAACCTCGGAAACACTCAACCTTGTCCACAAATAGATACCATGAGTTGCAGTGTTGAATTTACACTGAAGGAGTTTTTCTATATTCTAAACATGCAATCAGAGTAATGAAGTAAACATCTTCTTGTCTTGGTTGATTCAAACGATCATACTGGATTTTGTTATTAGTCTGCTTAGAATAATATTGATAAGGCGGTAATACCAAGCAGAATACTAATGATGCTACTCGCATGTACAAGAGCAATCAAACATCGCCCTTCTCCCGACTGGCATAGCTGTCCTTGCGTTTGTTGTGTCTTCATTCTGGTAATATCACAGATAAATTAGTGAGAAACAGCGTGATTCCTCCGAAGGCTGCTCTTATTTAGCAGCTATTGGCAGGAGTGGTCGGCGTATCTTCCAGGTCTCGGTGTCTGCTGCCGGAGCCACGACATTCTCAGATTGATTGGGACCGAAAAAAAAATCTGAAAGGCAGGGAGCTAATCCAGCAGGATAAGAGCTAACCTACTGCTATCTGTGTTTGTATGTGGCAATTCGTCTGTGTAATATTTGTAATTAAAGATTTCCATTCTTAAAAAGGTGTTTCACGCACATTTGCCTGGATTAATCGCACACACACGTTCATATTCCCGGAAATAACACTGGTATTACGGGGACTGTTAGACTTGATGTGTATTTAGTAGGAAATTAAATATGTGACTAGTGTTTGCTCTCGGTGTTTGAGCTGAAAAGCAAACACATTTGTTCCATTCTGGCTAGAACAGTATCTTTTTCTCTAATCTCTTGTAGACTGGAGACTTGCTTGCTTCATACAGCCATCTATCATTCCATTGCACTTATCCAGTGGAGAGTTCATAGCAGAAAGCTCAGGGAACAGGGCAGGGGGCACCCTGGTGGGATTCCAGTGATTTGTGCTGTTTAATGGTGATGTGTATCTCAGAGGGTTAGGAATCTATGCCAGGATGGTCTCACCCCCCCCCTAGCTGCTCCGGGGATGCTGCACAGACTCTTACTTTGGACAAAAGTTAAGGATAATGATTATATTTACCAAAAATGTTCATGGACCTACATACATTTACTTGAAACCATATAGTTACATTCAAAGTCTTTGTAACTACAAAGAAATATACAGTATATATATCAGAATAATTAAATGACCTAAATCTTATTATTTCTCTAAAGGAGGGAGGGGTTGTGTATATTCTGGGGGGGGGAGGAGGGGTCCAATTTCATCTTCACCTGTATCTTATTCCCAATCAACATGCAGGATTGAGGGTTGCTTTCTCTTGCCCCAGAAAGCACACCCTGCCACTCATACCTGGCTCCTGGTGTAGCCCAGTATATAACCCAACACCCTTTCGGTTTTTGCAAGTGTTTTAAACCCCACCATCGCCAATATGGCCGCCACCTCCAAGAAACACCCCAACCACTCGCAGCCGTGCCGGTCTCAGCCTGCGTGGCATTTCCATCATTCTCTTAAGAGTTACACTCGTCACAAGAACAAACTTAAACTCCGATTACAGCGGCTTGACTGAGGAAAATAAACGAGGATTATTTATGGATAGACCGCGTTCACCATAAGATGTGATTTCTCTGGCGATGATGAAGCTGCATTTTACTTATTCATCTGCGGTGATTTTCCACTGCATTAAGCCATTCATTTCTGCTCTCAGGCATGTCATGAATAAACCTTTGAGGAGGATCGCGACACTTTAAAGATAATAATGTAAGCCTGACACTCATGGTCTCCTAACACACTCCTCATAAACACATGACCATTCTCCGTTCTGATTAGACAGCCTGACTGGGAAGGCGGTCACTCAGCTGGTTACTCGTGTCTCTGGTGAATTTCAGGTTAAAAACATTATGTAGCGACACAAGTCTGATGTCAACATGAAGAGTCTGATGTCAACATGAAGAGTCTGATTTGCGATATTTTCTGTGCTATCAAATTACAAAGTGTACTACTTTAGTGTTACTAAGACACTGAATGCTTTAAAAATAGATGTATATCATGGATATTCAAAGGTCCTAATTACACACTTTTGTCTGTCAGGGTGTGATTAAGGACATTATGGAGTAAGATTCGTCACAACCTGAAGAATTCTGCGTCTCACCCTGCAAACCCGATGTTTATATCAACACTGCAAAGAGCGGCGCAAAAAAACACTTCTGTCCTTTAACATGATCCCGGATTTCACCCTGGCGGCCTCTCGCGTGCTGAGGAGCGCAGCTCTGTAAGCGGGCACTCAACTGTCAGATGGTGTCTGAATAGGAAGTCCGAATCCAAGTGGGGTCACATGACAGGAAGTCCAAGTGGAGTCACATGACAGGAAGTCCAAGTGGGGTCACATGACAGGAAGTCCAAGTGGACTCACATGACAGGAAGTCCAAGTGGAGTCACATGACAGGAAGTCCAAGTGTAGTCATATGACAGGAAGCAGAGGAACAAATGCAAGAAAGGCAGGTGACTCTGGTGCCAAAGCTTCCTCTTTCTATTGGGAGAGATGTTTCCTGATTCAAACCCTGATGAGGGTACTGTAAGACCTAGCTTTCTTTGCACACGATGAGAAGGAGCCTTGATCTGCATCCTCTAAAAGACTGCAGGAATGTCCAGGAAGTCAAAAATTCAGCCTAAATGAAAATTTAGACCCTCTCCACAGAGACCTTGGTATTGTTATATGGTGGCACTCCTGTAGCTCAGCAAACCGAGCTTTGAGCTAGCAATGCAATGTTCAAATCCCAAGGCACCCATAAATTATAACAATTCTCTCTGCTATTAGTTGCTTTTGATAAAAGTGTCAGATAAATGGGTTAAACTAAAGAGGTAGTTTCAGTGTTTGATCTGTCAGAAAACCTCATCATACTGTTTGGGTTGTGTGTTCTGGTTACCACACCAGCTGAAGGCTCCGTCGAACCACCATTTCACTTTGTCTCAGACAGGGGGCCCCGGCGGTGAAGCTGGCCTAGGGTAGCAGGTGGGCTTCGAACAGTACTGCTGAGAACGGGCAAATGAGGCACGGTTTGGCTTCCAGGTACAAATGAAGGCCTCCATGGTGCTCGTTAGCTAGCTTGCCGATTACCTCACGCATCCACGCGTCCCTGAGCCCCCACCCCCCCCCACTCCAAAGGGTCGGTCTCAGGACACGGAGGAGGGATTTGCCGGGGGCATGCCGTGTCATCGCCTGACATCCCCAAACTTGACAGCTGCCTGTGTCCTGCTATGCACATCCGCTGCAGGAAATGCGCTGACTCACACCGCCGCATGCAGCCAGGGCTGCACAAGCTGCCGTGTACCGCCCTCCCCCCCCCCCCCCCAGCGACAGTGAGCTCCATGGTTTCTCCACATGGTTTCTCATATCGAATGAAAACCTACTGATAGCAAGGGACTCAATTATTCACTTTTGCTGTTTTTCAATGGTAATTAACACAGGCGACTCCTTAAATAAAGTACAGCTTTCATTTTTGTTTTTCTTTAAAATAATAATCAGGCTGATCACACTAAAATAAAGTCTAATCACAGGCAACTGTTCTGTAATCGCCACCGATTTGAATGCATGTAATTTGCTATTTAACCCAACAGTCATCAGCTTGTATAGCATATACTGATATGTCCTTATGTCCAAAAAAGCCCAAAGATCCATTATAGTGAATATATGATATTATAGTGTGTGCTGGGCTTTAGTGCGCTGTGTCCCAGACGTTTTCGTTTCTTTATTTTCCTGGACACATAGTATCACATCTTTTATTCCTCACTGTCATCGTCAGCCCACGTTTGTGCTTAAACTTGATTGAATCATCGATCGACATGGGAGGGGGAAACAGTCAGCAAAAAGAGGGAACCGTAAACAGCTACATTTACAGTGTGGTCCTGAATTTCAGATTTAAGGCTGACAAACAATATATTGATTCAGCCTTTGGTTGATCTTTTATGTCAGGTTAGTGCGGTTCCTTTGTGTAACTCGTAACACACTGAAGTCTACAGGAGGGCCAGCAACTGCAGGGTAGATTCTAGCAAAGTGTGACCTCACTGTCCACCAGTGACCCGTGAGAGAACCCAGTACCCTAACCAGTGAGCCTGAGTGTTAATCCAGGCGCTACCCTGCCCTTGTTGGTGGCGGCTCTCAGCTACGGCTGCCAGACCCCATGTACCTTTACGGAATGTCAGTCAATACGAGACTCCCTGTCCTCAGCCCTGCAAAAGTAAATATTGGATTATCTATCGAAATAAATGCGACTGACCTTAAACTGCCGCTCATTAGCTGGACGTTTTCCAGCACAGGTTTACACAGAAATCCAAAATAAAGCTAAATTAAATAATAGGTTTATGAAGAGGGTCACTAAATAAGGCACCCCCCCCCCTTAGGCATGGTGATTTCAGAGAGGTGGATGAGGAAAAATGGGGGGGGGGCGTCAACCAGGGTGGGGACTGGAGTTAGTAAAGGTTGCCAACTAGAGGTTGGGCTTCGGGTGGGATAATATCACTTAGCCAAGCCCCTGAGGTAGATGGGCTTTAATTTGCTGTTGGCAGATTTCTGGGACAAACAGCATCATTCGCAGGTGTCAGGGAACTGCTGTCCTGCTTTGCAGGAGATCCCCAGAACTTCCGGAAGAACTGGAATGTCTGATAAAGATAAGCAAGTTATGGGAATATATATATATATATTGTTTTCATTTTGCGTCTGTGTTGCCTTAACATTAATCTCAAAGTTTGTCTGTGTGTCTGTGTGTGTGTGTGTGTGTGTGTGTGTGCCTGTGTGTGTGTGCCTGTGTGTGTGCCGCTTTATATGCTAGAAGGTACTGCTGTATGTGAATCGTTGAAGCCAGGGATGTGTAGAAAGTTAGGTTAACTGGCAAAGAGCGGCAGGTGTCTCAGTTCTGTCTGTCTCTACCCGGAATAAAACTGATTGCACATAATTACAGTAAAAAGCTGCTCCGAGTAAGTTTGTCTCCTAAGGGGAAAAAAAACCTTCTTAGTGAATGATACCACGAACTTAACTTCTGAAAGTGATTTGTATAAGAAGCTCAGCATCGCGACAACCTTCAAACATCCTTCTTGTTTGCGTATTAAATCAAAAACATTTCTTAAACAGATTTTCAGATGAAGTGTTGACACTTAACCAGTCGCATAATAATTAGAGGTTCGTGCCAAGCAAAGGGAGAGGATGATCGACCCTGGATCCTTTAGTCTGACTTAAATACCTGTCTATGTGCCCTGGTCAATGAGACCTGCTTCTTGGTCACCAGTGGTGGGTCTATGGATCAGCAGGACACAGCTGAAGCCGTAGGGTTGCAGTTGGGTGATATTCAGAGTCTTGACCATAATCAATCCCCAGACTGATTAACTCTCACTATTCTGAAGCAGCCTGTATTTTCATATCTAATATTTGACGTATAATGACTGCAATAATAATTGGTAACTCTTTACATTAACGGCACCTTCATAATGCATAGAATATGTTTGTTGTAATCGTATAATGTTTGTTATTAATGTATAATAAAGTTGTTAAGGTCTGTTAGGGTGTTAATGTATACTTATGTGCTGCTTATGAATGTTCCTGCATTATGAAGCTTCCCTGAATGTTCTACGAATGCATTATACAGGCATTATAAAGGTACAGTTCATAAAAAGCATTATAATTCTCCTATTCCATCAGTATAAAACATGAAGTTTGTGAGTATATACAGTAAACCTCACATAGGAGAGGAACATGCAAGGCTTTCAATGATGTTTTAGCTGCCTTTTCTATAGTTTTTAATTGTATTTCACTGTTTAGTTTACATCACTATCCTGCAGTGGATGCACCAGCCCAGGTTCCTGTTCGCAATGGAAGAATGATCAGTAATAACATGAGGTTCCTCGGCCAGCTTGCTCTCTGAAGCTCCTGGTTTGGCGGGTTGCCTTGGCGACACACTCACCTCTGTAGAAGCATCCCTCGCCATGGGCCACGGTGATCCTGCGCTGGCTGAGGCAGGCGGCGCGGTGCAGCTCGCAGTGGCTCATGTAGAGCTCGCCGTCGGAGCCGCACACGGGCTTGTAGTGAGGCCTGCAGCGTCCCACGCACTCGCAGCCGCCGCCGCTGCTTTCCCGCTCCGCCACGCAGCGCTGGCCCAGCCCGCAGTACCTGTTCTCGCACGGCCCAGCAGGGCCATCCTGACCCAAGAGTCCTGTGGAAGGACAGGGTGTTACCTGAGCGTCATGTGACCTCCTCTACACATCACATGACCTCCTATAAACATGACATGACCTCCTCTACACATGACATGACCTACTCTACACATCACATTACCTCCTATACACATCACATGACTTACTCTACACATCACATGACCTCCTCTACACATGACCTCCTCTACACATCACATGACCTACTATATGCATCAGATGACCTCCTCTACACATCACATGGCCTCCTCTACACATCACATGACCTACTCTACACATCACATGACCTACTCTATGCATCACATGTATGCGTATGTAATCCAGTATCTCATTAGTACCCACACTGCACAATGCACTGCATTGTGGATTGTGTTTCTGTATTGTGTATTTCATTATGTATTTCGATTCAGATCCATTCACTCACGTTTTGCTGGTAATTTACCGCTGTTCCATACCAGTAGTATATGTCACTGCTGTCACTGGTATCCTACGTATGTCTCACCAGAATGCCATTCACACATCTGTTCTACAAAGCACAATGTAACTTTAAATCTTAAATTATTTGAGTGCATATTGTTTATTGGTATACATATTGTTTATTTGCAATTCATGTATCTATTACATTTAAGAATTGTTTATTTTTAGTTATCTGTTTTATTTAAACCAATGCACATGTCTCAGGAGTGATTCGAGGGTACATTTCATTGCATGTCCGTCGTGTGTAACTATGTACATGACAAGTCAAAACTTCTTGAACCTTGGATATTGTCAATGAGATTTTTTTTCCATGTTTTGTCTCATCTAAACTAATTCTTCCTCTTTTGTCACAATCGTTTTTAGTTCTTTTTCAAAAGCTTAAGTTTGAATAAATTCAAGGTTCAAAGGTTGTCATCGTCACTGTCTTACACACAACGAGATGAGATCAGCAACTTCCCAAGCTGATGCAGTCCAAAATACCAAGTAATGTGTAGAAGAGGCAAAAGGTATACAAAACAGATGAACTACCTATTAAACAATATGTAAAAGCAGTAAATGAAATGCATTATAAAGAGACCAACTGTGTAAAGGACAGCATATCAAAGTGCAGGAATGTCAAATGACAATTTATCACAGGTTATTGCACGTGCTTGCAAAGGCATCCCCCATATCCAACGTTGCCTGGCCACGGGTTCCCATAGAACAATCCAGAAGAGAAATAAATGATGTCACAGTCTATTACATAACTGATCGAGGTCACTGCTCATTTTTTATTTTTATTTTTTTCATAAAAGCCAACTAGAGATCTAATGGCTCGTGCTCTGGCACCATCAATCCCAGTTTCATCCCTCTGTCATTGTCCCCCGACACTCAAATGGACTTTTGATTATTTTCAGCTAGTAGAGGTGAGTCTGATACGAGCTTCTTCGTTCCATCATGACGTCCAAGTCTTCAGTATTTGCTATCCTAAAGTACCATTTGCATAATCGGGGACGCCGGTTCAGTCTGACTTTATATGAAATGTTTTAATTAACGAGTCCTCGTTTTTTTCGCATGGGTGAATGATGATGGACACCTGAAGAGTCTGAACGGGTATTACATTCTAAAGGAGCGCTTCAAATTAAATCTGCATTATTTCCGAGCCGCGGTCCGAGATGTGCTTGTCCCTAATTACCTCAGGAAGAGCGCCGGCAAAAAATATAAAGTAATGGATGGATGAGTCACGCCGAGCGCTAAAATGACAGCCGGCCCCACGACATCTTTTTTATCGTTTCTGGGCATTTTTTTTTCTTTTGCTTGGGGCTGTGCTGAACGTAATAACAGGATGGGAAGGAAACAAACGACACGTAGACCCCTCCCCAGGAGACGGAACGGCGCTGCAGGAATCCGCCGTCGCGCAAAAGCAAAAATGCTGGAAAATTTCAGGCAAATCTGCTATTGATGTTATGATATTTTCATACAACCCGTGTTTTTTACAACCTGTCCTAATTACCAAAAATGATATACGGTTAGAAGCATGTCACACTTTTACCATAATAGCACATCACAATTTCACTATCCAGCGAAATAAATGCAAACGCAAGGCAGCTTCCTTAATTAAAAAGCATTCAAAGCAATATGATGACATTCAACAAAACTGGAAGGTGTTTCCAATGAAAAGGATATTAAAAATGAATTAAGGAAAGCTTTTAACGTGTCACTTTCTGAATTTATCATAAAGTTACTGAGCCGGCATGACTATCTATTGCATAACAGTATTAAACACACTTTTCAAATAATGAGCATCTTTTTAAATTCAGAAAATGCAGGAAATATAGTCAGATTGCATGCCCGTTTCGTGTTTCTTCCGCAATAGATATATTCTGAATTCACATCTTTCACATATTTTCACATCTTCGTGTCTGAAGTTACGCTGGAGCTACTGCACCCTAAAGCAGCCGTATGGTTTATTTAATATTGAAATCGATGTCTTTCCCATTCAGCACGCAAGTCCAGCTACTCATCCCACTTCGAAAAGTCCGGATCAGATCTCACTTAAGGATCGACACTCCTGGTCGACATCGGGCCAGCGGCCATGTTTACCACCACCGGCACCCTGTCAGTCACTACTCTCAACATTAAATCAATGCATTCCTTGCTCATGGTAGTTTGACTTACACAAAACGTTATGAGGGCAGAAGGAAAAGTGATTGGTTCAGAGAATTAACCAATCAGATTGTAGAGGAGGTGGGTCCAAGTAACTTGTGACGGCAGGACCAACCAGTCAGACGCCTTGGACCCGGCTCCTCTAATTGCCAGGGCCCACTTTCTCTACAATCGGATTGGTTATCTCTCTGAACCAATCACTTTTCCTTCTGCCCGCACTGTTCCTTATAAAGGAAATATTGAAGCAGCTTGTTCTGCTAGCCAGCTAGCCACAATCTTCTGACTCTACTTACTCTACTCACTAGCAGTTTATTTCCCAGAAATAGCAAATAAAAAACCAAACAAACACGTTCCTGCACACAGCCAGAGTAGTAAAAATATACCACCACTTCAGCTGTCTGCATAGGGACCCTTGCCCCAAAAGCCTTTACTTTCAGCTAATGGCATATTAGGAAGTTAGTGTCGAAGCGTAAAAATATCTTGAGTGCTTCACGTCACATCTGAAACGGCATCTCATCGCTAAAAGATGTCTCTCATAGCTGAGGATTCTCCGGGGAAATGTTGGATATTTCTTTTTCTATTATCATAAATTTTGCAAAGTATCTTACGGTAATTTCATTTCAATATGTGAGCCACTCGGAGGGTCTTCAAACCCCCGTAGAGATATTTTCAAATTCAAATGAAGCGTTTGTGTGATTTGTGAGAGAAAAAAAACGAAAAATACTCTAATGGGAATCTTTCTGTCGCTGTGACCTTGTTTTTATCCAGAAGAAAACCTACAATCCGACTCCCCAAAGTTACCACAAAACTGTGTTATTTCAGTGCATATAAATTTAATTTACTTAAACTAATCTGCTAAATGCTGTAAACCAATATTGAGAGCAGTAACATATGTTCACTGTAGGAGGATTGAATTATGTGAGTAAAATAACAGTGTAGGTTTTATGTGTGGTTACTGTTGGGGCTGAACATCATAGGACCAAAAAGATGGTGTTTTCCGTTTTCTTGACATGGCAAAATGTGCGTGGCCACATTAAGAATCAAGTGCAGTCTGTACTGGCGTTTAAATCCATACCCTTATTTCTTGCAGTGATTAAAACATAGAAGCTTTGCCGAGAGTCAGGAATCGACATTCTTGCGAAAGCAATATGGAAGGAATGTGCACTTAATCGATCGAAATGTACAAGGAGGTCCAGGTGACCGTCAGAGATAAATGACTAATTTTGTTGCAGCGATTCGTTGTCCACAGTCCCGGCTTCGGAATGAGAAAAGGGCCGAGCGACGATGGCAGGACCGTTCCTGATCTTCTATATTGGCCGTCTGTGTCGTGTCCTTCTACTAATCATGGTTGACTGCACACTTGGTGACATGCTGCTGTTTACCAAAGGAGCTTCTGATCACCCCCTTCGGGGACACTTACTGCTTCATAAGAGGAGCCACAGAGCAGCGTTTAAGAGCCAGATTCGCTGTGTCGGGGGCCCCGCTCAAAAACTCAACTCCACCCCCCCAGACATCTTAAAAGCTAAATAAATAGCCGCCATGTACATTTGGAAGATCGTAGCGCGCTAGCTGCTTTGCAGAACATTCTGCTTCAGCATCTCCTAAATCAGGAACTTGATAATTTAATATGTAGTGTAGTGACTGTTCGTGGCCAACAGGGGGCCCGGTGGCTGGGGTCAGGCTGACAGCACAGGCATCTCTTGTTCCTTTCTGCTAGTGTTTTATCTTGTATGTGACATTTATTTCACGTTACCTGGCTACATGCCTAAAGTTAACTCCAGTACTCACTGAATGAAGGTTTTCTCACTGCTCCTTAAACAATGTCCGCCCTTTAGTAGGGCACCTGCCCCTAAGCATCTGCTCTGAAACACAGAAGCCTGAAATGCACTCACACGATGTCGTCCCCCCCCCCCCCCTCCCCGGCCAGAAGCCTGAGCTTAAGGCGCTTGGGTGGGGAACAGACTTACAAACAATGGGGGGTAGGGTGGATAGAGGAAGGGGGTGGGTAGGATGCCCCCAGAAGCTCTGCATCCAAGAAGGAGGCAAACGATTAGCTGTCCAGTAAACAGAATATAATCGGGAATCAGCTTTGTTATAGTTATTAGTTTTTCGATAATCAGTGGTGGTTGTTAAGAGAAGTAATTTATGTATGATTTCAACATTAGTCTTATGCAGAAGATGAATATATTCAATTTGCATCTGCTAAGCTTTTGGCAAACTATCATTCAGATATGCACAATTAAAAATAAATCTCTGTACTTTGAATTACCGTTTGATCCACAGCTTTTCCTGGGAAACGGTATTCAGTCCAAATGCTTGGAAGCCAAGTGGCCCAGAGCCTTAATGCCCAGATGCCAGAACCAGTACGTAGGATCTACCAGACCTTCCGTCGCTGCATCGCATCTGCAATCTTCATGGATATTTCCAACTGCTTAAATATGTCTATTAGCCATATAGCATTAATGCTATATGTACCACAAACATGTTCCTATGTGGATTGCCCTCTGAAAGCTACTGCTGCTACTAATGCTAATGCTAATCATCATCATCATCATAATGTGACGCATTTATCACGATGCTAACCTAGATATATTAAAGAGGTAGAAAATGTGTGGGTGAATAAAAATGACAAAGAGTTGCAAATTCGAATTGACCGGGGAACCATGAAAGGACACAGTTCTCGCTCGGGAATGAAATGCAGCACGGAGATTCCTTTGTTAAATTCTTTGACATTTAAAATAATGTCGAACAAGCTGGATTATTTAATATCCGGCGGTATTCCCGCTGCGGCCCGTCTGACGCCGGCACAGTCAGCCACCTTCCTGTAGACTACCGCGCCACACCGATATCGTTATCGCACAATGGTCGCATCTCTTGCGCTATGAGCCGCACGCTCTCCCCCCCTCGTTTCTGTGGTCGGGGGCCGGACTGGGCCTAGTGGCCACATTCTAGATGAGCCATTTTCAGGCCCGCCATGAAACGCCGCACTCCCGCGACTGTAAGCTCCTCGCAGAGGGTCCGCCGTTTGTCGCGTGACCCGTCTTCATGGTCCGGTTTCATAACTAGGTCAAAAACTTTATTTAATTGTACCTATTTTACAGTTAGTTGGTGGAATTGCTGGTTTTTAGTTATATTTCACACCACATCCTCAGCCGGAGAGCCACAACTGCAAAGAGCCATTGAGCAAGGCCCTTAACCCCCCGAAATGCTCCCTCGCCCTCACCTCTATGTGTGTGTGTGTGTGTGTGTGTGTGTGTGTGTGTGTGTGTGTGTGTCTGTGAAAGGAGAGCATTGTGGGATATGTGAAAACTACAGCATTCAAAGGTACCTGAGAAAATGGCAAATGAATCACTGTTTAATCTCAGGTTGCTTACGGTGCACATTGTGATGTTGGAATATCTGGCCTTACTTGCCTGTGATGGCAGCGTAGAATTAATGACTGAATCTAGGACTGGTCTGTGACACAAAAATCCATATTTATATACCAGGAATAACATGGATTATGTATAGTGGGGATTACAGAGGAATCGTTTAGATTGTGTCTCTTTTGCTTGCGACCAACACAGCGTGATTTTCTATATATATACATACTGCCCCAGAAACCGTATCGCGATGCAAACGATGTCTTACAACAGCGTCTTCATGGTGTCGTCACTGTCAACAGAAACGTGGAAAATGCATGCGATAGCAAAGGGGAGGGGGCCGTTTGCAGAATGGAGAGCGGTCCTCCCCAGCCCCGGGAGCCCCCCCGCCTCGCGGAAGCGCTGCGTATCCGTTAATAAACCCGGTGGTCCAGTGTATGATTCATTATTCCAGGAATAGGGAAAAGAGAAGGACGCAGGGGTGCTGTGCTTGGGATTCCGAGCACGTCAGGTCAGGCCGAGGCCTGTCAGGAAGGGGCTGTGCTCCATTACAGCCGGACAAGGTTACAGTCAGCGTGGCCTTTCCTTTACAGCATAACGAACTAAATCACTTTTATAAAGTAAAAAGCCCTTTTCTTTATCAGGCTCAGCCACACATTTGTAATGCCTTAGTACGACACAGAATAAGTTTGTTCTATCTAACACAGCTAAAGCTAACTGGCAGGACATTAATCTTTCAATTGGCTTCATTAATAAACAAACAAAAAGCTTGCAAATGGTGTCTAAGTAAAAATGCCAGTTTAGATGTTATAATAGGTTATAACTGTTCACAGGCAGGATTTTGTTCTGCTATTGTATTATCTGACCAGAGGCGAGTCTAGGGCCCTTGGCAAGAAATCTCAAATTCCCCCCCCATCCCCCCGCGGTAAAATTTATTACCATTATTTTACTGTGAAGTGTAAATATATAGTATCAGCGAAGAGAATTTCAGAAACACAATTCCTTTATTTAAAGCAGAATACACAAATAAAGCAGATTTCTTGTAGCTTCGTACCCTTGGGGGGCCCCTCCCAACTCAGGGCCCCAGGCCATTGCCTGCCCCCGCCTGTGCTGTCGCTGTGCCTCTGTACCTGACATTGAATCCCAGGTGGGGGGGGGAGAGGAAACATAGTACATTGGGCCCCCAACCCTGACCATTCTAATTAGGTTCCAAATATTTTAGGTTAATATTTTGAGTCACTCAGGGGCCCTTACAGTAACTCCTGAGCACAGAGTAGAAGGCAGAAGAACCGCTGGAAATGATGCTATAGTATTTTGCAACGTTGGATAAGATTTATATGTTGAATATTTTGTTACTGGGAAGACTGGAAAATCCCTCACAGGCTGAGTGCCGAAACGGCACCTTGTAGGGTGTGGGGTCCCGCCAGATGGACCATAGAGTGAAGTAAAAATAGAAAGAGCAGGTCCAAATATGGAACCGGCTGCGTGATGGAGGCGGACTCACCGGGGCACCTGCAGCAGTGACAGCCGAACCGACCAGGTTACACTGACAACAAGGCTCCCAAACCCCTAAGACAAGCCTCACCTTTGTAACACGATTCCTATGTTTGCATTCCAAGTGTTACCCACAGGATGCTTTCCGGAGATATAGATCAGCAGTAGGTGTATCAGGAGACAGGCAGGCTGAGTTTGAATTGAGGATAAAGTCTCTCGGACTAGAATGTGCCGGACAATGGAGTCCAGCTATTATGCGTCATTATAAACTGGCTACCTGAACTCTAATGGCCAATGTACAGCACATTATGTACACAGTATATACCTTGTGTTATATAACCCCGGTTGGCACACAGCAGTTAAAAAAAGCCCCCATTGAAAATTCTTCCAGTGTTGCATGCAGTAATCATGAGACGGAAGCTGATTTTTATTCAACTTCACCATCAGAAAATAACAATCAGCAGGATGATTGTTAGAGTCAGACTGGAGGTTGGATGTGATTGTCAGTTCGTGTAGCACCCCACCAAGGTCACGGTTTCTGAACTGAGTGGAGAGTTCATACCTATCAGCTGGCATATGCTTTCAGTTACTTTGGAAGCCCAGTTAATTGATTTAATGTATACTTGATTAAACGGTTATGAAACTTTTGGTCACACTACACACCACAAAATTATAATTATTCACACATGATGCTGGGGAAATGAATGGTCTTAAGTAGTTTTATGACATCATATACTGATTAATTAATTTGACAATGCTGGGTGGAGTCGGGTGAGATGCTGTTGGGTGGAGTCGGGTGAGGAGCTGCTGAGTGGAGTCGGTGAGGAGCAGCAGTGTTTCCCAATCCGGTCCTCAAGGACCCACAGACAGTCCACGTTTTCGCTCCCTCTGATATGTGGACTGTCTTGCAGGGTGTTGGGAAGGTGCAAAAACGTGGACTGTCTGGCAGGGAGCAAAAACGTGGACTGTCTGGCAGGGAGCAAAAACATGGACTGTCTGACAGGGAGCAAAAACATGGACTGTCTGGCAGGGAGCAAAAACGTGGACTGTCTGGCAGGGAGCAAAAACGTGGACTGTCTGGCAGGGAGCAAAAACGTGGACTGTCTGGCAGGGAGCAAAAACGTGGACTGTCTGGCAGGGAGCAAAAATGTGGACTGTCTGGCAGGGAGCAAAAAAGTGGACTGTCTGTGGGTCCCCGAGGACCGGATTGAGAAACATTGACGTACAGTATTAGATCAGAAGTTTTTTCAACTAATATAACATTTTAAAATACTCTGCCATACATAGTAATCTTTCAACCGCCTTTGTAAATTCTGCATCAGTGTTTCTATATTACTACTGGGACAGAAGTACTAAAATGCTACTTAAAACTATGTAAAACAGGTGATTTACTAAACTGATATTTTCTGCCAGTAGCTGTTTTGGCCAAGACTAATAAAAACAGTGTGTAGGGCCTAACATGGGAAATATTTCCCTCCTGGTGATGTTGCTAAGATAATCTTGCTGCGGTCTTTTGCAGTATTACACGATCAGAGGTTGGTGATTCCTATTTATATGAAACAGCTTATGGTAAGCAAATTATTAATGCTATTTAATTATTTTATTATTTATATTATGATGCATCTCATCATATGTTATCGTACAACCAGTATAATAGCCAATGAAAAACAGAATAAAGAATTAAAAGTTATTAAAGGATCATGTCTGGTATGAACCAACAGAACAGTTACTGTGGCAGAAATGGCAGGAAATCCTGATGGTGACTGCAGGAGTAATATGTCCCGACACACAGGGCATGGAGCATGTGTGTATGTGGATTATGTTTATGTCACATTGTGGGGACATTTGGTTACTTGTGGTTATGGTTAGAGTCGGGAATGAGGTCATGAAAATATTCTGGACGGTACCATGTGGCCTTTTTATAGGGGTGCTCAGGGAGTAAAGTATGTACGGTCCATCCAGATATCAAGGTCTGATACGAAGTGCTTCTCACATTCCAACGTTTGAACTTCAAGGAGTGACATTTTACGTACGTGTAGGAGGACCTGTAAAATAAGATCACCCAGCCTTCTCGACTCTTACCATAACCATTTAGCAGGAAAGGTTGGCACCATTAAAAAAGAAATCATAGAAATGAGAAATGTCACAGTACTGTCAGAATAGTGGAGCTTATGGAATATTTCAGCATAGCTGTTAACGTTGCGAAAGGTTTTTTATTTTCACTTCTACCAGCAAGGTCATACCGCGGTGAGCTGCTGTAGCTGATCAGTACCCATGATGCACGTATACGTGCTGAAATGCAAAGTTAATTCTAGCAATCATGTAAGTAATTATAGTGCATTTGCACGACACCATGTAAGGTGTCAGGATTCACATTTCCGAAAAGTGGTTATGAAATTTCGGATGTGAAGTCAATTCCTGCTGTCGGGTCGCGGAACCTGGCACGTCCTTTTATTTTATTAAATTTCTCTTTTTATTATTTTTTTGAAAACAGACTGAGCCATCAGAAGGCCTATCTCTGTATGAGACTCGTAATCAAAAATTTTGCAGTAATAGACATTTCCGGAAAATTTCGCTCTTCTATGATTAATTCTTTTCCTGCTGAATATGACTACGTGTTCCTGCCGTGCCCATTGCACATCGGAACTGTGAAAACTGCATAAACGTTCAGTGTCAGTGTCCGACACGTCACTGCGCAGTAATTTCCAGCTGAATCACCTCCATCTTTCTGAGAATTATGGCATGCTCTCTGAGAACACAGGCATCATGGCTGTTACTTCACTTATTATGATCAGTCTGGAAAATGATTCCATTTTCTGATGCGGGCACTGTAAGGCGCCATCGGTTTGGTCACAAATAATGCGCTTTGTGAGCCCCCCCGTCCCGCCCCCCGCACCCCTCCCTCCATGTTTAATGCGAATATTCTGCATGTTTGAAATGCCAGCTGCTTCTTGCATGCAGGCGGGACCTGCGGTGCATTCTGGGTTATTTCAAATTTTTCATCTCCATGAGAGAATGATGCCCATGGGGGGGGGGCATTCAGCAGGGATCCCTCCGCCCCCCCAACCCACATCTCACATGAGAAGTCCTTATCGTTCTACCGGCTTCCCATAAACGACGATGCCGCAGACAGAATGTCTGCTCCGAGCCAGGAAACTGCTCGAGGGCCAGTATGCCTGCACCTGATCTGCTCTGCTGGGATTCAGAATAACCTGTGGGAAGATTATTGAGTTTATTTCACTTTATTGCTTTTACAATTCTGTGCAGTTCCCTACAAAGTACTTTTAAGTCTTATCTCATTAAATATTTCCTTTTTCCAATTTAGCCTTGATTAAAGCAGCAAAAATTATGAATTCCTAATTTGTGTAACTTAATTACGTCTAGTAATTGCCTCCACGTCAATTTGCTTTTGAGTTTCCGGAATGTTCTCTCACAGTTGAAGCAGCGGGGAGGAAGTAGGACCGCTCTCTTTGTTGTTTCCATATTTTGAAATGTTGCTTATTTTCAAATCCTATGTGACTGAAGTTTGGAACTTTCAAGGAGACATCAATTAAAGATGAATCGCAAGTGTAGCATCACAAAGACATCAGACACATTGGAAAATTGAATTGATTTAGCGTTACCTTGCATTACCTTTATTTAAACAGGTAGTATGAAAGACTTTGAAAGACATTTTATCTGACCTGATGTGATGAATTATGTTAGAATAGATGCCGGACTAATGCTGATGTAAATAGTTATGAGAATATCAATAAGTACAGACTGATAAATAATATGCACTTAGCTTCCGGCTTCATTTCTTTGTTAAGCATATTTCTCATTTGCTAGACACAAGCAACCTGACAATCTGGGTGATGAAACAAAACTATCGATGTCAGTACTGGCAAGTAAACTCATTTATAGCAGATTCCCAGGCTATTACAGTCGCAGTTTGGGTGCGCGACAAGAAAATGTACCATGAGATAAATTCATTAGGCCACCAGGCGTCAGCTCGGATTGCTGGAACTATGTGGCACCATGCAGAACCATGTGGAACCATGCAGAACCATGTGGAACCATGCAGAACCATGTCTTACATAAGCCACCGCCTTTTTCCACTCGTGGCCTGTTCACAAGGACGGATCCTGGAGGGCGGTGACCCTGTGCTGACCCCACCTGTTGCTTGTCACCAGCAGTGACTCTAGAATTGTTTAAGGATAATAATTCATACAGGGGGATCAGCCTCATTATTATCCAATGATATGTTTTGAATCGGTGAGTGACAGGGGACACTCCGGGGACCAATCACCTTTCAGCTGGGTTGAGTGCCTCTGTTGCCCCACCCCTTTATTCTCTGCTTGTCACGCACATGCGCACAGCAACTGAGACACGTGTTTTTTTTTCTGGTTTGCAATGCAGGCCTGCAGTAGCAGCCCACTAACATGTAGGAGCCCCGAACCCCAAACCCTGAGGCCGCACCACAGGGCCATGTCACTCTCTCATCGTGCGTCTGTTCCCGGTCATGCATGCGCCTTCATCCTGCTCCTTCCATTTTTGCCCTTTTTATGTGGACATCGTGCAAAGCCTGCGGCCCCCCGTCCACCAAAGCACAAAGCCAACAGCCTCCACATTAGAAAAACATGCACTTTAATATTGCATAATCCTGCTTCTCATTCCCATTTCTTAAATTTCATAACCGCAGGGGTTTTCGTCGCCAGGACACATGCTGAAAGTGACATGAGAAGGCCACAGCACAAACCGCGATTGGGGTAATTATGATTTGCTGAACTGTGGTAATTACCCCATTTATTAAAGTATTAGGTAAACCCAGCTACTTCAGTGTGGCTGAAAGTTGAACGTTCCCTAAAAACTCAAATTCCTCCATTAAACATGAGCTCAGTTGATGTGAAATCCCTGGATAAACCTCAGTCTGTCTTTCAAAAAACCGAAAGTAAACAATTAAGTAGCATGTCGATCGTTACACAAAGCGACCGCAACGCCGAATCGGAACAGACACAAACCCCAGCTAGAATCCTGGTAAAATGACTGGATTTAAATTGAAATTCCATGTTAACGGTTGTTATATGCAAATTATTGTTTATACAGCAGATATCACATACTTCCATTCCTGAGGATACATTTCCATAAATTCCATATTTCGATAAAATATTCTAGAAGTTCTGTCATTTCAAATCGGCACAATTCAGTCTCTTTTCTTTTAACTCTATGTGATTATTGTCTAAAGTAAATACTAATTCGGATATGGGTCACACAGTAATAATGGTTATGCTGCATCTACTGTAACACCTGCCTTATTGTGCCTTTGAGTTATTTCAAGGGCTTTTATTGTTGCTGAGATGTTTTTACACCTCATGACCCCCACCTCCTTCCCCCCACCATGGAAACAGTGTAAGTGGCTTTGTGCCGTTAGTAAACATCAAACCATTTCAGATGGTCGGCTGCCAGCCCACCTTGTGTAAACAGCAGCATGTATGTAGCTACCTGCAAAGTCTCTTTTAAAGTAGTTAATATGGTAAAAAAAATAGAAAAGGTAGTTAACGCTTTAATAAGCTAACTCTTTTAAAAAGTCCACGCCCCTTCGGAAAAAAATATCAATTAAAACACTTTACTCTGCCACCAAAGATGTTTATGTGTTAAGAGCAGTTTTTGTCACTCAGGCCACAGTGAAAGTGCACACTGCATCTTCACTGCGGGTCTCACGCCCATCGACCATAGGAGGCGCTGTCCCGCACATGAGGGCACATACAAGTTGGCTTCCGTTCTCTGGAAGGAGACTGCAGGGGCACTTCCTGTGCATTTGTGGAGATCTGAGCTGATAAGGGTACAGCACAATCGCGTGGGGAAGCGAAATTGTGAGATTCCGTGCTAAAGGTCCCATTAACTTAATTTCAATTTCAATTCATTTTTATATAGGGCCCTTCACGGTAAGAGTCCTCCCAAGGTGCTTTACACAGACGTGTTGTGATACATTACATCATTAGAGAGAGTAATGTAGAAAGGGAAAAAGGAAGGAAAAGAAATTAAATAAAGAAAGCTGGATGAATGGAGGAGAGGAAGCAAAAATTGTCCTAAGGTCAACTGGCTGGACCCCTGAGTGGACTATAAGCTGTAATTGAGGATCAAGTCAAAGTCCATCAGTGAGTCCTGCTTCCTCTCTTCTCAGTGAAAACACACAATCCAGCTGTGGACCACACAGAGTAGGCAGGGGCAGGTTTTAAAATGTGATTATTATTTTATGGTCGCATGTAACATTAACGTTAGTTAGCGAGCAGAATCAGAAAATAGTAGCTGATTAGCAGAAGATGCCGTTTCTGCTTCTCCTAAACAAGAACAAGTACATTTAGTGTAGCGATGGTATGTGGCCAACAGGGGGCCCCATGTAAATGTGTGGTTTGAGTGGTGGTGAAGACCACGGCTGACTAGAGGATGCAAACAATTCAGATATGGACGGTAGATGTGGCTTCTCACTGCCCCAGTGCCAGTCCTGTCAATGCAAAACTTCTTTTCAACGTTGTTTCATTTTCAACGATTCTCAAAGAGCCTTGAGAAGGATCCAGCACAACAACCGTAAAAGCAAGTGAGCCCGCAAACTCACGTTCGTCTGAGAGACGCTCCACAGACCATCAGAGTTATACATAAAAGACGCATCAGTCCTGGGCCAAGGTTGAGCGTTGTACAACCAGCGGACAGCGTGGAACATGGCTACTGATGGTAAAATTCATCTTGTTGTTTGCCGAAGCCTGTAATGTTTTGTATCAGCCTCTGTCAGTGCTTATTTATCACGAGGGTTTCAGAATGAATTGCTTTTCTTTTTAATTTAAAGGCCGTTTCCTTTCTTATTTGGATCAATGAACTTAATGAAATCTTCATTGCCCGGGCGGTCCGTAGTAATCTCCATGAACGCCAATCTTGCAAAGGCCAGTTTATTTTATAAACCGAATTACTTACGTCAGTGCCCTTTAAGAGGACATCAAGAGCTGGGCGTATGGTTTGACACGCATCCAAAGCTGTACATTATGAATATTAGTGTTCATCTGGAATGAACATTAAAAACGATGGGAATGAACGGGCGAACACATCGACACGCAAGTAAAGACTGAGAAGGAAAAAGTCTCAGTCACCAACAAACTACTGGGATTGTGCTGCTGTAAAGTTGGGGGCCTTTACTGTACCGCGGGACTGGATATGTTATGAGGGAAATCTCTTCACACTGCATAATGTCTCACTTAGTTATCACGACGCAGGTAAAAATGACTGCTTCTCAAAAACCTGTTTACACTTTGAATACATCGCACTCACTCTTCGACGCACAATAATACGCACGACGCATGATAATACATCTGAGGGCGGAACCTCATTATCCCAGAACTCTTCACATTTTGCTTGGAGATCCTCTCATAGCGTTTTTCAGCAGGATCAAAGGGTTTATGTGGAGAAACTACCATCCATGTTTTTTATATGATGTAAGGAAGGATAGATGAGCCCATTTCACCAGTTATTTTCACCTTCTCTTCCTTGACACTGGTAGTTGCTGGTTTCCTCAATCTCTCGGTCTCTCTGGACCCCGGCTTTCATTCCAGCTGAACTCTTAATTAATTATCTTCAGCTAAGAATGTGGTCCACTGACTCCGATAACTGAAAAGGCATTAAAAATGAATTTGTTTGCCGTTTAGAATGTTCAGTTCTGGTCCAGTCGCTCTTGAATTCAATCTAACGGCTTGATTGAGCTGAACCACATTCAGGTCTCATTTATTCTGCTTTGGTTGTTTCATAACAGATCAAAAACGCAGCATGGACCTGTTTTATTGCATAATGATGAATGTTTCAACATTTTACTTTTTTTTCTCGACTGATCAGTTTATAAGGCTGGTTATTTCATTTTATGGGTAACAATTTAAAAATGTATCTTACAGGTAGACCCTCCAATAAAATCTGATTAGTTTAATTTGAAGCATGCAGCTTATTCAGCTCAAGACTAATTACTTAAGGCTTCATCAGCCTTCAGGATTATGGTCATACGCAGAGGAAAATGAAACCGGAATGAATCTCCTAGACAACTATGAGATGTGTGCTAACCCAAAATGAGAGCATGGCTGCTTCTCAAAAATACTCACGAAATCAGTCTCGCTTTCAGATTCAAAAGACATCTCATCAAGCTTTAGAATAGTTCTTAGATTGTCTCAACTTCTGCGTCTCATTTTGATCTACGGTGGAGAAAGTGCAGAGCGCTGGTTATGAACTCAGACTATTCTCATCCGAGCACAGTTCAAATACCTGTATGAAGGTGGCACCCATGTGATCGGAAAAAAATAAAATGACTTCTGTTTGTGTTAGTTTGTGCTGGTTTGGGCTGGTTTGTGCTGGTTTGTGCTGCAAAATAAACATTTGTGCTTTGCTGCTGATTTCAATTACTGATTCAGCCTCTTCGAGTACATGTTCAAAATTCAACACCATATTTAGCCGCAGTTGCTGAGGTGCCCCTAGCTTCATGCTACGTCATAGATAAAGCCCATGATTAGCCTCCCACCTCCAGAGACCAGGGATCGAGCCTTTTCCCTGACGTTATGTTTGTGAGTCTTTTGGCTCCAGCATGGCTCATTAAAGAGCCTGGGTAAAGTTTGGCAAGATTTCTTGTTTGTCTCAATTGTGACTCCTGTCCTCTGGCTGCCCCTGTCTTCATTCCTCCGGAGAAATATATCAGACAAAATGAGGCTAAAATGAGAATCACAATTTTGCCTTCCCAAGCGATAGAGGAGCAAAGCTATGAGCAGTAAAATTTTCATCTGGGTATTGACTGAATCATTTGAAATTGGTCCTTAAAAGCACATTTTTAAATTCAAATCTTTGTATTTAGGAAGATAACTAATAATGTTACCTTCCTAAGTAAACTTTTAGGCTTACCTATATGAAAATAACACTGGAACTTAATCAAGAAGTGACAAACTGGTAGCCAGGCTCGAATTTGGCCGGGTGTAAGCACTCTCCGAAATTCATACCACCGGGGAACAAACAGAAGATAAGCAGCAATGCCTCGGTGTCCCATGACTGCTGCACATCGGCTTCTCGGTTTGGCCGAGGGCTCCTCACTCCCAGCTCATTTCTAACCAGTCTGAAATCGGGCATGAGAGACCCCTAAGGCATGAGAGACCCCGAAGGCATGAGAGACCCCGAAGGCATGAGAGACCTCTAAGAGACTGCACCGCTGCCAGAAGAGCTGTAATTCTTCAGAGGAGAGTCGCCTGACTCAGAGGCACATCTGTAATTACAGCTGCTCGGGGTCACCAGCCCCGTAGTCGCCGACCGAGACACATGGCTATGCGAGATCAGACAGACCAGGCTCACTGCTCCCCCCTAAAACATCAAACTGGGATGCACATCAAATGGTATTGCCATTAAAAAATTTAACTTCTAACTTAATTGTGAACTAATTAATTGCATAAAAATTCACCCCTATGCACCAAAATAACTGTCTTCAGAAGTTACAGGATTAATTAAATTGCGTTTACCCATCTTTCAAGTGTCCCCCAGTCAGTAAAGTGTATTCATAAACAAAAGGCTTTAAAAAAAATCAAAGACCAATGACAGTTAAAGGGATTTTGAAATAATGAGGGGGCCAAGAGCCCCACGACAGCAACAGAGAAAAACAGCCTTCTTTGGCTGAGAAACAACGATATCCCAGGTACCACATCAATCTGGGCTTTGCTGAAGGGTGGCTTGAAGAAAATCCATCTTTTAAAAAAAAATCTCACGGTACTGTTCTCCACGAGGCATGTGAGAAGATGTTATGGCCTAATGGCATTATAGAAAAGCAGTGTGAAGTTTGGGGGATGCCTCTCCGCTTTGGGGGAAGTGGGTGAGAAAGGGAAATAAATCAAGGTGCCTGGGAAGCAAGGTGCAAAGCTGCCTGCAGTCTGCGGGAGGCCAGTGAGAAGATTCATCTTCCAGATGGACGGTGACCTGAAGCGCTCAGCGAGACCCACTGCGGAGTGGCTTAAACAAAAGCCCCGCCGTCCAGGAGCAGATAGCGAGGACGCCTGGACGTGAATCTCAATGATAGCGGCGCCCTGCTGTGCGCCACGCGTCCACTTCGGGTCGCACGGAGCGAGAGCAACTTCACAACGAAGGACAGATATACTGAAATCTGCATTCGCCTCCACGCGCCTCTCTGGCGCTGATTCAATCACTTAATTTCAGTTCGGTATTTGTAATTGATTTTAAAGAGCTTATTTCTTTCACTTTCATATTACAGAGAACATTTTGTTGATCAGGATAAAACAAATTCCCAATAAATTCCCTTTTGTGTGTTTGCGGGGCTATATAGTGTCCCAAGGGGTCTACATTTTTTATATGCACTGTAAAAAGAAATAAATGTGCGGCTGAGCAGCTCATCAATAAAGGCTGTGAAAGTGCAGGACAAAAACGCAAGTAAATCACGAATACATACCTTTAACGGGCAGAAGTTCTGGGCTTTCGTCCTGCTGAGGCAAAAAGAGAAATGTGTGACAATAAAATATGGGTTTATAATCCCGATTCCCCGCGTCTCGCAGGAAAACTGATGAGAGTCGTGCGCCGATTTGGACTCGGACTTTCATTTCTGTTTGGCTCTCAGGCAGGCAGAGAGGGACAGTCATATTTGAACTTAGACACAGTATTCTGCGAGGGACGCTGCACCCGACATTTAACAAATGCTCCGAGTCGCAGGGTGACAGCTTGTGCCGCTTTGATGAAGTGGGCAGCGCTAACGGAGCTAAATGACTGGGGCCGGCAAAGCAAAACGACCCAGAGCTTGGGCTCAAATGAAAGCGAAAGCGGGACACGCTTAACACGGCGCTCCCTGGCAAGGGCTCCAGCTCCATCGGCCCCGGCCAGACGCTCTGATGGTCGCCTTTTGTCTTTATTGCATCTTGTCACCGGATCCCAGTGGATTTTTATTATTATTTTTTTACCAGGATTGCCTCATTCTACATTTCACGATGCATACCGTCCTCGTCCGTATCTGTGGCTCCAGAAGAGCCGGACTTAGGGCATCGGAGACCCGGAGGCGCCCCTGCTCTTACGGCACTATCCCTCCGGGCTCGGAGCATTGTTTGCTCCGTAAAGCCATTAATCAGACATGGTGCTTTAAATTTAACTTGTCATAGAAAATAATGTTTTAATGCTGAGCGCTGATTTATCCCCCGAATCAAAATGACGGATGACCGATTTTTGTCAACAACTTATCACATCCAAGTAAAATTAAACTTTAATAGGTCAGCACAGTCATTCTGTCATCCAAATGTTAAATGACAGACCGCATGCACAGGTAGTAATTTGGCTAAATGGCTTAACAGACGGGGCATATTTATTTCTTCCAAACAAGCAGGCTAGATGTGATGTATTGCAGTGTGATGCAGTTTTCACGGTTTAACAGAAAACTTTAATAGACAACTTTAGATATTATTAAAGTCCCTCTTTTTCAGTTGAAAGCCTTTAAAAACGAGTTTTTATGATTGTCACAGTCCAGCAATTTTAATCTCATGACTCGCGCTATTTCCCAGGGCTGAGATAAACAGTAATTCTCCGCCTTATTGAAAAATGTTTCTGGTGCCATTATCTGCTGTACAGAGGTTGGTCAGGGGGCTTCTGCATGAAACTTGTCTGGACTTTTGAGCACACAATAGGCCTTATTCCCTGATAATATAATAGTAAAAACAAATCTTTATTTACCATTTGCACAAGTACAGGACATCGGAATGCGTCTCTTTGCCTGTCCCATCTTGCTCTGTATTGCTTGGGGAGTCATAGCGTAGGGTCAGCATATGTCCGGCGCCCCTGGAGTAATTTCACTATGTCTCAGACAGGGGGCGCTGGCGGTGAAGCTGGCCTAGGGCGCCATCTTCTGAGGGGGTGCTGACGTAGCAAATCAGTTCCTAATTGATTCAGACAGGGGGCGCTGGCGGTGAAGTTTGCCTAAGACTCCAAATGGGCTTTGACAATGTGAACAAGGTGCGTGTGTCATATGATAATCCATCGATTAACCGCAGCATTTCAGAGTGGCGTAGAAATTTATTAGAACACAATTACTATCTCCTTAATGCCATTGGGGGACAGTAGGATGCATTAACCTATCCGCCCAGTTCTCATCTACAATTTGCTCCTAAATTTGTCATGTAAAAAATGGTCACAGCCACAAACATCATTAAAAATAAAGAAGTGCCGTCTTGGAGTCGCTGCTAAACGGAATAAGTTATAGGACCGCTGGTCTGGGGAATTAAGGCATACATAAATAATTAGGCAGTTAACAACATGCTGAGCACTGAAAAGCCCGCGGCATAGGTGCAGAGTCAAGCTCTTTCCGAGCGAGTTTATTCATCGATTTCTCGAGCTTTTTGGTAAAACTGACGCTCCCAATTACGCGATACACACTCAGGGCGACGTTCGAACCGGGGTCCGCGGTCGGGAATGACCCCCCCGCTGCGGAGGTAACTCCACAAACACCTCCCACGGGTCCCACTCTTTCGTTTGAAAGGATGAAGCTTCGGGCTGCATTAGAGAGGTTCCCTGGATTAGTTCCTACTCTGCAGCCCTCTAGCCACATTACTTGCCTTCTTCCTCAGGATTTATTCTGGTCAGAAGTTGGTTAAAC
This sequence comes from Brienomyrus brachyistius, assembly GCF_023856365.1. Taxonomy (NCBI): domain Eukaryota; kingdom Metazoa; phylum Chordata; class Actinopteri; order Osteoglossiformes; family Mormyridae; genus Brienomyrus; species Brienomyrus brachyistius. The sequence continues at coordinate 4,777,930 of NC_064544.1, read as the reverse complement.
TTTTATCCATTTATAGCGTGAAACAGTTTTGAAGAGTTTTTCGCTTCCACCGTGAGAACAAGCAAACTCCACAGATAGAGCGGAGACGCGATTCAAACACTGAACCCTGCAGATATGAGGACACAGTACTACCTAATACCGTCATTTTTTTATATTAATTGTGAGTTTATTTTTCTCTTTTTACATTTACCAACATTTGACCTTGCAGGCTAAATCACAGTTAAATCAAGGTTTCAAGTATTAATACTAAATTCTAAATACAAATACTAATTTCTCATAACAGATAGCATGCAGTATACTGTAGTAGTACAGTACAGGTTGACTTACAGTCTAACATTTGATATTCTTTAGAAGAGGTTATTTTTAAGACTGCAGTAACAGCTGAGGGAAACTTTTGATCGAGCATACTATTAAGAATCTTCGGTCTCTAAGGAGTGTTCATCACTACAAACTCCCAATACAAATGTGAAGATAATAACCAAAAAAGGTTGACGGTAGCTGCCGTGGTAATTGCTGTAGCGGTATCGTTCTCTGCGAGCGTCCTGACAGCAATGCCAGCAGTGCCGAGCTCAGCAGAGACTCTTGTCTCCACCATCTGTTACCGAGTTTTACTTTCTGTGCTGCTTAGTTAATCGCATAGTTTTGCAGATCTGGACCACTGACTGAAATGTAAATTAATTTCTGAATTCCTGAATGTTCCGTAGATGCTTCCTATATTCAAGTTAAGCTTCAACCGCAAAAAGCAATTATTTTTTTAACCTGTCATTTGGCCTCGGGTTAAATTTAAACATGATTATAACTACACCAACTGTCCAGGATAACTGGTTTATGATGACGATGATTATTCTTGCCTCGCACCTCTAGGCTGTGGGTTCGGTCCCCGCTCTGAGTCTCTGAGTGGAGTTTAGGTCAGTTGCTGTATGGAAATACTTTCTAATTATGAGTGTTTGCTAGTGCATATGTTTGTATCTGTATGTTTATCAATGTCTGTGTCTATGTGAGTATATGTCTTTGTAAATTTGCCCTGTGAAGTACTGGCTTCTGTGCATCGTGGTGTCCGCACTCCCTGCTGCCCTGTGCTTCCTGGGAGAGGCATCAACCTGTCACCCAGCACCAGATGAGCTGGTCCCCGGAAAAATGAACAGCAATATTTTTGGATGAATGTAATATAATGGATATTTGATTTATGAACTATTTCAAATTCCCCTTTGTAGTGATTGTCACGTAATACTCCATTAGGAAATCACATGCAAACCCTAACGCCAAACCGTCAGCCCCCCCCCCAGACAAAAGCCCAGCTCCTTTAATTGGTTAAGGTACTCCGCAGCAATTAATTGTGTCACCGGCTGCACTCATGCAAGCCATTCCCGGGAAGATAATGAAACAGGACTGAAATCGATACCTTGTGTCGGAACCTCACCAACGGCTGACGGCTTTTTGGCTCATGTCCAGCGGCGCTCGGCGTCCCGTGAGCCGCCAGAAAAAAAAACCCAACCAAGAGAACGGGGGCACGGCATCTGTGCGTCCTCATTGGGGGGTTTCTGCGAAAACGAGAACAGAAAATAATCACCACATGGTCCCTTAGCTACAATTTGCTCGGTACAGATTTTCAGGGGATAATGCATCAACCTGGCTGTAATTAAAGCAGACAATGAACGTGGCAGATCTGGCCCGACTTTAAGGCAACATTATCAATAAGTGTCTCCTGTGTACAACGGGCATTAATCTGCTCCGAGTTCGTTACAATGTCTCGGGAAAATAATTAGCGGGAGACAAAGAAGTATTGTTTTAAGATAATTGCCAAAGCGATTTAGCGTTAATTACTCATAAGCAGCTGTACTTCTGCAGCCAGAATGGAAACTGAAAAGTCTGGGTGGGTACATGAAGTCAGTGCTGCTATAGTCACGGGCAAGCGGAACACCAGACTGCGGCCAAGTCACGGGAAAGTCACACCTGATACTGACACTTTTATTCATAAATGAGCCCAAATTTCTTGAAATAGTTCTTTTTTTTCCTCTAAAGCAAAAGACTGTGAACAAATTCTGAAGAAATCCCGCTGACACTGACGCACTGGACCTGAGCACTGGACCTGAGCTCAGAACCGGCAGACCCTGTAGTCTAAAAGCAAAGCAACAGGCAGTGTAAGTGGAATGCTTTTATTAAGGCTGCGTCATTCCCCTTGTTCGCTATAATGTTAGCATACCTGGGGACTGGGGGCTGTGCAGCCAGTCGGCCTTGGAGCCCTGCTGGATTTTTTTTCTCCTTACTTGGGAGTTGTTGGTTTCCCTCCTCGTTGTCTTTTACCAGTCTTTCTTTAACTCTTCCGTTTCTCCCTGTTTCATGCACCATCTTGTATAAACGATGTTTGCCACATACTTTTATCAAGTGCCTTGGGGGGGCTGTGTTGTGAAAGACGGGAATCGATTGAATTGAAAATTGAAAGAGTGCATGCAGAGTTATTTTGGACAAAAGATCCTGGTAAGAAAGGCATTAATAAAGAGACTGGGAGAACTGGTGCTCAGGAAGAGGCCTGAGCTGGGAGGACCAGTACCACAAATCAGCTGCAGTGGACCGACACTCGTCGGCATCTCTGCACACAGCCGGATACGGGGGCTTCGCGTCGCTTACGGCTTCGTGGAGGTTCCCCTTCCCTGCTGCTTATAGGTTAGGAACAAGTCTGCGTGCATCTCTCTCTCTCGCTCTCTCGCTCTCTCTCTCTCTCTCGCTCTCTCTCTCGCTCTCTCTCTCTGAGTGGGAAACATAAATGTTCATTACATCGGCTAAAAAGTTCTGCTACGGGACATGGGGCAAATTCACGGCAAGGCGCCTGCTGTTTTGTATTGAGCGTTTACAGTTTTCTCATGAATTCGGTTCTGCTGTTGCAGTTTAATAAAAAAGGAAAGAATATGAACAGGCATTACATGATAATTAATATGCAGAAACATGAAAGCAATATGAATTTTAATTCAATAATCCATCTGCCCATCTTCCAACCACCAACTACTAATCCAGTACAGTGCTATTGGGGGGGGGTCCATTCTATCACAGGGCACCGGCAGTGATGGGCCGCCATCCCGTCCAGGGTGTACCCCGGCCCCGTGCCCCGTGATGGACCGGCATCCCGTCCAGGATGTACCCCAGCCCCGTGCCCCGTGGTGGACCGGCATCCCGTCCAGGGTGTACCCCAACCCCGTGCCCTGTGCTGCCTATAGGCCACCCTGTGTGACCCTGCACCCTACTAGCAATAAGAAGACAGTAGCTCTTTAAATATGTAGCACGGTCATATAGTTCCTTGTTTATGACCCAGCTGTGTCACAGTATTTTCTTCATTTTTCTCAATATCATTTGAAGTTAGGGGTCGTAGGTAATATATGGCTTAAATATGAAAAAGATCTGGGGGGTGTTGAAGCGACACATAATTCAGAGCCCCTGCAATTCACTCAGCTGACGTGTGAGTGACTGATTGCTGTGGCAGCTTGGAGGGGGGTCCGGCCTCCAGGGAGAAGCATCACAAATACAGCCGCCAGCCATTAATCCATGACGGAACGTGTACCTCAGCCTCGGTGCCGGCTTTCAAACGAAGAGCCCCCCGTCTCGCAGGAACCGCTCAGTGCGAGCTGGCGATGCATCAGGGACCACAGTCCTGTGACAGCTGCAGAGTCACTCGGATTCCTGGGGATTTGTGGTCACTGAAGACCTGCTGAGTCTCTTCCCAAATCTGGGATTATATGCATCTGCTGAGCCGGTTCAGATACTTCCTTCATTTATTTTCACACATGCATTGTTTTACCCCGGGGGGGGGGGGGGGGGGGGGGGGGCGTGGTCTTTATCCACCTTGAGAGGCTGGGACCACATAACCATGCCGATTCAGACTGTTCGCTGCCACTTGTCTATTGCTCTGTTCCACATATATAAATTGATGTGTTCTGTGTTGTTTCGGCCAAAAAAAGTCACACAGCAGTTGAATCCAGTCCCTAGAACCCTAATCTCCTTCTCTTCAATCTTCCTCACGCCAGACTGATGTGTCCCCAGTTTGTAAATACATCTTCCGTTTGACCATAAATCCAGCCTCTGTTCCCATCTTTCGTTTGACCTTGAAAAGGGAAAAGCTTGTAAAGTTGGGCACTAGTGCAGACAGTTCTCTCTCCCTCTCGCTTTCTCTCTCTCCCTCTCGCTTTCTCTCTCTCCCTCACACTCTATTTCTCTCTCCCACTCTCTCTCTCACTCTCTATCCCTCTCATTCTCTCCCACTCTCTGTCCCTCCCTGTTTAACCCTCTCTCTCTCTCTGAAATATAAACCATCATTACATTGGCTAAGAGGATAAGCTAATGATGGGAGACAGCCAGCCCTGCAGCGCATGAGCACATTCACAGCAAGATACCTGCTGTTTCTCTTCTGCATTCAGTTGTGGCTCCACTGTTGCATTTTATTACAGCTTTTCTGAATTGCTAAAACACATTTCCTAAAATCTCTTCTCCTTTTATCAAAACACTGAACACAAACGCCAGAAATCAAGCTACACCCACAAAACCTTTGACCCATCTTGCAAAATCAAGCAATCTTCTCAAAACTATATTTTCTTTGCTCAAAAGCAAACACTGCTTTCAGACCACGCATCAAGCCAGTCGGTACATAAAGATTACTGAGGAGTCATTACACACTACAGCAAAAAAATGCATGTTTGAATACTAAACTGATATGTAAAGTTTGCAGTATTCAGTACTCCAAAAAAGTTACTGTAAAGGACGAAGTAAAAAATCTATATGAGAGGCAACTGCAACTGTACAACTGCCGTCAAGGCAAAATATCCACACTGCTTCATCACCACGTCTCAGGGCTGGCTCAGGACAGAGAACTTTGTCTGCATCACAGGAAATGGTCTGCCTTGCTGGGCTATATGGGAAGAATCCTCAGTGTGACCCATTTGTCCCTTAACGTTGAAATGCAACTCACCTGTGGCACTTGTACTCTCATCCATGTCAGAAACACGTCTCATGTCAACAGCTTTGAGTCGTTGTGTTCGAAAGCTGACTACTGTCTGCTGGCTGCGCTTAACTTTTGCGACTTATGTTTTCTGTTTCGCATCGAAGTTCACCATGGTGCAAAATATGTTTCGATGAATGAGAATCTGTTTAGCAAAAAGGTGGGTCGGATCTGCAAATTGTGTCTAACTAGGTTAACACTGTCTAAAGATTCAATAACTGAGTTTCGGAGTATTGTTTCAAGAATGAGGTTTAGTGTTTTAGCAATTCAGAAAAACTGTAAAACGCACAAACATGATGCACATTCATGTTGTCAAGATTGATAGATTGTAAACCAACTCCCTGCAACTCTTTTGTCTTCCCAACGAAGCACATCTTCATAACAAAGGTTTGGGGCTCATCATATGTCAGCAGTAATGATTCTTTTTCTGCTAAGTTGACAGCTGCGATTTCATATGTTTGGTGATGCTCAGCATTGACCGTAGAGCCGGTCTTTGGCCCGGATAGATCACACCAGGCATGTGCTTGCTGAGTGATCATTTAGAGGTGAAGCAGTCCGTATGAAACATTTTCTTTTTACATTTTTATTTATTCATTAGATGCCTTTATCCAAAGTGACATTATGTTCTTGGAGAAAAATCCCCAAAGCAGTTGGAGGGTAAGAGCCTTGCTTACAGGCTTAAGTGCGAAATCACTCGACCTCTCCCGGGATGCGAACCTCTGACCTACCGATCGCAGACACGGTGCTCTAACCTGCTGAGCAGCACAGCGCCGGGATTATGGGACCCCGAAGGTGTCTGACGTCCCCTCTTCAGGATCTTAAAATGAACTGGGGACGGTCTAAACGTCGCTGTGACCATGTGACTAGCAGACTTTAAAGAAGAATATAGATCAGAAGAGTTCAGGTTTCCATGGTATTATCTGCATCCTTTTCTGCTATTTATTGCACAGCAATACAGGATATATGAAAATATATGGCAGCCCCTGCAGTTTGCAGTTCAGCTGCATAAATGGATGCACCAGTCACTTTGTATAGTAGTGTTTGCTCTAAGGTGGGTCATATAGAGGTTAAGTACATGGACTTATAACCTGAAGACTACAGCTCTGGGGTAGTGTGTGTACCTTCTCTATCTGGTTCTTGTAAGTAGTCCTTTGGCTAAAGTAAGTACTACTATGCATGATTTTCAATGTGCACCATTTATAAATTCAAAGCTTTCTTTGCACTTGCAGTTCTGAGCGAATTGTCAACAAGCAGATTTTTTTTCAGTGAAGAATCAGCGAAATTGCGTTAGTTTTCAGAGGATAGTATGTCTTTGGCTTTTTAGTTTGTTTGTTTGTTTTTGGACGCAAGTAAAACTCCAAGTCGATTCTCATTATTACACACTATGCTTCAGAATCCAACAGACGATACGCAATGAGTCCTTTAGGAAGCAGCACTAATTGGGGAAGTACTTGTTAAAAATCTTCACAGGGAAAACACCCAGCCGTGATTACGCCTGATATGTTATCATACAGCCCCACGGATGGGACAAGTAATCCCGCTCCAGAAGAACCAGCCGTAAAATGCGGGCGGAACTGCAGCAGAATTTCACAGCAGCGTCTCTTTCCCCCGGGGGATTTTGGGGAGCTCAGCCCCGCACGCGCAGTTAGGAGATGTGTCAGGGTCTGTCATTTTTAAGTCACGCTGCTCTAGGCTCTAGTCGAGGTGCCTGACTGCTGGCCATGTGCACGGGAAGTAGGGATTCGTGTGTGTGGGGTTTGGGAAAACTCATCTGCTCTTATCCTTCTAACTTGTTACACCGATCATAAAGATTTTACTGGGTCTCAGCTTATTTTCTGCAATGTGTGTTTGTCACATTGTTGTTACTGCTGTTTCAATGACGTACCCTCTGTGATAAGTAATAGCATGAATTAATGAGAAAAACCATTTTAGACTTGGAGTGTGTACCTGTGTGCACAGAGGAGCTACTCAGACCACAAATTTGCATGGGGGCCCCTGTTCGCCACCGGGGGCCTCAAAGTGACTTCTTCTGTGGGGCCCTAGAAACAACAACCCCCACCCCTCCGGTATCCTCAACCAAATCCTTTGAAAAGGAATCCTCTCTTGAAATTCCAGCATGTGTTTTATGTTCGCTATTTAGCCCCTACACTTTGTCATTGTGAGGGTATACTGCCCATTTACACCTGGATATACGGTAAGGCTGAAAAGCGGCTGCTGTCAGATGCTGGGTGGGCGGAGAATGGACGGGGGTATGAAGGACTAAGCAAGCGGGAAATAACCCACATGCCAGGTCCTCCGGCCACAGAGATATTACCGCCGAAAAAAATGAAACGCGTACGGCGACCAGCCCAGTCACCTGACCCGAACACAACATCGCATCTGCGGCTTGTTAAAAAGATGACAGATAGATATGACCAATTTCCCCGAGTGAGTAGCGGTACATGGCCCCGTCTCATTATTCCGGAAAATACTGCTGGAAATGTCAGAGAGGGCCGAGACAGACGCAGGCATTAGCAGATTAATAAGGAGATGCCCTTGTGTTTTCCTGACATTTAAATGTATCTTTCATACTGCCTGGCAGTTTACAAGCTGCTTTTAGTTTGGCTTATCTCACTGGCCTATAAATCGTCTCCACACCAAAGTTTCACTTCATAGTGATATAATTCACTTCAGCGTTTAATTCCCCATGCTCGCCCGTGAAGTGTAATAGAGAGATGTCCAAATGGCCGTCCCACATGCCTTTTCGCGTCGGTCAATGAGCACTTAGGGCAAGACAGACATTGCGGAGCGGGACCATTATTATGTCTCCTAAGTATTCACTGATATTTTAATATTGCATCAGCTTTGAGAGAACTTCTAGTATCATTCCTGACGATAAAAGGACAACACAATTAAAAATAAATACAGAGCTTAGAACTCCTCACTGAAAATAAAAGAGAGAATGTTTTATTCTTCTGTGCAGTTAATGATTCAGCAGATTTTCAGCAGTTAATTATGATCGTCCCTGGGGGTTGGGACCCGTTCGCCAGTCTGCCGCTGACAGATGATGTTCGGCAGGTATCTGTAAATGCCTCACAATGGATTATGGGAAATTTCTTTGTATTCACTCCTCCCGTTGCCGCCCTGCCTGTCTCATTTCCATCAAAATAAAGTTTTTATAATCTGTGTAATTACTGCTTTCAACTCACAAAAAAAATCTTTAATTATTACTTTAATCTCATATTAAAAATCTCAGAATTACTAAACCTATCATCACGACTGAGTTTAGGAGACTGCAGCAAAACAGCATTGCTGAGAATATTTAATGGGTTTTTTTTTTCTCAGTCTCACCACTTGGAGTTAGCTTGGGAAGGTAAAACCCTAAATTCACATTTAGCAGAGAAGCAATCTTGGATTTATAATCTATAGGGGTAAACATCTCCCCTCACCTTTGACCTCTTTCTTCTGAAGCCTGTTAGATTTCAGTGTCTGTCTGCCTTCTTCCTCTAACCGAGGCCAGAAACAGTGAAGCACCTCCAGGCAAAAACAGCACCTCCATCTTTGCCTCCTGAAGGTAGCGGGCTAGCATTACAGTCTGGCTGTTTTAGGGCCATACCAGCTGGCGCTCATTGTTACCGATTGTGCTTTGCTGCGAGTGTGTGCGCGCGTTTGCGTGTCTGCGTTTGCGTGTATGCATTAGCTTGTCTGCGTTTGCGTGGCTGCTTCTGACGAATAATAGGCGAGCGCAGACTCGCCTGGCGAGTGCACGTATGACGTTTGCTTGGTGTTGGACGCGACTCGCTTCATAGTCTGAACATTTACAGGCGCTGTCCATTAAAATTCACCGCCCGGCTGAGCCATCAGACATTATTAATGTCAACGCTTCAGTCCTCCAACCAGCAGGAGGAGCAATCAGTGCTTATGGTTTCCACTCCATTCTAAGGGTCCCGCCTGCCTCTTTGCCCCGAGGTTTTTGTGCCCAAATGTTGCTGAACTTATGTTCATTCATATTAATATTAAGCATAAAAACTCCTAAGATTACAGGCCCCAGAGGTCCAGCCCTAGAAATAAAACGCAACATCATGGAGGTGCGCAGACGTGTATTTTTTAAGTACATCATTACTGTTCATTAGCAGGTATGTTATTGCCTATCGCGCTAAACATATAGTGGGTTATCCAAACTTTGGAGTTCTATCTCTTGGATTATAAATGTGGATTGGACGTGGGGAAGGAGGTTGGGGGCTATCAACAATTTTTTAGACGAAGAGTTTGTTTTTTAAAATATTTTCATGTCTATTCTGTTATATTTTATTACGTTTCCTTCCTTTGTCACGAAGAGAGATGGACGCAGTTCCATGTCATGTGACACCATGTATGTATAGACATCATAATGAAATCATAAACAAAAAGGTTACAGACTACCACGAATATTGCGTATTTAACATTTTTTTTAATGCTGAGTGTAATTTGCATTCTGGTGTGCGCAGGGGGCTGCGGAGTGCGGGGGTCTCAGGATGGTCGTGTGTGTGACGTCACACGGGAAAGGCTTTGATTATGCAGCCAGCAAATGACTGTCATTCATCAAACGGAAGAAATGGGGGTCAATGCCGCGTTTCTCAGAAAAGAAAACATGCACTTGTTGACTATAATGTTAAATACAAAACTAAATAACTAACAATGCCAGTATTCTGATCATTTATCAAGAGCAGAATACGGAATTTAATGACTCATATCTGAGGTATGTAACTAAAAACAGACAAAAAAACTGTACTGGAATTAATTATGTTAATGATTTGTGCCATTTATAGAAATCCGTCAAAAACCCTAGTCCACAGGACCGTAACTTTTTGGGCTATCGAGTCACAAAACACAATCAAGCGAAATATTTCTTAAAACATTGTGTTTGACCTGTAGCTTAGCACTTTAGACTAAACAACCCGATGAAAACCAGGCAGAGTTTGCGGTTTGTTAAAACGTTACTACTGTTCAGTAAGATACCACGTTTATGGTGTCAAGGTTCAGGAAACCAGTCAGCAGCAACCTTAATGACAGGAGTTACATACAAAGAACGGCACATCCAGCCATCGCACCCTGTTCGGGGTCAGATTTCAGCACAACCAGGGCAGCACAGGACACATGCAATCCCACACTCCGGGCAATTTAGACACCAATCAGCTTAACTGCGTTTCTTTGGACTTCGGGAGGAAACTCACCGGAGAGCATGCAAACTCCACACAGACTCACACACAGAGCAGAGGCGGGATTCGACCTCCGAACCCGCAGGTTTCTGCGCATTGTGCCGTCCAGAGCCGAACAGCGTGATTACAAAATAAAGCAGCCTAATGTAAGCCCGCCAGTGTCAGACAAGGATTACTGCGGTCACAGAAGCAGTCTACTGTCATACTGCCAAGTCTCCTGCATTTACCTGCTGCATATTCCGCTATTTTCTTTCATATGCTTCCACATTATATGTGTGTATATAAAACAAGACAGTAAACTTTACTGAATCGTGCTTTAAAAATCCACCGCTTGCACCTTCACATTGGCAGAGTATCTTACATCGTACTGGACAGCGCTGAAAAGCTTTACACCTGAACGGCAGCGCTGTTTGGACGGGATCTGCCCAAGACATTTTCATGCACTTCGGCTGCACAGTCCGAGCCACAAAACGCGATTTGAAGCACAGGCTACTACATGCTCCTGTTTACTGTGATTTTACTTAATCCTCATATCTTCATTGCGTTTTATTTACCTGTTTTTCCGGTCCCAGGTCATCCAGGATAGTACCTCCAAACGAGATTAATAGAAGAATAGTTAAAAACAAAAGAAAAATGTATATTCGGGCTGTTAATTCCGGAATGATTAATTTGATCCCCCTGTTAAAGACGTCTGCAAAACAAAACAGAGTTGATCCGCCACTTTGTGTTTAGCCTGAGCACTCCCGTTAATCCCGACTTCAGCACCAGCGAGGCGGCGGACAGCTCCGAGGCAGCAGCCGGTCTCCAGCGCCGCTTCTCCGGCTCCGGCTTCTGGGGAGCAAACTTCACCCGCTGGCTGCTTCCCCGGCGAGTTTGCGTGCGGTGGCAACATCGGCCAATGAAAGGGCGAGAGAGAGGAGGAGGCGTGGCCTCGGTAGCGCGTTCGGGGTGCGAGGGCGGTCCTACCTTACACCTACTATAAATAATAATAATAATAATAATAATAATAATAATAAAGAACAAAATTTAAAAGGCTGTAAAGTACCTTCACGTATTTAATAGCTTGGCTGTCCATGGATACCATTCCCATGCAATGATGAATATAAAACTCGTGTCACCGTGAGTTATTTGTGAGTTTTCAGATAAGTGGGACAGTTTCAAGTAATTTTTATGTCGAGATGAATCAGTAAGAAATAGAAAAGAATACATCCTTCCTTGGTCGCACGTGACTAAATATATCTTGTGCGACATAACCGACTCGCCGTACAATTTTCTGTCATTGCGCAGCGGTCAGAAAGACAGAACATATTGTACGGCATGCGGACAGATAACGTCTGATGTAACAGACGGAAAGATGTCTTTTGTCACTTTTCTGCATCCCGCCATTAAAATCACTGGGTAGATTATGAAACGGTTTTCCTTTGATGTATTTAACACAACTCCAGAGAAATTTTGATCTATTAAATTACTCTGCCCAAGGCGAGATTTCTTGTCAACATGAACCAAAATCTGTTATACTCCAACTACTTCTAATTGGAATAACGACATGGTCTATGGAATATAAATAAATGTATTTTTGTTAATTATTTACCCCATGCCTGTTGTGTACACTAGCATCGGAAATATTTGAAGCGCACAGCGAACTGATCAGGATAATCTATCAAATCACTCATTTACATACTGCATATGTAACGATCGAGTAACAAAATGATGTTTTCCATACAAGCAAACGAGTAAATGCTCGCTCTTACCAAGAGTGGATGTTTCCAAGGTTGCTTACACGATGAACGTGAATGATTTTTAAATTCCTTTGACTTTATTTCCAATTGTGTTGCGCTACATACCTGACAGTTAGTGACAAGGTCAAGTTTACCGTAGTTTGCTGAATAATAAACCTAAAAGTGTGATTCAGTTTTATGCACAAAGCTCACACAATATCTAGGGCCACGCATAAACGAGGACAGATGGTCCATCTATCCAAGCGATCATTACTCTAACGACGACGTATTAAGTTTGAAGCACGGGATCAAGATTTATTTATTTTTTTTGTATGTACATTTCTTGCAGTGTGTTTGTTTTTATGCACGAAGGTTTTTCTGCCAGCTTTCTCGAATGCGATTAATCTCTGAGTACAGTTTCTGTGCTCTTTATATTCGGACGCCTAGTCATATCGCGTGATGTGAAAGCATGACCTCATCTTCGGGGAGGCCCGACAGAGCGATTAGCCTGGACCGGGGCATCGAGGCCCCCACTGGCTGTGGTTCCAAGGTGCAGCCGACGTACACAAAGCGTGGTGCTGCTTTAACTTTTCCGGTCCTATATGGTGGGGAGACGAAGTGAAACACAGCAGCGGGGGACACCGGAGACTGGCACCCAGAAGATTCGCTGTGGCAGCACCCCGACCCAGAGCACCTCAGGTGGGGCAGCATATGTCACTGAGCCTACAGAGGCTGCCACGGGCGGAGACATGCACACTTAAAATCGGAGCAAAAAGCACGGAGCTCAATATATTTGCTGTGCTTCCCAGGTAAACGTATCTCAGATCTGTTTTCCAGTTTGCATCAGGATGCACAGGAATCCCAAAGCACAAATACGAGCCTCACAAAAGTAAAACCGCCGTTATGTTTTCTCTGACACATATTTTTCAGCTGAAAATTAAAACCGGGATTTCCTGCAAAGCACTGTCGGTTCCTTTCGAGAACAGTGTTTTAAGTTTGGTGCTCTGATCTGTAGATCTGCTCCTGATTGGCCCACAAGGAAGAGCAGCTTCCTCTGCGAAGGATTGTCCGCAATCCTCTTTCTATCAGACATATTCCTCAGCAGTCTTGATCCAAACATCGTCGGATGTAACACTGAAATATTATTGTCCGGTATTATCTACTTATACATGCATATAACATAAATGCAGTAGCCTAAGTGAAAGTAAATGCAAACTAATTCACGATTTATATAATTGTAAATACAGATATCCCGTTTATGTATAGCTTTATATGATGTGGGGTTTTTTTAGTGGTGGGAGCGAGGCTTGGCGATCTTTGTGATCCTAGGTTCGAATCCCATTGGGTTTGTGAGAAAAGTACTCAACTTCGTCTGGGACGCTGCATGCTAGTTCTCTGATCGACAAAAATGCTTGCTAAATAAATGGATGTAATGTACCCTAATACATACCTACAAGAGAGTCCTACATGTTTAATTTGTCGTAATTTCTACAAAAGATTTATGGGGACATCTAGCGGTTTCATTACAAATTACTTTCTAAAGAGGTGTAATTTCGACAGTTGTGTGACATTTTACGGGCATTTACTCGCATTTTACGCACAATTATGTAGCCGCGGATAAGTATGCTTGCCTTTTATCTTAATACTCAAACTGAACGCGATCCATATGAGCCCACCTTATGATTTCTAATCCTACTTATAACTTCCTGCGCATGTGGGCGTGAGGTCATGTACCTTTCCAGCTGTAATTTCATTAAATCTTTTTTATAAGGACTACAAGATTTTTTTCACTGCTTGCCTGACAACTAGGGGAGTTTCTACCCATTGAAAGGATCATGGGGTAGATCAGCTTTACCTGGGGATTGAGGTTTTTTTTAAATTTTTTTGAAGGAAGATAATTGACATCGTGGCTAAAATACTCGAGGCTGCAGCCCGACTGATCGGACCTAACGACGCCCGCGCTGTCAACCAAACAACAGCTCGTTAGACTCAATATAAATAAATGCAAGTCGTGCCAATTATGACATGGGTGTATCACGCAGTTATACAAGACGCAGACCCTATAAACGCGTAACTGACACTTTAGATAAATGCACACCCACAAAATGCATTTCACATTTGAGACATGAGATCCGATTGCATTCTGGATTATCTAAAGTATCATTCAGCAGCATTTGTGATTCATATAAGTGCTATACCCGTCATATTAACTAGTCCGCTAAATGGAAATTTAACCTCTGCGGTTATTTATCTTCCTACAATTTTATGTGTGTTACTAGCTACAAAAAAGACACAAAAGACCAGTGATTGAAACAGAAACTTTCCCCGTTGGGGTGACAAATTAAAACCATAAAACTGGCGCTTGCTTCCATCCTGGAGAGCGGGTTAAAATTGCGGTGTTGCTGTATATGCAGGCCGGCGTCATTCCGGCGTGACGAGCTTGGGAGCCACATTAACAGGTCAGATGCGTTACGCAACCGCCGCTTCAGATCTGCTATTTCGCACGTCCCCTCTTACGGGGACAGCATTTCACAGAAAAAGGCTAAATGATCGCCATTTCTGTAGCGATACGGTACTTTACCAGAGAGAGGAATTGCTTTTTATTTTTGCTTAATTAATGCTTACTGCAGTTTATCCGGTAACAAAATGTACGCTTAGATGAAACTATTTTCTGTAAATTTGGCGATTAGTGCATGTTTAAAGGCAGGTTGATATCAGGTTTATTAACTGTGAAACTAAATGAACACACGTTAATAAGTGATATCCATGAATCCCGAGGGGCCTGTTGGTTATACAGGCCAAGAACCAGAAGAAGCCATAAATATCACTAGTCCCCGCCATAGGTTTGCCATCAGAAACAGACTAGTTGGGTCGGAGTTAAACCCTCAGCTGGCAGGTATGGTGACGGTGGAGCAGAAGCTGGTGGATCGAAAGCTCTTGGCTCCCTTTATGCACAATGTTTCTAGGAAAAAGTTGTGTATTACGGTTTTTGTTATCATACAGTGTTAATACTTTGCTTCGCTCCTGCCTTCTATGATGCCTTTAGTACACGCTTTTTCAACGGGCAGCATTCAATGCAAAGGCGGACGCCGCTGTGCATGTAAGCTGGACCGAGATTTTGCCTGTTAGCCAGTCTGGTCTCTGGATTTGGTTGTTAACCTTTACTCTGTAAAAGATCGTGTTTCCTACTCACATGGATACGGTTTGATTGATTTTGTTTTGGACGGATATAAATGAGGGATTGAGTTTGATCACTGGCCAGAGACAATATTCAATTATGCATTTTATACTTAAGTGCTGTATTTAAGCGTCGTATTTAAGCAGCAAAAATACGCAACATATTCAGCTTAAGTACCACACTGACATTAAGCAATAATCGTGATTACGTCGATAATTACGGCGATAAAATGGCTGCGTGTGGTTTTGTGTGCTGTTTAATGATATGATTAAGTACCAAAGACCATTTTGTGAGAAATGGAAAGCAAGCCAATGTGGTCTTTATAGAGGACAGAGTAACTGACACTGAAAAGCCTGTCATTTGCCACCCTGCAGGTGATAGCAGATATCTCTTCATTACTTGGGGAGGAGATGGCAGACACTGTATTCAGTTTGGCAGCAGCTGGGGCTGGAGGGATTGAGTTTGATGCCCTACAGTAATGATGCGGCAAGGTGAGTAGCATGCGCTGGCAGCAAGCTTGGGGTTAAAACCTGAACTGGGGTGGTGCCCAGGACAGGTAATCAAACCGAAGGACCTTGTTGTTCAAACAGCAAACAAAATGGGGACATGGACCCTTTTAGGAAAACCAGCTTCTACAAGTTACTACAGAGTTCCTACGTGATAGACACTCAGCAGACATACAATCCTCTCTACTCCCTGTGTGCAGACAGCACCCCCCCAAAGGGAGTGCACCTCGCGCGGCGGCTCCCTCGCGCGGCAGTAGCTTAACCTGAGCCCCATGGTGGCCCAGGCTTAGTGGGTTAAGATGCCGTGCTTCTAATTGGAAGGTTGCTGGTTCAAATCCCATGGTCATCAGAATGATGGACCCTGAGCCTCAGTTGTTAAGGATATGAATATGGCAAATAAAAATGTTAAATATACCCAAATAAATTTCCTGGTTCCTGTCAACAGTTGGCAAGGATGACCAGGAGGCAAAAGTGTTGATCCCAGGCACCAAAATCTGGTTAACCTGCGGTTTTGGCATTTATTGCAAGTATTGTATCTCAATTTTCTTGTTTTCTTCATGAAGTCGTGTTCATGAATGCAGACCAGCACTGGAGGCAAAGGGTCTGGACATTGATTGTCTCGGGTCAGTTAACAGCCAAGCACCTGAAGGACAAAGGCTCACTTCCTGATTAGCGACACTATATTTAGACTCTTATTTGTGAGACTGGTTAATGTCCACACGAGAAAAGCAAACGTGATGCTGTTTGGGGTGGTGGGGCGGTCTGTGGCTCAGTGGGTTGTGCTCGTGATCAGAATGTCGCTGGTTCGAATCCCATTTGTATGGGATATGTACACCTGTCCTCACCCTTGTATGAATGACAAATGAAGCATCGTTATATTAAGCTGGATGTGGAATGTAAATCAGCGGAGTTCATTTAGCTTTCAGCCTGTTGAGTTTGAGATCTCTCCCCATATTCTTTGTGATATGTGCCGCTTTTACATTCTAGAGGCTTCCTGAGGTTCACTGCAGGAGGAGGGATTAAGGTCGCGTGATGCCCCCCCCCCCTCCCAGTGAAGGCTGTGAGAAACTTCTGCCTGGTCCTGGTGACTCACTGGCAACAATGACAGGTCTGTCACCCAGACACTCCGGAATCCCCCTGAGCAGAGCCGCTGCATGGGGTCCTTGTTGCGTCCTTTTCACTGCCTGAATCATTTCATGACCGTTTAACCGAAAAAACCGGGAAGCTTCAAAAAAACTAAAATGGGGGGAAATGTCCCTCTTTGTAAGGCAGCCCTTGTGTTTGATTAGTCAATTTTGCCAGGAGTCGTCTTATTAACCAATAAATATTAAATGGTGCTCTTGGTCAGTGTTTTAAAGACGGCCATCAAGGTCTAACTGTATGCTGTATTTTAAGATCATGAAAGTATCACTTAAACAAAAATGTTCTTGGGGCAGAAGGAAACATTGGTTCAGAGAGATAACCAATCAGATTGTAGAGGAGGCAGGTCCAAGCAAATAGAGGAGGTGGGACCAATCAGATTTTTGTGTAAAACTCCCACAGGTGTATTGTAACTGAAATAATTACTTTCATGTTTGTATGTTACATTAAAACGACTAAAATTTCCACTTTTTAGAAAAATTTTCATTTTAAAGCCATTTATCTCTGCAATTAGAAAGAACTTTAACTTGGTCTTTTCCCAATTGTCTGCATTTTTATTTCAAAATATTTTCCATTATTGTTCTTATCTCAGTTCACTTGACATTTCAGGCATTTTCTTTCTGAGCTGGGGTCACTTCAGGTTCCATTCCTTTCTAAAAGAATCATATCAGGCTGCATACTTGGCAGCTGCACCAGTAAGGTTTTAGTTATAAATCTCTCTGGGACCCCATTCAAAGAGTCACCACCCCCGCAAAAGTTTCAAAAACCAAATAAATAGCTCGCGAATAGAGTCAGAAGATCGTAGCTAGCTAGATGGATAGCAGAACATCCTGCTTCAGCATCTCCTACGTAATGAGCGCGCTAATTTATTATTCAGTGTAGTAACTGTTTGTGGCCAACAGGGGGCCTAAACCTTAGGGGCCCCACGCAAATGCTGGTTTGAGTCACAGTAACCGCCGCTCCTTGCAGCAATGCTTTTTGTTGTTTTATGCGACTTGTTGCCAGTTTGCATTAAAGTGTAACTCGCCAAAAGCAATATTCATGCTATGCAAATGAAATGTTAACGCGTTAATTTATTCTTTACATGTAATTTTTTTACAGCATAATATTTGCTTGTCTGTTTGCACTTAATTCTCAGAGCCTGCCTGTCTGTACGTGTACGGTGAAAAATCGTAAATACAATTAGAAATCATGTTTATGTAGCAGTCTTATTATGAGTGTTTATTGTTTCACTTTTTAACATTTTCATTTAAAATGAATTTTGACAAAAAAAAAAAATTTAAACGACACACGTCCGTTGCGCATTTCAGCAGCATTTTAACCAAAATGAAATCTAATTATATTCTCAAAGTAGACGTTTACTCATTAAAAGATAAAGTCTTTAAAGAATGGTGAGGGCTTATAGTGTGCTTAAGTTATTTTCTAATTATGCAAATAGATTTTCAGATTAATAATCAGAATATTACAAATGAACAAGATTGTTTCAATGCGTTAACTATCTGTGTTTTCCATTACGCTGTCGTTCAGCTATAACACGGGGTTAAAAAGGAAAGTTTGATTTTCATTTACTCCACGCTTCAGCACATCATAAATTAAACACTGAACTCTAATGCATATTTCATTCAGATACCATATTATTACATCATCCTCGTCTGTGCATTCAGTCCAACGTGCGCACAAGTGTTTCGCTTTCGAATTTGCAGCATTACCTTCGATACTCCAAATAAACGAAAATTGATGCCAGGCATGAATTTCGTGTCTTAGACTCTTCTGGTACTCGTGGCTACGTGAGAGTTCGCTTGATGTTCTTGTCGTGATCATTCTGTCAGCTTTGGGGCACAAGAGGCATCAATTGTCAGCTCTGCCTTTGTTGCTCTGAAAAGTCCGACTTAATTGCGTCCTGTTTCAATGGGTCTTTGCGGGCTCCTGGTCTTTTGCCCATTTGTCTTAAATAAATAACGCAATTCTACGCTTCACCAGATGATGGCAGTATTTTACTTCTACGAAATGCCAAAAATGTAACAAAACAGATGACGATTTTGCATATAAATAAATATATATTAAATGAGACTTCAAAGAATGCATATTATGTATGTCGTAATTGCGTTTACAAATATAGACACTGCAGAGTTTTGTAGCATAGAATGTTTCAGTTCATAAATGACAAACCGTCTTCTAAGCTCTAAGAATACAGCATGGTTTTAGGAAGAATTTTAGCAATTCAATTAAATCCTTCACCAATGGCTGTTAACCCCAGAGTTAACCCCTGGGGTTCATTTAAGAGTCAAGTGGTAGTGAAGACGGAATGATTAAGAAGTTTGGGTGTAAAAAAAAAATAATAATCTATCGCTTCCAGAACCTTCTTTAACTGGGCAGTGAGTCGGATGGCCAGCCTCGGGTGATCTTGGACAACTGATAACTTCTGTTACTTACTACTTGTATGACATATTAATAATGAAATCATTCAGAGATCTGAGGTGATCCACAGTATATACATGGAATACTGCACATTAAGAGCCAAAATAGTTGTTTTATTCTTTCTTTGCGATGCAAACATACATGCAAAAAATTCAATTGAAGTAATGAGGAGTGTCATGGCACCAAGGAATTCTCTTGGCACCAAGCATGTCTGATTAATTTACTTTAATCTGGAGGGAAAAGAACAGATTACAGCGATCAAGCTCCAACTGGGAACATCTACAGTCATTTCTCTCATTTTTCCCTTTATATATTTTGCTTTATATGACACCACATCCATTGCGATGATCCATTCACTGTCTGAGTCTCCTTCACATCGCATGACTCCAGTGTTTTCCTGCATTTATAATCGTTGTGAATTGCAATTGATATCTGGACAGCTGGTGGCAAGTCTTCCAGAGGGACTGACGTTATTCAGCGTAGATATACCCTTAGCAGTTAGATTACATGTATGGTCAGTCGTTTGGAGAGTGACCGATAGGCTCAAAATGAATCGGGAGAATATATTTCATCCAATGACAATTCAGAATTAAAATGTATGCGGACGGTCAGCCATTAGAGCTTTTTAATGAGGCTGCTTCTGCATGTATCCTAACCTGACAGTCGTGTCAGAATATCAACACCTGAAACCCACTAGAGTGTGAATGTACGAGGACAGAGACGTTCGAAACGTGAGCCTCCTTTGGGATGTTAATCTTATTTCATTTATTTTTTTCAGATTTCAGATGACTGGATCCCAACAACAGGTAAGTCACTGGTGACTGGTTCCAGTCAACTGATAATCTCTGAATAACATGGAACCACTCTAGCAATCCCCCAAAATCCCATAAAAACACTCCGCGATAACAGGAATGTCACTGGGATCTATTTTTTAATAAATGCAATTTAATGTTCTAAGTTTAAATGTAATGGTTTTATAACGATGCAGGATTTAATGTATTACTGGTGCCATTTGATCGGAGCCATATGAACGGACCCAAAACCATCCAGCCAGCTCAATTGCTCATTAAAACACAGACGGTAATGGAAATATTCAATTATTTTTCATGCATATCATACCATAATTCAACATGATTTCAATGTTGATATTTTAACGTACATTTAAAATGTGTGTCTATAATGTAATACATAATTGTTTGCTTTAATACGCAACGCAATGGAATCGTACTGTAGATATGCTACTAGTACCGTGAGACTGTAATGCATAATAGCTCCAGCAGGGGGCAGCAGTGGGAGACTTTCAGTTTTCTTGGTATGGTGTCTCAGCCCACATGTCAGAGAGAAAATTGGAGAAGTAACATTTGTGTAATTTTCTAAGTCACCCCTTATCCAAGTTTAAAGTTGCCCTAAAATAGATGTATTTCAATCATACTCTCAGTGATAAATATTCCTCACCACAAAATAAAAGGTTTCAGCAACAAAAAAATAAGGTTTGCAATCAAAAAGTTGCAGGGCAACTATTGATGTTACTCTGCACAGTAAGATGTATAAAGCAGATCATGAACACCACTGGCCCCTCTTGATATCTGACCCTGCATCTTTGTTTCACAAGCTTTCCTGAGCCGTGAGCACCCTCCCACGCATTTCCGCCAGATGCAATCCTTGGAGAAATCTCACCATTTTCCCAATGGCCTCCTTTAACAGGATACGTCAGATTAACAGCTGATTTGCTGTAAAAGCAAGTGGAAAGGTGGACTATTTACCAAGAAATCATTTTCATTTACAGGTTCTACAGACAGGAGGTGTTCCTCGTGTGATGTGAGACGCGATATGTTCATCAGTTTATATACACTTCAGAAGCTGATATACACAACATAGACTAAGACATACTGATTTTGGAGACGAAACTGCAACGTAATGCAGTTTGTCCAGGAGAAAATTTTAGATTCTAATATGTAAACATAATTCAGATGTACATGGCATGTAAACAGATGTGTAAAGTGCACTTGTTTACATGGCATTGTCACCATCTGAATTTATATCAGCAAATACTTAAGATCTCAGCAACATTGAGTACCTGAATATACTGACTGGCCAGGTTACACCTCCAGACATCAATGGATTTTTTTCCTTCCCTGTTGGCATGGGCATATTCCAGGACAAGGATGCCAAGATTCATTGGGTTCGAATTGTCAAAGAGAGTTTCAGGGGGCGTGAGGAATCCATTTTCAGGCATAACTTGGTCACCACAGAGTTGTGACCTTAACCTCATTGAAGGTCTTTGGGATGAGCTGAAGGAGGCCTTATGGAGGTTCGACTCGCTTGTCAATACAGGATCTCGGTGAGAAATGAATGCAAATCTGGATAAAAATGAAGGGTGCGATGCTGCAGCAGCTTGTGGAAACAATGGCATGACAACTGTATGCCAAAATCAAAGCTAAAGGCGGTCCGCTGCATGGCAGGCAAGCGCACACTGGCGTCTTTACGGCCGCAGAACATTTCCGCTGCATGGCAGGCAAGCGCGCACTGGCGTCTTTACGGCCGCGGCACATTCCCGCTGCATGGCAGGCAAGCGCGCACTGGCGTCTTTACGGCCGCGGCACATTCCCGCTGCATGGCAGGCAAGCGCGCACTGGCGTCTTTACGGCCGCAGAACGTTTCCGCTGCATGGCAGGCAAGCGCACACTGGCGTCTTTACGGCCGCGGCACATTCCCGCTGCATGGCAGGCAAGCGCACACTGGCGTCTTTACGGCCGCAGAACGTTTCCGCTGCATGGCAGGCAAGCGTGCACTGGCGTCTTTATGGCCACGGCACATTTCCGCTGCATGGCAGGCAAGCGCGCACTGGCGTCTTTACGGCCGCAGAACGTTTCCGCTGCATGGCAGGCAAGCGTGCACTGGCGTCTTTACGGCCGCAGAACGTTTCCGCTGCATGGCAGGCAAGCGTGCACTGGCGTCTTTACGGCCGCAGAACGTTTCCGCTGCATGGCAGGCAAGCGCGCACTGGCGTCTATAAGACCACAACACTGGGGCTGGCTTAGCCAGCAGGTACAGCAGGGGTTTCACTTGAGATTTCGTCAGATATTTTTTTAAGGGGGCACAGAAAAATAATTCTTAGATTTAAGGGGGATCAGAAATGACTCCAATATGTGTTCATATTTAATGCAGTTTGACATGTAAATTATATAGATATTATTTAAATATGAAATCTTATGTCCTACTTCATGAAGTCTTATTCTGACAGTTGACCACTTAGACAAAAATCTGTAAGATACTACAAGGAATGAAGTCTCTGATTGACATAGTTGTCAGCGTCTAGCGTTTGACATTCTGGAGTCCTGTGGCACCTCTTTTTGATGCTGACAATCTGGGTTATGAGCAGGATGATTTCACACCCCTGCTACATATTTTTCTTTCAGGAATCATTTACTTATCTGCATCACCATTGTTACCAACAGCTAATAGCTAACAGCTCCTGTATAACAACATAAGGCAAACTGGCTCAGTGAAGACCAAAGGCTAGTCAGTCATCAGTTCCTTTAAAAAAAAAAGCTGTAATCAATGTCTCTTTTCTTTATGGATTACAGCATGATCTTGTAAAATCAACTTGATTAAAAGATCAATTCTCAAAAGCATTACTGCTGATTCAATTAAAAAATACGTAACACACAAACGTTTAAAATCCAAAACAAATCAGATAATAGTATTTGTTTTTGCATCTAAAGATTGTGATATTTTAACGAAAATTCCAAAATGGACCATCAGCCTGAATATCCGTGTTCTGGGAGAGCATTAGCCAGCAGAATGCGAGCTGCTGTTTCAGGGCTGCTGTGCAGTGCTGATCGCCGGATGCAGCGTTCCGGGCTGCTGCCTGGCTCACTAAATAAATCAGCAGTAGCCACCAGCTAGTAAGCGAATGGTTATTTTATCATGCTCCTGGAAAACAGCAGAACGTCGTCGTTTCCTTACCGGCAGTATATGTGGCCACGTAAGGTGTAAGATCTGCTTTTTAAAATCAAATTAATGCAAGATGGCAGCATGGGGAAGGGAGACGGTAGGGGCCACAGAGAAAGCAGGCTTCGGGAACAATGGCCCTTTCAGCGAGGGGGCCGGCTGCAGAAAGCCAGTGGTGGCAGGAACAGAGCACAGATTTTACAAGCAGCCTGTAAAATCTGACTGGGATGCTGATTCGGTGTTTCTGCACAGACACATAGGCAGTGACTAAACAGAACCTTCCGGAATCACCGGGGAGAAGCCTGCTGTTTGCCTTATTTACTGTTTAAAGATCACAGGAAGTCTTGTTTGAAGCTAAAGCCCCCCCCAGAATGGTTTAGAGGACACCCCACGTTGATGCTCCGCACCCTTAGATGACAGCGTCATTGTGAT
This sequence comes from Brienomyrus brachyistius, assembly GCF_023856365.1. Lineage (NCBI taxonomy): Eukaryota > Metazoa > Chordata > Actinopteri > Osteoglossiformes > Mormyridae > Brienomyrus > Brienomyrus brachyistius. The sequence continues at coordinate 4,754,423 of NC_064544.1, read as the reverse complement.
CCAGTTTGCAGTGTCCAGTATCTTACCACAGAGAAAAGACAATGCAGCTAGAACAGTGTGGATCTCTGTGACAGGTTCACAGCTCTGGACAGGCTGCTATGAAATGTCTTTATTTTACCTGGCTGTGAAAATATCTTGGCAACGCTGGCAAGGTCCAACTGGCACGGTTCTTGGTTCTCAGTGTCCAGATCATCAAATATCCTGCATTTGACAGGTGGTGCCTCTTCTGTATACAGTGATGCTATACCGCAGTAAACCGATGTTACTCATTTCACACTAATTTCTGCATCTCGAAAGGACCACCTCCGCCCAGGCCAGATTAGGTGCCGATTAGGTGCTACTTTTGCCTGGTGTGTTTGCCAAGCGTTTCGGTGGAGATGCCAGAGGAACACTTCATTCAGAAGTGACAAAAATCACCCCACTCCCCGTAGGAGTAACATATCAACACATCATACGCGCAGATCACGGCGCGGTCTGTCAGCCTGCTTCCGGAATGTTACGATTCGCCCCAAAACAGGTTTGACCCACCTCTCTGGGTCTCACCCCCGCACACTATCGGGTCATTAACCAATTAACGAACCAGGTAACTCGACAGATATAAACGACAGAATCCACTAGTACTATAGCAGACGACTGTGACGTTTCCTCATACATAAACGCATCAGTTAAATGCAAACAAAAAAAACAATGAATACTAATTATGTTTGTGCCCATGAGAAGTATGACCTTTGGAGCTTGACGCTGGCTGACGACCGAGCTGTAGACTGACTGTTTAGGACAAACTGGGCCTGCAGGTGTGGCTCCGTTCTCGGTCTATACCGCAAACAGCAAATAAAGTGACTTATTAAACAATTAAAATCCCAGCCAGTGACATTTATTATTTCCATATGATGGAATGGGCTCTTCCTCAAGGGCTATATGACGAAAATAAAATACAGGACTGACTGGGTAGGCAGGAAGAGCGGAGAGATTCAGATGATGGCCGAGCTGTCTGAGGTGTTCGGCTAAGTCGGGATTGCGTTTGTGTCACTGACGGCCCTCCGTGTTCGGCCAAATTAATAACGACCAACTGCCTCTTGTTGGATTGGTGAGTAGCTGGTCAATGGAGATAGGAGAGCGTTCTGGAGTGTGGGAAAGCGCAGATAGCGCCCCCTAGTGGCGTGAATAGAGCCCTCGGGGCACCCTGAAAGGTCAGGTGATGAAGTCGGTTATTTTAGTTGGATTCTCTGTTTGATTATGTGTGCTGTCCAGGTGATTCTGCTCCACTGAAATGTAGTAGGAACTTCATTTCACATGTTATGGAAATTAATCTTTTAAAAAAAATATTGACATAGCGTTTAGGATACATACGAGTTCCAGTCCGGACGGTGTGTTACGGAGGCTTATTAGGACCAAGTGTGTAAATATCATCTGAGGTGGTGGCAGAAGTAGATCTAATTGCACAGACAAGTGATTTATTGTCTTGAGACTAGACACCAGTGTAGAACAGAACTTTGTTTATAATAAATGTCGGGAAATGAACTTGCTGATTAAAGTGGACCTTTTTTTTTAGACATGAGTGTTGTTGGGATTAAGTCTGGGCTCAGAGCTGAACATGTGGAAGCCATTGACTCCAAGCAGAGCCCGAGAGAAATATGAGAACTTATGGAAGTGGTTAGACTGCAGCATGCTGGTGAGGGAGCAAGCTGTCTCAGAAGATGGGAGATGTTTAATGCTGGGCTGGAGGAGCGTTTTGGTGTCACTGGGAGACCATCAGCTGAAGATATTGAAGTAGGACTTGCACACTTATTCAAAGGCTGCAGAGTGCCGGACAGGCTTCATGTATAAGGTGTGTGTGTGTGTGTGTGTGTGTGTGTGTGTGTGTGTGTGTGTGTGTGTGTGTGTGTGTGTGTGTATTGACATTGTGGGGACCATTTTTTCACTACAAGGGAAAATTCTATTTTATTAAAATCTAAAAAACTAAAAAAGCCAAAGTAGTCAAATGACTTCTTGTTACCATTTCAACCATATGCAGTTGGTACGATATGCAGTGAAACAGAACATTCATCCAGGACCAGGGTGCTATAACAAATCAGCACGGGACTTCAAACTGCACGTGTGTGCAAGCGTGCAGACACTGCCAGACAGTGCAATAAGACTAGACAGTGGCACAAACAAAGACCGTGCAGTGCCAACCAGTGTGCAGTTCTGATATTTACAGTCCTGCATTTTCTCTTATGGTTGAGGTCTAAGAAAGTGCATCCGCTTCAGCCCCGCATGACACCTAATAACATGAGCGTAAGAGTTTCCAGGTTGGTTGAGAAGGGGCGACGCTGTCCGTGTGTGTCCTCAAAGGGACGGCTCCACCTAGAGGCCTGCTGAGGAGGCGCATAACCAAGCAGCAGGCACCTTTAATAAAAGATGCAGGCACTCATAGCAGCTGCCTTCTCTGACAGCCTGAGTGATGACTGAAGCACAGGACGGCGAACACTGTGCTCAGGGTCACGGTGTCAGTTTAACCTGCTCCTATTGCTCCTATTTATTTTTATTTTAACTGATCCAAGAGAAATATTTATGTTCCCTTGTGGAAGAGGAGTGTGGAGACTTCTGCCCACGGACCGTACCATTTAGGAATGGAGGGACTGCAGATATTTGATATTTTGCAAACCAAACAAAATTCCAAAAAAATATTCCAGTTGAACAAATGTTGGCGTTTTGGTAAATGTTGTGTCTGTGCAGAGTGTTAATAAGTGTTCAGTCTTCAGTAGCTGTGTGACTTTAACCAAACCCTGTTTTGACTGAGGGAAAATTTAATATTTCGCTTGGCATCACCCACAATTCCACAGAGCGCATTATCAGAGAAAGATTGCTTGAAGTTTGGTCATGAAAGAGCATTTCCCAAATACTGCTGTTCAATATCCTTTGGTTTACGTCATAGCTCACTGATAAGTGTTTAAACTACGGAGAAACCATATAGTAAATGGCATTAGAGTGTCAGTCAGGCTTTCGAACTGAGCCTGTGTAAATTCCCCATCCCCCCCCCCCCCGCGCCCCCCCCCCCCACCCCCGAGATGAGCTCTCAGACCGTGATCATGTGACTGTCCGGTCAGTTAAACCCGGTTTCTGGAAGCAGAGCAGGGCTGTACTACAGCACGTTCTCCAGTGCTCTGCTGGTGGACATAAACAGACTCAGTGGTTGGTCATCCCAATGGGTGACATTGCAGCCTGGCGCCTCGGGTGGTTGTGGGTTCAGTTCCTTTTTCCATGCCACTTTCCTGTCGCTGTCTAAAAACGGAGCATCGATCATGTGCGAGGTTAATGGTGGAAACGGAGTGGAGTTATTTTAATACAGTATTTTTATTGTTGTTTCACATGTACAATAAAACACTTTGTGTTCTCTCCACCAGTGCGACAGAAAGTATTTCTTATATGTAAATAGAAGGATGAAATAAAGTGCAGTAGAGCAATCATATATTGAATTTATCAGCGTCGCATAGGTGACACTATAAGATTAAAAAGGAGCAGCCCTGTACTCATGTCCCAGTTACAGCTGCTGCCTGAGCACATGGTTTTAAAGGGGTTTGTACAATATAACATGCTGGTGGTAGCTGTTCCTGGCCAGGGACACAGTGGTCCTGGGGGGTATTCCAGTGGACACAGGGTATGGTGGATGCTAGAGGACATCCTCCATTCAGTGTACCCTGTCCTCCTAAAACCCACCCCCAACCACACACATACACACACGCACACACACACGCATATGCACACATGCATGCAGCTCTACAACCAGGAACCGAACCAAGTGTCCAACTGGATGTAGAAAGCCCCTCACCTCAACTGGTGATATGCACTTTTATTTATGTATGTGTATGTTTGAATTATTTCCCAAATTATTGTGAAATATGCACACATTTTCTAAATGAAGCCATCGGTTTTTAACTAGCTGCCATTCTCTTCATAACAAGCTGTTAAGGTGGACTGCACCTGCAGGCAGGCTGAGCTGAAATCCCTCACACTGCTCCGCAGAAACAAAGCTTCTACACTTGTATTTCATCCTGTGGTACTGGATGCGGTGCTGCCATGGCAACCAAACTTGGTGACCTCATTATTTCATCCTAATCATTTTTTTTTAAAATAAAGTTACTCTGTGTGCTTACTGTGCTAGGTTGGTAAAAAAATCCCACTAAATGGCAATATAACAAGAAAGAACGAGATTAATTCCCACGAATGTCACAAGCATAAACGCGTTAGAGATCTGCATCTTTTGCAATAGCCTCACGCATCTTGCGCATAACCTGAAACCTCTGGCACGTGCAAGACCTGAATATAATGAAGCAGCATTATTCTACATTTATAAATAAAAAAACATATATTAGAAAGAGGTATATTTTAACTGACGTCAGTTAGCACCTTTATTTATCACATCCAGATAAATATACACACATTTTATGATATGCGTGTGTCACGCATTTTAAATACTGAAACCTGATTTAGAGTAAGTTCCCTAAGTCTGGTCCTTTTTAAAATTCTACTGAGGCTCTTGTGCGATAGATTAAAGTAATTATTTCCAAAATATATCACGATTTTATTAGTACTTGTTTTGCAGGAAAACGGGAAAATCAGCAAGTACTGTGCCCCCCCAGGACAAGATAAGGGTTTAGAGCAGGACGTGTGTGTTTATTGACTGAGGGGGCATGAGTGCTTGGGTGTCGGAGCTCCTGACTGATATCTGTGGCTCACTGGCCATGCAAACATGTCTGCTGTTCTATACAATTAGCCTTAGAAAACATTCCTGCGGTCTCCCTCTTCTGGGCTGATGGGTTCATCAGCGGAATGGGCATGTAAGTATGAAATACACACAGAGACATTAATTTATATGAATCGGTGTTTGGAAGTTTAGCTGAGACACAAGGATAGCTTCCGAACAGTGAGATCTCCATGAGTGCCCATCAAAAACAAGACCAGTCTGAGCGGTTCAGTGCTGAATCTGACGACGTAAATGTAATTTCTGTGCTTTAATCCATCCATCCATTTGTAGCGGCTGCTACATTCTACATGTACACGACATGCTCTGGAATGACAGGGTAGGAACTGCTTCATATTTGGGCTCCTATGACCCTCAGTCACATCCCTCCGTCCAGCCCGCTCGTGGACCTCTCGTTAACCCCATGTTTCTTTTCGGTTTGTCCAGTGTATTTCAGTCCGCGTTCAAGTCTGTTACCCCAGGTCTGTCATTAACGCTGTTGATCGTGTAAACCCCTTCGTTTTGGATTTCGGTCTCACGTATCCTGCTTCCCCGACCGATCAATACACTCGGTGTCTGATTGGGTTCGTTATGCTTGTTTATGATAATCATCTTTTAAGTTTGTCCCAGATATTAATATATAATTTTTATAAATTATAATGGTGAATGTATGTAGTTGCATTATAATGTTATACTAATGTGAGGTAATATGACATGCCGCCCAATCAGATGGCTCATTCATCCTATACAGAAAGTAGTGGCGGCCATGTTGGTGCCATGCAAACAGGAGCGGTGTCGACTCATTTTGTCCTCTTATCCACACCCGTTGCTACATGTTTTTTGGGGGTCTAGTTTCAGTAAGAAGTTGTAGCAGATCATTTGATTTGACTGTTTAGAAGCTGCATTATGAGAACTGACAGCTGTCTTCTCTGAACACCAAGCGAAAGGGGCTTGCCATTTTCACTGGGATTACCACGTAGCACCTCTCTAAACAGAGTAAGTCTCTCAATCTCCAGTCCATCATCAATTTTCCCCGGACTACGTAAACCAAATGATATCAGCTATGCCCAAACCTAATTATTTCTTCTATATGAAACATGAAAAAAAATCGTTAGCAGGGAGTTTTACTGACAAAACTCAAGGAAATCATTGCAAATAAAATTCCATTACTTTATTACATTAGTCTTTAATTTATCACATTAGTCTTTAATTGTAAAGGGAGTGTGTCCCATTTACATATCATAGTCCATAAGTCAATGGATACAAAATGTAGGTCTTCCAAAAAGGAAACTATTAAGTCACACCCCCCATGGAACAGAAAAACAACGTCTGTTCCCAAATGTGACCCATAAGTTGGGGGGCTCTGTGCTACCGGTTTGGCTGACTTTATCTCAAAAGCCCCACAACCCAGCAAGAAGGTCAGCAATAGAGGAAGAGTTCATGTTGACTTGGGATCCTACTGGTAGATTCTGGTTATTAAGCCTGAGACCTGTATTTTATTGGATTAAAATACGCTTTTCACCAAAGGCCATGTGTGACATTAGAACTCTCAGGCTAGCTGATGAAATCCTTTGCAGACTGAGGACATCACAGTTAGGCAGGGATGTAAACAGGCCTTTTGGATTGTGAATCTATTTCAAACTTGAGCTCTATTCACAGAGTGAGCAGTAAGATACTGTCTTTGTGTAAAATCGCTCCTCTGAGCTGGTTGTATTTTATCAATGGCTGACTCCAAAGCTGTCGGATTGGACATTTGTTTCTCTTGTGTCATGTTGCACGTGCCGCGTGTCCAATGTCTGCAGCCGACCCTGGGACGTCAGGCTCGCAAGAAGAGACGAAAACGGCAAAGGTGTAACCAAACTAACAAGGGCTATAAGCTAAGACGAATCCCGTGCTCTCGGTCAAGGCCAAGGCCCAGATAAGCTGTTTTGGTGTTTCTGGGTAAGGCTGAACTGTAGAATTTCGTTAAAATGGACCGCCGCAACCTTGCAAAGCACATGTAGGTACGGATGGATGGATGGATTGATGGATGGACTTCAATATGGAGATGTGCTTGGGTAGCATCCAAATCTTAAACATTTATTTAGCCCCGAATCATCTTCTAGTTCAATTAATTTGGACGGGCGTTTCTTAAAGCATATATAGGACACTGCATAAAGCTGCCTTCTTACTTAAGGGAAAACCTACAAAATTTGATCAGTGTGATACCTGACAGTACATGCATTTCTGTACTAAATACACAAAATTCGCTCCTGCTAGGACTTACCCACCATATGCTGTTTGAAAGCGTATTGTGTTATATACAATGGCAGTCAGTGGTAGGCACTAATTAACAGCTAACCAATCAGGTTTGTCTGCTTAAAAGAGCACCCATATTAACACGCGGCGGATGTCAGAGGGCATATGGTCACCTCTGCATCGTGGAGGAATTAAGTGAATGACATACTCGCTATTCAGACCAAATTCTGTCCATGGCTAGAGCCTTTACCCTAAGGGTGGCACTGCTAATATTACCGGTGTGGTGAGCAGATGACTGTTAGCATAGAATGCAGGTGAGCTAAAAATGCCAAGCGAATCGACAGGAGGGTAAGAAGATCCGAGCAGATTTGAATATGAATTGTGCTGAGGCTGATTCCCTGCGTCAGGCCGATACACAGCTCCGGGAGGCGGGTAATTAGCATTCATGAAAGACAAATGTCCAGGGACCTTGTCATTTCTACAAGGTAAAATAAATGATTTTCTTCCCTCCATGAATACATTACCACTGAAAAACGGGCAATCAGTGTGTTTTTTCCCCCCCTTAAATAATTCTCTCCATCTACAAGCACAAATAAATAAATAAATATTTTATAATCGTTTAAAGCATCTATTGTCAGCAAAATTGCATTTGTGTATCTGTGGTGATTGGAGAGATGCGGCTTAATCAGACAGGTGAGAGTCGCATATACGATTCTAAACCAAATGAAAACTCAGACGTCCTCTCGCACACAGGACCGCATGTAATAAATGCATTAATCATGTAGGGCGGGGGATCCAGCGCCCGGTGCAGAATCGCCCGTGTTACGGCTCATTTGAATGCAAAAAGATTGATGACGGCAACAGCTATTGGCGTTAGGCTAATTGCAGAATCTTAAAATTAAATCTTTGGAGGGAAAAAGCACCACGTAGCACGTACCTGAAGATTGTTCGCATCAAAGGAATGTTTCGACCCTGAAATCACCATGGTGTTTATTTCTGCAAAAGGGGATAAAGATGTGATTTGGAGAATTACATGGAATATTCAAAGTTTAATAGTCCTTCGCTGACTTGCTTAGCGTTAACAATGCATATGTTTTGTGTTTAATTTGCATTTATCATTGTCTGGAAGAAAATGAATAAGATTTTCATTGTATGCTGCACCTTACAGTTTATTGTGTGTAAGACAAAGTCTTCAACGCATCGGGAACTCATGGACTTTCTGGAAATAACAGGTGGGCAGGAAAGAAGTTACGAGTGAAGCTTGAGCTAAACTCGGCTCATTTCAATGCCACTTGGAGACTCTTCTCTCCGTAGAGTTTTCATACCGTGTTATCACTGCAGCGGCCATGCTAAGCTCTGCATTACAGCCTTTGTGTTGTGTTATTTTTGGGGGTCGTGTGTCAGGAAAAACTAGTTAAGGATCAGGCGTCTGTTACTGCTGACATGTGGGCAGTCCTCTGCTTTATGGAGTAGTACACAAGCAGGAAAAAGTTTAACATTGTAATGAGCACGAGCAGAGGCACGAATGGGTCTTCGATAAAGAGGCCTTGGTGCCTGCGGTGGGGGGGGGAGGGGGTGTGATGTGAGGTGGGAGCGGTGGCTTGTGAAGTGTGACTCCTGTGGGGGGAGAGCTTTCTCCGGGGGCCGGCGTCTACCCAGGCCTCATTAGCCAAAGAAAGCGGACCGGCAGCCCGCGTGGGTCTATTTGCACCTCTGTGGGGAGTCGGGGGGGGGGGTCGCAGCCTAACCACTTTTGTTGTCTCCCTCAGCCTTTCCGATGGAATATTAACCAGACTTTTGGGCTCATGGAGAGAAGAGCCGTGCATGAGATCCGGCTCAACATGGGCCGTCTGAGCATACTAGCGAGAGCAGTGTAATCTGGTTTAATATTCTGGAAAAGTCTACAGGGAGAGAGAGGAATCATGTTAGGGAGGTGTTCAGGCTTCCTGTTAAAGGGGATGTGTTAAGGTGACCTGGAGATCCACACATTCGTTATGATGTGAGAGGAATCATGGTAGGGAGGTGTTCAGGCTTCCTGTTAAAGGGGATGTGTTAAGGTGACCTGGAGAATCACCCGTTCGTTATGATGTGAGAGGAATCATGTTAGGGAGGTGTTCAGGCTTCCTGTTAAAGGGGATGTGTTAAAGTGACGTGGAGAATCACACGTTCGTTATGATGCGTGAGGAATCATGTTAGGGAGGTGTTCAGGCTTCCTGTTAAAGGGGATGTGTTAAGGTGACCTGGAGAATCACACGTTCGTTATGATGCGTGAGGAATCATGGTAGGGAGGTGTTCAGGCTTCCTGTTAAAGGGGATGTGTTAAGGTGACGTGGAGATTCACACGTTCGTTATGATGCGTGAGGAATCATGTTAGGGAGGTGTTCAGGCTTCCTGTTCAAGGGGATGTGTTAAGGTGACCTGGAGAATCACACGTTCGTTATGATGTGAGAGGAATCATGTTAGGGAGATGTTCAGGCTTCCTGTTAAAGGGGATTTGTTAAGGTGACCTGGAGATTCACACGTTCGTTATGATGCGTGAGGAATCATGTTAGGGAGGTGTTCAGGCTTCCTGTTAAAGGGGATGTGTTAAGGTGACGTGGAGATTCACACGTTCGTTATGATGTGAGAGGAATCATGTTAGGGAGGTGTTCAGGCTTCCTGTTAAAGGGGATGTGTTAAGGTGACGTGGAGATTCACACGTTCGTTATGATGCGTGAGGAATCATGTTAGGGAGGTGTTCAGGCTTCCTGCTAAAGGGGATGTGTTAAGGTGACCTGGAGATTCACACGTTCGTTATGATGTGAGAGGAATCATGTTAAGGAGGTGTTCAGGCTTCCTGTTAAAGGGGATGTGTTAAGGTGACGTGGAGATTCACACGTTCGTTATGATGCGTGAGGAATCATGTTAGGGAGGTGTTCAGGCTTCCTGTTAAAGGGGATGTGTTAAGGTGACGTGGAGATTCACACGTTCGTTATGATGTGAGAGGAATCATGTTAGGGAGGTGTTCAGGCTTCCTGTTCAAGGGGATGTGTTAAGGTGACCTGGAGAATCACACGTTCGTTATGATGTGAGAGGAATCATGTTAGGGAGATGTTCAGGCTTCCTGTTAAAGGGGATGTGTTAAGGTGACCTGGAGATTCACACGTTCGTTATGATGCGTGAGGAATCATGTTAGGGAGGTGTTCAGGCTTCCTGTTAAAGGGGATGTGTTAAGGTGACGTGGAGATTCACACGTTCGTTATGATGCGTGAGGAATCATGGTAGGGAGGTGTTCAGGCTTCCTGTTAAAGGGGATGTGTTAAGGCGACGTGGAGATTCACACGTTCGTTATGATGTGAGAGGAATCATTTTAGGGAGGTGTTCAGGCTTCCTGTTAAAGGGGATGTGTTAAGGTGACCTGGAGAATCTCACGTTCGTTATGATGTGAGAGGAATCATGTTAGGGAGGTGTTCAGGCTTCCTGTTAAAGGGGATGTGTTAAGGTGACGTGGAGATTCACACGTTCGTTATGATGTCACTAGCAGCAAAAGGGCCCACATCCCACCTCTGATTTGAACAGGCTGTCGCTCACTGGACTCCACATTAGCATCTCTAGTGTCAGCTGTACATCAAGATGGAACAAGACCATGTGCTTTCACTCATCTTTCCCCTCCATTGATTTTGCACCCTTTAGTGATTTTGATGTCCACCCAGCTCCTGTAGTCAGACCATAGCAGAATTTAAAAGCCATTGCTTTTAATAGGTATTAAATTAAATTTTGATAGGAAAAAACCTGAACAGTCTTTATTTTTTGTTGATAAAATAAAGAGTGAAGTAACATTAACATTCACAGACAATATTTACTCACATTTGGAAAAAGTGTAGCACCCTTGAGTAGCATGAAGGATGGATGGATGGATGGAGAAAATGTAACATGCATTGCTAGTGTTATTGTTCTTCGCTCTTTCACACCATAAGAGAACTCGCTTTTATGATTAATCATAACACTTAATAACTGATCTATCTGACATCTGCCCTTTGTACTATAGCTCTGGTTTAATTTGATCATTTATATTGTATTTTATGGTATTTTTTTATAATTAAGACTTGTTACATGCCGAGTAATAGATGAACTTTTTCTGAGAAGCAGG